>NC_090445.1:1195298404-1195599832 GCF_031143425.1 Pleurodeles waltl | reverse complement strand
GGGGGATGGTTTGAGATCTGACCTCGTCCTACTGGTAGCCGACTTGAAATCACTATGAGGACAAAAAAAAAAAAAGTAAAATCACCAGTCCACATTTTTAAATCATGCAGCAAACTTCTTCCTTGTTCTAAAAGCCTGGGTAATAGAATTCAAAACTGCAAAGCATTTTTTTGGAGACTCCAAATATTGCACAATCATAAAACCTTCCCATTATGTTATATGCCCTTTCTCTCTAAAAATAGCACATAAAAAAACTTTCCTATAAACTGAATATAATGTGCAAAACAACATAAAGTGCATAGTGGGCTGCTTAGAGATCTCATCACACGGACAACAAGGTAATGACGGAAACCATGACCCCGTAATTGGAAAAGCACCCAAAAGTGAACTGTGTTGGTTTAAGCATGTTAAGTAGAACATATGTTCTAACCCCTTTACTCATGTCAAATAATGCTCCATGCCAACATCCGTAGAAATTGGTATGTAAGATTGCACTGAAGACATATCACCCACTTTTGTCATTCTCAATCTATCCACATGGGCCAAGTACAATTCTTTACCATGGCACTTAATATTCCGGCTGATATTCTCAGAAATTTCAAAAAGGTGATTCAGAATTATATCCTGCAGTACACGCTTCATATAGGAGATCCATGAAATAGCCAAATGTATATTTTGTTTAAGACAGTCCTCTAACATGTCACGGTAAAATTTTGTTCTGGAGAGGACCAAACCTTCACCCATAGCACAATGGGCGCTAAGCCCATCCATCCTCCAGGAACCCCAGTCCCACTTCGCAATGAGAAATAAAACTAGATGTGGATCTGGGGAGCCCTAACAATTTACTCCAAAAAGTATTTTCTATTACGTAGAGTAAGTTGGGTGACGTATACCCCCGTACCCCTACAAAATATATGCTTGCCAAGAGGCATTTGCTTTTATAGAGCTGAACCACTTCTTTTGGGGGTTTATGGCCTAGCTTTTTTGCAAACCTAAACAGCGTTTCACACCCCGCCTCCACTGTCTGTGACCGCTAAAAAGGTGATCGTTTTCAGAATAGGTTTGCATCAAATAATATTCCCAAATAACTAAAGTGCTTGTTTTTTTATGGGTATGCACCCCATGAACTTTGTTTTGGAACTGGTGTTTTTTGGGACACAAGTTAAAATGTAAGATTTATCATTATTAACCTTAAGGTTCAGTCCTTGCAAAAAACAATGAAACCCATCTAAAAGCGCCAGCAGTCCATTAGCTGTGTGGGCTAAAAGGAACACATCATCTGCACAAAGCAGGTCTTAAATCGGTTGTGAGCCAATTTTAGGGACATCCAAAGTGCACATGCTTAAAAAAGAATCCAATACATTAATGTAAAAAAATAAAAAGGAGCCAAAATACATCCCTGGCTCACCCCACAAGTGACTGGGATAGGAGACCCAGTTGGTTGTGAGCCAATTTTAGGGACATCCAAAGTGCACATGCTTAAAAAAGAATCCAATACATTAATGTAAAAAAATAAAAAGGAGCCAAAATACATCCCTGGCTCACCCCACAAGTGACTGGGATAGGAGACCCAGTTGGGAATACCACACTCTCATATAATTATCTTGATGTAAATCTTTCAGAACAGCCAAGAGAGGGGGATCAATACCTGCCGAGGTCATAATGTCCCAATGTTTTTCCCTGTTCACTAGATAAAGGAGTCAATTAAATGTTGGAGGCCAATGGCTGTTCTCACAATGAGAACTGCGTCACTGGCGTACAGAAGAGCAGGGATAAATTGCGAGCCCTCTCAGGGAATATCTATGCTTGCCAGAAATAGTGTAGGTTCCTGTTGAATAATATAGAATAGAAATAGCAGGGGCCAACAATGTACCCCTGCCTCACCCCTGTTTGACTTTAAAATCAGTCGTGCCACTCCCATCAGGGACATATCTGACTACAAGTGTAAGATCCTCATGTAGGTGATGTAAGAAAATAAAAATATTCTTATCAACCCCCAAGTCATGCAGGATGTCCCATAGCTTACTTCTATCATCTCTGTCGATGACAGCAGTTAAATCAATAAATTGCTAATGGAGGGCGCCACCCCTGGCCACTGTGTACTTCCCCATGAGCATTAATAAGTTCATACACTGTTCATTATTGCTTTACCCTGGTTGAAAGCCATTCTGCAAATTGGACAGTATATTACTCTCTGCTCCCCAGGTCGTGAGCATAATAAGGACAATCCGACCTATCACCTTGACTGCAGAGTCAATGAGGGATATAGGCTTGTAACATCAGGAGTCAGCCTTCTCTCCCTTCTTAAAAACTGGAACGATTATGCACTTAGTCTAGGAAGAAGGAATTCCCACTTTAAATGCAGCATCAAAAGTATAGGTTAATATTGGTGCCCTCGTTGAAGGATCTAGTTTGTATAAGTCAGCTGGCAGCAGGTCCTGGGCTTTATTTCTGGATAAATAATCAATCACCTCACAGACCTCTTCCAAGTAAAACTAAATTTTGGACTTGCCTAACGCTTTCACTTTATTCATGCCAATGCACCTGTTAACAGCTAACCCATAAATACCTTCAAAATGTCTCACTCATCTGTCCGGAGTATATGACATTCAACAGGTTCTCTATCATTAGGAGTAAAAACAGGGTAATTAAGTTTTTCCCAGGCAAAAGTAACTATTTCTCAGTTCCCTTGCCTGTGTCAGTTGATGCCAGGGAGCACCCTTAAGTCCATTTTCCCACCTTCATAGCCAGATTAAAACTCTTTTGGAATGCTGTTATCTCAGATTCAGACCTAGGTTTTTATTTAAGGCCTCAATCAGAGTACCACGTGCCTTTGAACATTTGCTATTAAACCTGCAACTTTGGGTCTTACACTTCTTAAAGTTAACCACTGAGTAGTTTGGTCGCAAACCCTATTATATGCCACCAATATCACCTCTGGTTGTGAAGTGGACTCCAGACTAATATCATACACTCGCCACTGGTGTGTAACAAATTATGGAGGAAGGTCTCTAGGCCCACACATTTCATAGGACCTACGACCTTGATAAGTAGCATTAACGAAATGGTTTAAAAGTTCTGACTTTTGGGGGGCCTTCTCACTTTGTCTCCACTCCAGTGTCATGTGCAATGGGTTATAATTACATGTTGACGCCGCATGACCTCAAATTCTCTTACAGATCTCACTAGGTAGGCTGAGCTAAATATAAAGTCTATGATGCTTGAACATCCTCTTCCTATAAAAGTAGAGACAATTCTCACAAGAAAGTCTGCTTTTTTCCCTTCAACAGTGAAAGCAAAGTTGTAGTCAGCTAAGATAGAGTTAAGTAACTCCCCATGCTTTGTGTGATCCATGTGATTTTATTTATCAATATCTGAGTCCGGCCTGTACAATATAATAAGGGCTGGTGAATATGGTGTACATTAAAATCTCCTAAGAGTAGCAAAGGACATGCCAGATGTAGGCTTTCCACTTGACTAGTCAATTATGTGTTGACTTTGCTTTTTGTTCCTTTTTTGACTATTCAGAGGTTCTGAAGGTTGTTGTTGGGTAGGACTGAGATTGCCTCCTAGATTATTTTGGACAACTAATTTCCAAACAGCATTTTGTACCGTTGGGCTCAATCTCAACTTGTTTTATATTATTACCCCATGAAGTAGAATGCTGCCTGGACGGCAGATTTCACCTGGGCCCTTCTTCTTGGGCCCAGGGTACTAAAAGGTGGTGTCTTGACAGAGTTTTGATGTTTACTGTTATTCTGTGCTAGACTTTATAATTCTCTCATGTTTCTGAGATATTTGGTTCCCATGGGAATCTTCTTTTCTGTATGACTAGTCTTAATCTGGGAACTGGTGTGTCACTGGCTGGCTTATGATCAAGTGCACCCTTTATTGTGGGGTCTCCTTTCCTGGTCTGAGAACTAGGAAGCAAAGGCACTCCTGTGGTCAGAGCTTAATGTCTGCTGATGCACCCTTCTGTTCCTTCGCATTTCAGCTTAGTTCACCTTGTCCCACATTATAGTTTGGAGTATTAGCAACACTGATCCACTGAGGTGAGAACATTTCATGATCTGAAGGTGGAGGTAACTGTGACAGTTTTCTTTAGTCACTACCATTTTTGTTTATCAGACCGTTGATTTCCTTACTAAGTGGCATTCTGGAACCATTACCCACATCAGGGTCTTGAGTTATGCAAGGTTTGTGGGTAACTGCCAAAGGTTGTCAGCTGAGATACTCAGTCCAGCATTCCCTCGTCACAATCCTAAATTATCTTCCTGCCACACTCCGGTGCAGAATGTCTTACAAAATAGCAATACTGCTTTAGTATTCCAAAGAACACTTCTAGGTGAGGTGTCAGGTAGTTATTTTCATAGCAAGGGGGATGGGCTAAACATTTTAATTAAATTTAAAGGGCTTATTTATTTCAGTGATGTGAACATGGCTCATCCTCCCAACATAAGTGCTATGACCACTAACTACCAATAGGTAATTGAAGCTCCGCAACAATCCATTATGGCTTCTTAACAGCAAATCGCAGGGCAATGTAATAGCTACATGTGAGTTTTGTATCAAGGCTAAGCTGACCATGCACATAATATTTTCCAGAGTTGTAAATTCACAGCAGGATCTTATGACTTCTTCTAAGGGATCACAAAATTGAACTAAGTACTAGAACTGCAATTGGAAGTATTAAAATAGAAAAGTTTGGGTTAACTTATTTTTGTTTTAACAAACAACTAATAGAGGATAGTTACAAAGTATATGTTGATTTTTATGATCAAATCAAGTTGATTACTAAAGTATCAAGTCATGGGGTTTCACAGCAAAATTAAAAGAACTAACAAACTCCATCCATGACGAGTCTGAGGTTACTGAGCGATTGCATTGTGCTGTGGGCCACTGGCACGTGGTACCATTATGTATAATATGTTGTTGAGGTAACATCAGTCAGTGCTTTAGATTTATGTGGTATTCCTGAGCTTGAACACTCTTCCATATTACATACTGGGAGCCAGGCTAGTGATATCAGAGCTTGCGTTTTATGAGATTCCTGGAGAAAATCTGACAAGCATATATGACAGTGGCAGAAGTATTGAAGTCAAAAGTATACCAGTAGCAAAACAAAGTATTACATTAGTCCTGATTACGCTGATAATCACTAACTATGATACCTATGATAGTCACTAACTATGGTTAATGTCAGTGATTAAATCACTAACTTTAACGTAATTAGGGTTACACCTCTACAAAACACTTCATGATGTACAATGATATCTACTGTGTTGTTTTTGAGATTTCAAACTAATCCCACACATCTTTAGTAATACCTTTTATGCACACATGTCATACTGTATTCTTCTTCTATAACCAAATCTTTATCGGCACACCAGAGAATCCATCGGTGCCTACTGCACCACTTTACAACAAGTTGGTGAACGGTTCCCCCTACTAGTGTCTGACCAACTGCCAATGTGGTTCTCCTCTTTCCTAAACACTGCCCTATCCTAACTTGTCACCCAAGAGCCCAAGTGAGTGCAGAATAGCTTCTGAAACTGCTGAAAGTAATACTATAGTACCATACGATGTTGAATTGTGTTGCCTAATCATACAGGAATTATCTCTGCAGGGCTAATGTACCAAGTTTGCATGAACAGCAGACATCAATAACTGAGGCAAACAGTGTGTGTATTGCCATATCCACTGTATGCTATCATGTACAATAAGCTCAATGTGTCTAATATATTAGCAGAGCAAACAGTCTTATCTGAAATGATGTTCAAAGTATGAGCACAGAGATGCCCAATTGCAGAAGGGGGGCCAGGACTTCAAGCCCCAGAAAGCCCTGCTATGCCCAGGAGGCAGGGAGGCTCTGCAGCACACCAGGTGGGTGCTATCTAAAGGCTTTATCTACCTGAGGCACGGAAAGTGCAATTGGAGAGGGCCAGGACTACAAGTCCCAGAAAGACCTGCTCTGTCCAGGAGGCAGGGAAGTTCTGCAGTGCACCAGTCGGGGCTATTTAAATACTTCATCAGGCCAGCAGTAAAGGACACGCAATTGAAGGAGGTCAGGACTACAAGCCCCAGAAAGGTCTGCTCTGTTCAGGAGGTGGGGAGGCTCTGCATTGCACCACTTGGGTGCTACTTAAGGACTTTATCTACCCAGCGGTGCAGGGCGTGCCGGGGCAATGTTCAGGCAAAAACCAGGCTAAAGGCAGGCCCAACATCACCTGACAGAGGCTATCCCCTTTGATTCTTGCTTTCTGAGTACAGGAAGGTCTCTTCGTTTTTCCTTTATCAGAGTGTTTGTTTAATTTACTGCTCAGTGTAATGAGGAAGCAAGTGCATCTCTCACTAGAGGCTCCTCTATAGATGGGTTTCTGGTAAGTGCAGTTGGGGGTCTTATTGAAATAAATTAAGCTTGCTGAATGTTGACTTCCTTGACGGAAGAAACTCTGACATCGCTACCAGTGTTATCATCCCAGCAAAATTCTTCACCTATTAATTTACCTGCTGGGTCCACCCGAGTCTCCATGGATCCCCTTCCCCCAGTCAGATCGACGGCAACTTGAGGTGTCAATTTTAGCATGCTGGATCTCACAGGAAGTCTTTTAATCTCCAGGAGTAAGTCCAGTGGCAAAGCGCAGGAAGAAACCCAGCAAGGAAAGGGAAAAGGGGACTGTTGTTAGTACTGTGACCCAGACAAGTGTTTCACAGTGGACTACTCAGAGCCATGTTGATAAACTTGTTGAACTCTTTAGCGCTAAACTTATTGCCTTTTTGAATTATAACTAGATCCTAAATTAAATTCCCTTGATATTATGCTGATGGCCACTGAACATTGCCTGGAAACATTACTTGAATGGAAATATGTGAGGCCAACTGTACTTGCCCGGGGGTTGTCACCAGTACTTGTAAATTTGGCCCCTAGAAATTGCTGATAAGGGAAGTGCCCTAAGGGGAGAGCCAGATAAAAGCTGCTGGGGTGCCTCAAACATGGGTTGAGGGAACCAACATTTCCCCTGCCACCTGCCTTCTGACCATATGTGGTTGTACTAGCTAATGTCTCTGTATTGGTATCAGGGACAGTGGAGACTACAGAGCAGCGGAAAAACAAGGTTACCCATTGGCTTAGTTGTAATGTTAATTTTATTTCCAGTATATCTAATGGCATCATAATGATTTGTAGAACTAGGTGGGTGGGCTCCTGCATAAAACGTTTCAAAGTTGAGTGTGATATTGTTCATTTTATCCAACAGAGGGCAGTGGATGGACTGATTCATCAGGCTAATTTGGATCCGATCAAGTCAGAATTGATTATGCTCCTACCATTAGGTGGTCAGATGGTTTCTAATTCAGGGCCTATTAATACAGCCCAAGGTGTGTGAATTCCGACATTGAATCCTTTCAAGGATTTTCTAATTTTTACAGAGTGAGAATGACGCCCAGAGCCTGTGCCTACAAAGACAAAGTCGAGAGCAATACAGCAGTCAGTTTGATCTTTTGGGTCAATGTGGGCTATTATTTAATGTTACTATGGAAATGACTATTTCTTCAACAACTTTGGGAGAGAGAGATGGCACAGATTCTGTTGATGATCCTTTGATAAACCCACATAGTGTAAAACCCCTCAGTCGGTATATATATCACGTGTCAAGGCCAAGCAGGGGTCTCAGGAATGGTTGGATTATATTAAATGTTATGGCACAGTCCTGCTACCAGAGACTTGGGTTGAAGAAGATCTATTTTATGATGGGTTTGTGAGCTACATGCAGTATGCCCTACCATCAACATCTGGGCATGCTAGAGCTGGAATTTTAGCCGGGTTTAAAGGCACCTTAGATTGTGTGATTAACCTTATTGATACTGGTAGCACAGTATACCAAGATTTTTATTTAACTGGCCACATAATGTTGGGTTATTTATAGTCAATTCTTACAACAGTTACTTTTCTGTCTCTTCCAATACTAAATTCAGTTCTCTTTTCTCTTTCATTGATATCTTAAACAGTAGCACACCTCTTAAGGGGGGTTGTTTTTATCTGGAGATTGTAATGTCAAGCTGAGTAATATCTTGTGTTTTTTGGGGCTAAACCCCTATGATGTGACCATCTCTTTACATCTTTGTCAGAATCGAGATGCCAGACGCTCTGTGCTTTTTCCCTTGTTAGCTAATCGTAATCTACGTAATGCCTGTGAACTCTTCGGTCTTGGTGCCTCTAAGTTAGGTACGTTTATTGGCAGAGGCCTATGTTCCATAATAGATTATGGCCCTCATTACAACATTGGCAGTAAATCCTGCTTACCGCCGTGCAGAAGACCGCCAACACCGCTGCGGCGGCGGAATTCCGCTACAGCTATTATGACCCACTGCCCGGAATCCGCCAAAATCCAGACATCCACACAAGTCCGCCACACCAAAGGTCAGGTGATACCAAAACCTCCACTGTCACGCCAACAGAAATACGCCCACACTATCACGACACACGAATTCATGCGGCGGTCTTTCAACCGCGGTAAACCATTGGCGGTACACACCGTCGCGCTCAAAATACACACACACTTACAAACCACAACCATATTGGACAATTCAAAATACACACAACTGATACACATACACACACCACTCCGACACACCCAATACAATACAAAACACACACCCACATCACCCACAAACCCTTACAACCAAAATTGAGAAAGAAGCCCAGAGAGAGACACCACCAGAAACAACACGAGCATCCACATGCACACAACACCATCACACACACACCATCCACGCACTTCAGACAACACACACAAACACATCCCCTCACACATCACAACCGACACCACCTCACACATCACCCACACCACATCATGGCACCTCAACGACATCCCAAGTTCTCTGAGGAGGAGCTCAGGGTCATGGTGAAGGAAAGCGTCTGGGTAGAGCCACATCTATTCGGATCACAGGTGCAGCACACCTCCATTGCTAGGAAGATGGAGCTATGGCGCAGAATCGTAGACAGGGTCAACGCAGTGGGACAGCATCCAAGAACACGGGATGACATCAGGAAGAGGTGGAACGACCTACGGGGGAAGGTGCGTTCCATGGTCTCAAGACACCAGATTGCAGTACAGAGGACTGGCGGCGGACCCCCACAACTAACAACATGGGAGGAGCAAGTCTTGGCTATACTACATCCTGAGGGCCTAGCAGGAGGAATGGACTCTAGTAAGTCAGATCTTAACTATGACACCCCCCCCCACCCTACCTGCATGCCATCACATACCCCACACTCAACCTCACCCCGATCACTCCAACACCTCACATATACCCCACTATCACAATCCACCCATCCCAACACCAAGCCCTGCATGCAACACCAAAGCATGGACACCCATCACCAAAGCATGTCCACTACAGATACCCACACAGACCCCAAACCAATTATCACACAAGGTCCTAGACAAGAATGCAAGCACTGGAGTACAGGGTCACCCACCCATTGCACGCGATGGCACACACAGATGCAATAATCATGTCTTTACACCCCTGCAGGACCCCTACCCAACGTCACCAGACAGGAGGTTCCAGACATGTCCACTCACCCCACAGAAGAGGCCCACAGTGATGACAGCAGCTCTGTCCAACTTGATCAAGATGACCAGCCCGGCCCATCTGGGACCTCGGGACAGTCGATTCCCCTGACACTGGCACATGCCAACGCAGAGCCTCCCCCTCAGGAAACACCAGCACAGCACCCACCCAGCGGGCCCATCCCTCTGTCCCCAGGACATGTCAAGCAGCAGTGTGTCCACCACTACAGGGAACCCAGGCAAACCCCCCACCCCAAGAAAATCAGGGACCTGGGGGCAGTGGCAGTGGGCACACGGTTCAGGGGACAGAGGCACAGGAAAACAGGGGAACTGGGAGGACTGCTGTGCGACAGGGGGAGGACAGGCCCAGGGAACCCACTCTCCACGAGGCCCTCTCCAACATCATGGGAGCGTACCATCATTCCCAGGAAACAATGGCAACAGTACTGGCCAACTTTCAGGAGACCCAGCGGCTGCAGGAGGAACAATATCTGGAGATCAGGGAGGAACTTAAGTCCATCAACACCACCCTGGTCACCATTGTAGGGGTGCTGAAGGACCTTCTGAACACCAGGAGGGACACTGTGGCACAACAAGGGGCCCGTGACACTAGCCTAGATGTTGAACAGCCCACCACCTCCACCAGCGCTAGTGGATAGGAGGCACTGCCACAGGACCACGATACCAGCACCCCACCCCCTGCAGATGGAGAACCACCCCGCAAACGGTCCCTGAGATCATGGACAAAGACAGAGAACAATGCCAAGACTCCCGCCAGGAAATGAGACCCCCCTGAATGTCATCCTTCTTTCCCACTTTGTCACCCTGTCCATCCATCAACTGCCCTAGCTCCACTTCCTATTCCCCTTTGGACAATGCACCTGTGAAACAAATAGACTGGACTCTGCCATGGACATTCCTCCACCATCACCCCTGACCATTTTACAACCCCCTCCACTTATTTGCACAGAAATAAACACCCTTGAATCACAAAACAATCTGGAGTCAGTCTGTGCTTTCACAAATGTTTATTTGCAATAACTATGGAATATAGCAATGTCAATTGTATTGTCAACATACCGATGTAACACAGCTCTAGTCCATGCGGTAAGATAGCAGAGATCACACAGTGGTACCCACATCTGTGAAATGGAAAGGCAAAGTGACAAGTCAGGGTCCATACACTGGGTAAAACTGACAGACTCATGCTAGCTCAAACAATAGTATGAGATGTGTGAGGCAGTGACATCTCCTTACCTGTGTCTCACTGGAAGTATTGCTGGATAACGTTGTTTCTGTTGTCGATATCTTCTTCTGCCTCCTCTTCTGTCCACAGGCTCCACATCTGCCACAAGACCTCCAGCTGGACCATCCTCCTGCAGAAAAGCCAACTCTCGTCGCAAAGCCAGGTTGTGCAGCATACAGAAGGCCACGATGATCTGCACACCTTCTTTGGTGAGTAGTAGAGAGAACCACCTGTCATATGGAGGCACCGGAACCTGGCCTTCAGGAGGCCGAAGGTCCTTTCAATCACTCTCCCAGTTCGCCCATGTGCCTCATTGTAGCATTTCTCTGCCCTTATCCTGGGATTTCTCACTGGGGTCAGTAGCCATGACAGGTTGGGGTACCCAGAGTCACCTGCAAATGTCGAGGGAGAAGTGTTAGACACACACTAACCCTTAGGGACAACCCCAGACCCAGACAACTATTCACAGGGTATAGGCTCCTTGTCCTCACCTATTAGCCACACACAGTGCCTCTGGAGTTGCCCCATCACATAAGGGATGCTGCTATTCCTCAGAGTGTAAGCGTCATGTACTGATCCAGGAAACTTGGCATTCACATGGGAGATGTACTGGTCAGCCAAACACACCATCTGCACATTCATGGAATGGTAGCTCTTCCTGTTTCTATACACCTGTTCACTCCTGCGGTGGGGTACCAAGGCCACATGTGTCCCATCAATGGCAACTATGATGTTGGGGATATGTCCCAGGGCATAAAAGTCACTTTTCGCTGTAGGCAAATCCTCCACCTGAGGGAACACGATGTAGCTGCGCATGTGTTTCAGCAGGGCAGACAACACTCTGGACAACATGTTTGAGAACATAGGCTGGGACATCCCTGATGCAATGGCCACTGTAGTTTGAAAAGACCCACTTGCCAGGAAATGGAGTACTGACAGGACCTGCACTAAAGGGGGGATCCCTGTGGGATGGCGGATTGCTAACATCAGGTCTGGCTCCAACTGGGCACACAGTTCATGGATTGTTGCACGATCAATTCTGGGGGTGACTATTACGTGTCTCTCTTCCATTGTCATCAGGTCCACTAGCGGTCTGTACACCGGAGGATGCCGCCATCTCATCACCTGCCCCAGCGGACGTGGCCTATGGACGAGAACAGCGAGCAGAGAGTCAGACAACACTGAGGTATTAATTTTTTTAAATTTGCACACATTTGTTAATCCGCAATGTGCCTGTAACTGTGTGTATGCAAGGCCTAGATAGGTGTGACGCAGTTATTATTAATGCCATGTGGCCCAATGAAATAGCGGCTGCCTGACCTGTAAGGTGGGACAAGGGGATATGAGGTAACTGCGCTGGCGTTGTACACCGTTGCGGTAGGCGGTCGAAGACCTTTGCGCAATCCTGCATTGGTTAACATTGGACCCTATCGGTCCCAGGAGCCAATGGCGATGTGCGCCGGCGGTGACGGTACGCACCGCCGCGGACGTGACCGCCATTTTCTGTCCGTTCACTCACTTGATACCTGACCTTCGACAGGAGAGGACCTACACTGCAAGTGCTGCTGTGACCTCAGTCTGGAAGCGACGATGGCTCATGTGTCTGGGGAAAGGGCCCCTGCCTTCACTTCGGAGGAGTTGGAGAAGTTAGTGGATGGGGTCCTCCCCCAGTACACACTACTCTACGGTCCTCCAGACAAACAGGTGAGTACACTGTGGGCATGCTGTATGGGCAATGCCCTGTTTGGAGTGGTGTGGATGGAAGATAGGGGACGGGGGGTACTGAGCCCCGCATGAGCGGACGGTGAGTGTATGTGCATCAGGGCAAGGCTGGGAACGTGGGCCAAAGAATGTGACGGTCCGGACGGCTGAAGATTTTCCTTTTCCCCTGTACTATTCCTGCAGGTCAGCGCCCACCAGAAGAAGGATATTTAGCATGCCATCGCCAAGGACGTCCGGACCCTGGGGGTCCACCACAGACGGAGCACCCACTGCCGGGAAAGATGGGAGGACATTCGCCGCTGGAGCAAGAAGACGGCGGAGGCCCAGCTGGGGATGGCCTCCCAACGTGGGAAGGGTGCCCGTCTCACACCATGACTCCCCTGGTGTACCGGATCCTGGCAGTGGCATATCCGGAGCTGGATGGGCGCTTGAGGGTATCACAGAAGCCACAAGGGGGTGAGTACAGTCACATCCATATGACTCTGCGCCCATTACGAGGTGTCTGGGTGGGGGAGGTGGTTAGTGGGTTACCTTAGGCCAGGGCGAGCTTTGTAGGCAAGGTCCGTTTGTGAGGCAGGCTATGTGGCACCCCAACCCTACCAGTGGTAAGAGCCATCTACACTTAGTCAGGCTCCTGTGACTTCCATGTGTGCAGCAATCTGTGAATAATCTAGGAACTCTAAGTGCATGGCGTAGGTCAGAGGGCTGCTGTGTCTGTAGTGTCCGCCAACAGTAGTGGTATTGCATGCACTGAGCATTTCTTTCTTCTGTCCCCCCCCTTTTTGTGGTCTCCCTGTTCTTGTGTGCAATAGCATTATCAGGCGGAGGAGCAGTGGCACTGGAGCAGGAGGGAGCTGCATCCCATTTGGCCCTGGAGGGTGAGACAACGGAGTCAGAAGCCACCAGTGGGATGAAGGGCAAGGGGAGCTCCACGGCAGAGACAGGAGGTGACAGCACCGACAGCGACTCCTCCTCTGATGGGAGCTCCCTTGCGATGGCGGGCCCCTCTGTGCCCCCCGCATCAACAGGTACAGGCGCCACCCCCCCTACCAGCACCGCCCTCCCAGCAGCACCTCAGCGTGTGTCCTGTGGCCGCTCACCCAGGAGGGTGGGCATCTCCTTCGCGCCAGGCACCTCAGGCCCTGCCCCAGTCAGCCCTGCTGCACTCAGTGACGAGGCTATTGACCTCCTGAGATCCCTCAATGTTGGGCAATCAACCATTCTGAATGCCATCCAGGGTGTCGAGAGGCATTTGCAACAAACAAATGCATACCTGGAGGGCATTCATTCTGGCGTGGCAGCCCAACAGAGAGCATTTCAGGCTCTGGCCTCAGCACTGATGGCAGCCATTGTCCCCGTGTCCAGCCTTCCCCCTCCAACCTTCTCCACCCAGACCCAATCCCCTGTACCTCAGCCTATCCCAAAAGCACACTATCAGACCAGCATGCACACACCTCAATACACAAGGGTGGCTCAGGCAAACATAAGCACCAAACATCCCACAGGCACTCACACAAGCATCATACCCATGCAGACATACCAACAGCCACTCCCCCCACTGTGTCCCCCTCCTCCACGTCCTCCTCCTCCCTCCCTGTCTTGTCTCCACTCACACTTGCATGCACTACATCCTCAGCCACTACCTCCATCACCAGCACGCCCATTACCACACACCGCTTATGTGCACTCACCACCCCCACTACCATTCACACATCCCGTGTCCTGTCCCTGTGTGTCTGTGAGCCCTCCTCCCAAAGTACACAAACGCAGGCACACACCCACCCAGCAGCCATCCACCTCACAACAGCCTCCAGCCCATGCACCTTCACCCAAATTCAGCAAACGTACACCTCCTACAACCACTGCCTCTTCCTCCACTCCCAAACCCCCTCCATCTACCCGTCCCAGTGTGTCTAAAAAAACTTTCCTGGACAATATTGACCTCTTCCCTACACCTCCCCCGTCCTTCCCCTAGGGCCAGGCTTTCCAGGTCCCAACCCAGCACCTCAGCCACCACATCACCAGGCACAGTGGTACCAGCAACTGCGGGCTATTGGAGTGCACCAACCAACAGGGCTGCCAGTGTGCCACGGAGCGAGGGCAAGGACATTCCACCACCTGCAAAAGTCAAAAAGTTGCCCACATCCCAGAGGGAGGAGCATAAAACAGCTGCCTCCAAGGGCTCAGGGAAAACGAAAGGGGATGGTGGCAAGTCAGCTGCACCACCATCCAAGGTGGGGAAGGGCCAGAAAATAAAGGGCCGGTCAGGAGAGGGCATACTGGTACCGACAATTGGACCAGTGTCACACCTTCAGTCCACGCCAACGCCAACCTGTACGGTGGAGAAGGCCGCCACCTGCACTGCCAGCAGCACCGACGTCATTGAGGCCGCAACCAGCACCGCAGTCACTGAGCCCGCCACCAGCACCGCAGTCACTGAGCCCACCACCAGCACCGCCGCAAGCACCGCCGCCACAGAGGCCGCCGCCAGCACCACCGCCACAGAGGCCGCTGCCAGCACCGATGCCACAGAGGCCGCCGCCAGCACCGATACCACAGAGGCCGCCTCCAGCACCGATGCCACAGAAACTGCCGCAGCACCGCCGCCACAGAGGCCGCCGCCAGCACCGATGCCACTGAGGCCGCCGCCAGCACCGTCGTCACAGAGGCCGCCGCCAGTACTGATGCCACAGAGGCCGCTCCAGGAGCGCTGCTAATGACCCCGCTTCAAGCACCGCCAGCAGCCCCGCGACATCCTGAGCCAGTGGTACCACCGCAGACATGGCTGCCATCCCCAGTGGTCAGTCGTCTGAGGCTGGTGGTCAGTTTCAAGAGCCTGGGCAGCTTCCATGATGCACGACTTTCTGTGGAGAAAGTCATCCACTACCTCTGTCCTTGGCAGGGTGAAGCACTCTGGGCACAAAGCCCCCTCCAGAACCAGTGGAGTATCACATCCACTACCTCAGTCCTTGGCAGGATGAAGCACTCTGGGCACAAAGCCCCCTCCAGAACAAGCGGAGAAAGGCATCCACTACCTCTGCCCTTAGCAGGATGAAGCACTCTGGGCACAAAGCCCCCTCCAGAACCAGTGGAGTATCACATCCACTACCTCAGTCCTTGGCAGGATGAAGCACTCTGGGCACAAAGCCCCCTCCAGAACCAGTGGAGAAAGGCATCCACTTGAGAGACTGTGGCTTTGCACTCCCCAGGATAAAGCAGTGGGCAACCCACTGTTAGACCTGACATGCCTTAGGGTGGTCACCCCTAACTTTGTGCCTGCCTCCCTCCACTTTTTGGACCCTGTTTTGCTGGCTTTTAGACTCTGCACACTTTACCACTGCTAACCAGTGCTAAAGTGCATATGCTCTCTCCCTTTTTAAACATGGTAACTTTGGATCATACCTGATTGGACTATTTAATTTACTTATAAGTCCCTAGTAATGTGCACTATATGTGCCTAGGGCCTGTAGATTAAATGCTACTAGTGGCCTGCACCACTGGTTGTGCCACCCACTTAAGTAGCCCCCTTAACCTTGTCTCAGGCCTGCCATTGCAAGGCCTGTGTGTGCAGTTCCACTGCCACTTCGACTTGGCATTTAAAAGTACTTGCCCCTAATGTGTGCCCTAGGTAACCCCTAGAGCAGGGTGTTGTGTGGGTAAAAGGCAGGACATGTACCTGTGTAGTTATATGTCCTGGTAGTGTAAAACTCCTAAATTTGTTTTTACACTACTGTGAGGCCTGCTCCCTTCATAGGCTAACATTGGGGCTGCCCTCATACATTGTTGAAGTGGCAGCTGCTGATCTGAAAGGAGCAGGAAGGTCATATTTAGTATGGCCAGAACGGTAATACAAAATCCTGCTGACTGGTGAAGTCGGATTTAATATTACTATTCTAGAAATGCCACTTTTAGAAAGTGAGCATTTCTTTGCACTTAAATCTTTCTGTGCCTTACAATCCACATCTGGCTGGGCTTGGTTGACAGCTCCTTGTGCATTCACTCAGACACACCCCAAACACAGGGTACTCAGCCTCACTTGCATACATCTGCATTTTGAATGGATCTTCCTGGGCTGGGAGGGTGGAGGGCCTGCTCTCACACAAAGGACTGCCACACCCCCTACTGGGACCCTGGCAGACAGGATTGAACTGAAAGGGGACCTGGTGCACTTCTTAGCCACTCTTTGAAGTCTCCCCCACTTCAAAGGCACATTTGGGTATAAAACAGGGCCTCTGCCCTACCTCATCAGACACTTGCTGGAGAAGAAACCTGAACCAGAAACTACATCCTGCCAAGAAGAACTGCCTGGCAGCTCAAAGGACTCACATGTCTGCTTTCTACAAAGGACTGCTGCCTTGCTGTTGGCCTGCTGCCTTGCTGAACTCTTGTCTGGCTGTGAAAGTGCTCTCCAAGGGCTTGAATAGAGCTTGCCTCCTGTTCCCTGAAGCCTCAGGACCAAAAAGACTTCTCTTTTTCACTTGGCCGCTTCGTGCGCCGAAATTTTCGACGCACAGCATGTTCCGTGGTGAGAAAAACGCCGCACACCAACGCTGATCAACGCGATGCCTTCAGGATGACCGGAACTTCAACGCACTGCCTCGCAAGGACAACGCCGCCCGACCTCCAGAGGAGAAATCGACACGACGCCTGCTTTGAGAGTGAAACTTCGACGCACAGCCCCGCAGAACGACGCGCAGCCGGAAAACAAGCAGGAGAATCCACGCACAGACCCGGGACATCTGGTAATCCCCGTGACCCACAGAAAGAGACTGTCGCGCGCCGGAAAACGGCGCACGACTTCCCCGCGGGAAAAATAATGACGCAAGTCCGTGTGTGCTGGCGGGAAATCGACGCACACACCATTTTTCCACCTATCTCTTCTTCTGTGGCCCTCTGCGGAGATTTTCCACTCCAAACCAGGTACTTTGTGCTTGAAAGAGACTTTATTTGCTTTTTAAAGACTTAAGATACTTTATATTACTTTTCAGTGATATCTTTACAAATTCACATTGCAACTTTATTCGTTTTGACCTACAATTATCCTGATAAATATTATATATTTTTCTAAACACTGTGTGGTGTATTTTTTGGTGCTATATGGTGGTATTGTATGATTTATTGCACAAATACTTTACACATTGCCTTCTAAGTTAAGCCTGACTGCTCATGCCAAGCTACCAGAGGGTGGGCACAGGCTAATTTTGGATTGTGTGTGACTTACCCTGACTAAAGTGAGGGTTCTTGCTTGGACAGAGGGTAACCTGACTGCCAACCAAAAACCCCATTTCTAACACCCACCCACTGGAAAGACTTGAGAGACTGTGGCTTTGTACCCCCTAGGATAAAGCAGTAGGCAAACCACCTACTGGAGAGACTTGAGAGACTGTGGCTTTGTACTCCCCAGGATAAAGCAGTGGGCAAACCACCCACTGGAGAGACCTGAGAGACTGTGGCTTTGCACTCCTCAGGATAAAGCAGTGGGCAAACCACCCACTGGAGAGACTTGAGAGACTGTGGCTACGCACTCCCCAGGATTAGGCGGTGGGCAAACCACCCACTGGAGAGACTTGAGAGGCTGTGGCTTTGCACTCCCCAGGATAAAGTGGTGGGCAAACCACCCACTGGAGAGACTTGAGAGACAATGGCTTTGCACTCCCCAGCATACAGCAGTGGGCAAACCACCCACTGGAAAGACATGAGTGACTGTGGCTTTGCACTCCCCAGGATACATCAATGGGCATGGAGCCCCCTCGTGGAGCAGTGGCGTCGTGCATTCATCTGGCTGAGGTGCCCCCTCCCCCTGAGGTGCGTGTTTGAAGTCTGGTGTCATGTGTGGGCCTCGCTTATGCATTTTGGGCCCAGTGGTCCACGGACAATAATTGGTGCACTACCCGGACTTGTGTATTTGTTGTACATAATTGTATATACTGTATTTAGATTTTTGAGTACTGGATTTTTATTGATTACAATCGTTCAAATCATTTCCTTTTGTCCTTGCTTTCTTCCAGGGGGGGTGGGGGGGTGTATATGTAATGTTGCAGCATGTATTTGTGTGTATGGTGTTGTGGGTGGAGGTGTTTCATGTTGCGTGTGTGTGTCACTCTCTTTTCCCTCCCCCGCCCCCTGTGTTGTAGGTGCAGTACTCACAGTGGTCGTCGCCGACGACTTTGGTGCTCCTGATAGAGGAGCAGAAGACTATCGCAGGGAGTATCTAGAGTTCTGGTTCCATGGTGTCCTGGTTCCTCGTGGGGTGTGGTGAGGTGAGTGTTTTCCCTTCTAAGTCCTGTTTCCGTTGTGTTTTTGATCGCGTTGGTTCTGCCCCGGAAAAGGTGTCGGATGGCCGTGTTGTGAAAGGGTGGGCGGTACATTGTCTTCCGTCTGTCTGTTGGCGGTGACCGCTGCGCGGTTTGTACCGCCGTGGAGGTCGGAGTGTTAAAGTGGCTGTCTATGTTGGCGGTTTCCGCCATGGTCGTGATTCCATTTTTTTTTCCGCCGGCCTGTTGGCGGTCTTACTGCCGCTTTAACACCGACCGCCAGGGTTGTAATGAGGGCGTATGTTTTTGTTAAAAGGAATCTATATAATTTGATCCTTGATAGGTCAATTGTTTATAGCATTTTAGTGACAGTAAACCCCTCATCTTCTTGCTTAATCTCCCAAAGAAAGTGAAGAGCAGGGTAATTGTGGTCCACTTTTTATTATCTGTTGAGGGCAATCTGAGCAGGGTGGCCTGGGAAAATGGCAATATACGCCTAGTTTTTCGTAAACTTATAGCAAGCAACTTGAACAGTATTTCAACCTGCCTCTCTAGTGAAGCAGGTGGCGAGACCGCAGTTGCTTCTTTTGAGTCTTTGGGAGTTGCCAAGAAGAAGATTCTTATGAGAAAAGCACGGCAGTTGAGCCTAGGGTTGCCTCCTGGTTTAACAAGACACGTAATCAGGATAGCAGAAAGTTACAATATGCCTTAAGCAATTCTCCAAGGAAAAGGAATGAAATTGAAACTTGCAGGAAGGAGTACAAACAGGCTCTTGCAATAAAGAAAGTTGAGGTGGGGAACGAGTGCTGGGAAAACTTGGTCCATGCTTGTATGATCAAAGATATTAGCACGTAGTAATAGTGCTTCGGAAACAAGGGTGACTTACTCCCTCAGCAGATACTGTTCGGTGGACAGGGGGACAGTAGGTTCTGATCCCGATCCACCCCGGTTTCCTAGTAATGTTTCCTTGTCCTTGGAAAAGGTAAGAACTGCCATTACGTTAAGTCCACCTAACTAAGCAAGTGGGCCAAAGGGTTTCCCAATGGGCCTTCAAAAGTTCAATGTTGAATTCTGGGTACCCCTTTGCACTAATTTATTTAACCACTCTTGTAAGGATGGTTTTCCCAAGTCCAGGAAGATATCAATTATGGTGCTGGTGTTTGGAAAGAGGAACCAGCAGCAACAGTCCTGCTGCCATGCTATTTTTTCGGTTAAATTAGTGGGAAGAAGTATTTTGGATAGATTGGTAGCTTGGATCTCTAACTATGACATCCTGTCTGAGCTGCAATATGATTTTCGGTTAGACTTGGTATGAGAGAACCGTGTCTTAACCTGCATCTTCTTGTTTGTAAGTATAAATTGGCAGAGCGTAGCTCTATTCACTTTGCTTTTATCGAACTCTCTAGCATATCTGACAGTGTGAACAGAGTGTCCACGGGGGGGGGTCAAGGAGTGGCTGGTGCACTTCCTATTGGTGCTGCATTTTGATCTTTCTGCCTCAATGAGGTTTGGGGATAATGAAGAGTGCCCTGACTTATTCAGACTAAAACGCTGAGTCCTGGCTCCTACTTTTTGTTGTACTTTAACAAACGAGAGATCTTCCTTCTGAAAGTTGAGAAGAATGTGCCAGTAGTGAAGAACAGACCGAGCATGTGCTGCTTTATGCTGATGACGCAGCATTGTTAGCAAGGGTACCCAGTGGGCTTAAGACTCTTGTAGATGGGTTTGTGTGTCTTATGGAGAGCTTGAACTTAGAAACCAACATGTCTAAAACTTTTGTTATGGCGGATGGCCCAAAAAAACATGAAAACTCGCATTCTTATTATTAAGGTAAAGTGTTTGGAGAGAGTTAGCTTCTTCCCTTGTTTGGGCGAAACATTTGAGCAAAACAATACTTCGGCTACTTGTCTTTCAAGTAGGAGTGTTTGTTTCTCATGGGCTGTTGACTTCATCTTTAGTTTCTCTTCTAGAATAGGGAATATGCCCATCTACCCACTTGTGCTACAAACTTAATGAGTATTCCAGTTCTCAAACATGGTGGAGGGGCTAATGTAATGTCAAAAATATGCTGACTGAAGAAAACAAGGTGTAAGAATAATTTTGGGGGTCTCACCAATTAGTCACAGTTTTATAGTGCATGAAGAAGTAGGCCTGGACTATGTAGAGGATTTTATTATATTGATGCCTTTGCTTCTTTGGTGCTCTATTTGGCGTAATGATCAGCCCATCCTTAATAGAGATACTACTGAAAGACTGCATGGCGTGTGCTCTCTGTCCCATGATAGTCTGGCTCAAATTCATCTAGTCATTTGTTTTTAAACTGGGAAGACCCAATCTTTTTTTTT
This sequence comes from Pleurodeles waltl, assembly GCF_031143425.1. Lineage (NCBI taxonomy): Eukaryota > Metazoa > Chordata > Amphibia > Caudata > Salamandridae > Pleurodeles > Pleurodeles waltl. The sequence goes on along the minus strand of NC_090445.1, from coordinate 1,195,578,690 downwards.
AAATCTATGATCGGTTAGAAAGAAGAATAAAGTCTGGGTGAAGAATAATTGTTTGATGAATAGGGTATGGGACATGGAACTGACTGAGTCTGCAAATCACTCATTTAAGGAGTATACACTGATCTAAAGGAGCCCTGGGTGGAGCCATATTTGGAATAGGTAAGTCACTCATAGGAAAGAATGCTACTCACCAAGTTTCAGTCGGGGTCAATTAGGGGGGATTTCCCCCTTGGCCAGTACGATATTGCTAGTGCATTTGTTGTCCCTGTGACAAAACTTCCCACCAAACCTTGCTCCATTTTGTATTTTTTGTAAATACTATAAACATCTGGAGTGGTGTTTTGATTTAGTTTTTAAAGAAATTACAGATTAAAAAATGAAGAACGGCACTTATTTACTTGCAGTCCTTATGCAAGCGGAAGTATTTATTAGGATTGGTTATTTTATTAAATTTGCTATTAACCTTCGTAATTCATCGATGTTCTTAATGTATGTGGTTGGTGGTTTTATCTGATATTATTAATTGGATATTATTATGACATATTAATGTTAAATTATTGCACCAATTATGGTTTGGGGAGCCAGATGATAAATGTTTTTAGACTTGAATTTGATTTGATTTTTTTATCTGTGTTTTTATGGTCTTAATTGACTGAAATTAACATTGAATTTGAGTACATAGAGCCGAGTTCAACTATTGAAAAAATCTGAAATTTGCTCCCATAAGCAGAATCCCATGTTTGAAACAAATATTTGACTTTTAGGAATCACAATGAATACCAAGAACACTGCATATGTCTATGCCAGTCACAGCATTAGTGGAGCATTGCATAAAGAGACTTTCAACCAGGTGGAAATTCAACATGGCTAATTTTTATGCTAATGTGCTCACTTTATTTCTCGATGGGGAGAAGAGCATGGGGGTTCCTTTCCTATTCCTGCCCTGGAGAGAGGCAGCAGGGAACCCCTAACATGGGTGGCAGAGAATTATCCCACAGCACCCCACCAGGGTTGTAGCTTGGTCAGTAAGTTTGGGGGGATGTTAGCTTAAGATTTCCTAACAATCATGCCAGCCTATAAAGTCAAGATGAATTATATGACAAGCAGAGCACATGAGAGGGGCTAACTGGGCAGTGGAAAGGGAGAAAAATGCAGATTGGTAGGAGTACTAAGGGAGAGAAAACACACTATTTTGTAAAATAACCAACACTTTTGAAGAATGGTAAAGTAGCGAGGGAGAGAGTGAGTTCATTTTTGTCAGTGTGTATGTAAAAACTCCTTGTAAAAGTGCATGGTAGGACCTGGGAAATAAGGCTATTTGTAACCTTGCCTTTAACTAGAAAGAGACACTCGGGCCCTCCATCCAAGTCTGCTTTTAGGCTATTTTCATACTTCCACCGAACTTAAATGGGACTAATACTTGTTGTGCAAGTTCAGCATTATAATCGACGAATACCTACAGAGGGAGCATACTGGTTTGTCAACAAACACCCACTCATCTGAAGAAATAACTCTTTTTTGGTTTTGGAAAACATCTGAAAGCATTTGTATTCATTATGAGGCGGGGGATTCATGCTGTACAAAAAGCAACAGTTCATATGTGGGATAACAAATCCCTGCGCACGCACTGAGATAAAGTATGAAAACAGTAAAACAAAAAAAAAAAAAAAAAAAGTTCAGCAACCAATAGAGTGCATGGACAAACAATCAAATGGAAAGAAGGGTTGCATGTATTTAGCTAATTTAAATAGGAAGACGAGGAAACACATTTGTAATGATCCCTGTACTGACCACAAATCACAATATAATTTAATGCACGCAAATAGGGCTTGTATCAATATCAGTAGGAACACAGATTGAATATTCTGCAATAGATGACTTAAAGGAGTAGGTGAAGATTACTCTTAAAGACATTTTGGAAGCAGAAACAGTTATGTTGTGGTTGCATGAATGACTGTCCACTGCGAATTAGCAGATTAATCACCTGCCATTGTCACTATCCTATCAAGTCTGATCAAAGACCAGACCTGTAAAAGCGCACATTAAAGTAAACATATCCTTTGATAGCCTTCTCCATCAAGATCAGCTTTACAGAGCTACTGACAAAGGATATGTTATTTGGAACAGCGAACGAAGAAAAGGCCTTACTTAGAATTTGGGGGGCAGGGTCTAAATGCATACATGCCAAGATTTTAGAACAGAAAAGTAGGACAGTTTGAAAAAAAGGGACAATGTTTGTTCTCAATTCATTTCTATTAAAGGAAAGGCAATTTCAAGTGGGAGACAGCTAAAATAAAGCCATTTTATAAACAGTTAGAGTCTCCCACCTGAATCGGGTGTTTTGGCATGCATGTAACTGGCCCGCTAAGAACTGTGAATTATCAGTAGGATGTCCTTCCTTTTCTCAAGTCTGACCTAAGTCCAGAACTGCAAATGGGTGTATTAAAATGCACATAACCTTACTACTTAAGATCAGCTGTATATGGCGGTTATCTGGAATATTTAGTTTGGAAAAGCCTAACGATTTGATCATGATAAAGAAATGTAATGTCTTTGAAGAAGAACAAAAGAGCATCTACTGAGTCTAAAGAGTACAACACTGTCTTCCAGGAAATGTAACTGACATTCTTGCATTGTTTTTTGTGGACGTCTGAGCGCTGTGAGGCCTTACATAAATTCAACTCTCTTTTGTACTGTTTGATGGCGGACACCAGCTAGCTTGAGCTTTCCGCTGTTTTTGTGTGTCCCTGTTTCTGATGGTTCAACTTTAATTCAATATCATTTTGGCATCAAGAGAGCCTGAAAAAGGGTAATGAATTTAAAGCTGTTCCAATCAGGGGGGCCGAAATATATATTGTATAGCACATATCCTTATGATGTCACTGATATATGGTTTGAGTTTGAGCAGAAACCAGCTGCGTAATGGAAGTCAGTGTAATAACATGAGAGCATGACATTTTTGAAAGATTCAAGAAATTGTTGAAACAAATCTGAGACCCACTTCCTACAATAGATAAGGCATTTAAATAGTCCTGTTGGGTAGTCATAATCACTGCAGTCAAATCCTTTTAAGATGGTTTGGGTTTGATTCCTGCAAAACAACTCCCAGTACGGAATCATATAATGGCTACTACATTGTTATTTGGATTTTGATCTATGCATTGATATCATGTCCAGAGGTCTTTGCTAAGAGCTATCATGCTGAGAAGAGTTTGTCCTACATTATGTACGGCAAGTGGCTGGGAAGGATAGATCACAACTTATCAATCATACAACAGTCACAATAATGGATTGTCTAGTCCAGTGCCTACCATAGTAAAAATCTAGCACTTTACCAGCACAGTAAAACATAATCCTATAGGATTTTGATTGCTACTAGATTACTCAGGTATGTGTTTATACCCTCCCTGTGGCCCTTTCCTCAGCCTAGGAGCTTCTCTAGGGACTATCGGGCAAGGGCAGCCTGTCCATTAGGAAGTTGTGGCTCCACCCCGACCTCGCAATTTGCTGTCTCCCAAATTAATGTGTGTCCTCAGTCACAAAAATGATAATGTAATGTTAATAGATTATAGTGAGTGCCTGGCCTGACACTTGTTCTCAGAGGTCAGGCAGCCAGACACTTTCGGACACTGCAAACACAACTGTGCATGTATGTCATTTTGTAAATGCATCATGCCACAGGGCTTACCTCTGAATAGTCCCCATGCTCCAACCAAAGTAGCATTTGGAAACTATCTGCCTTGTTGTGCCAATATAATGCAGCCTGGGTGGGTGACTGCAGTCCAGTCCAAGGACAGGTGTCATGTTAGTCTTATGCTGATCAGATGATGCCTATTGAAGACAGAATAGGGGCACGCAAGTGTGTGTGTGAGGTGACCCTGGTGACCCTGCTGCTCCAGCTCCAGAACTTTTCCGAGACAGTCTGCTTCAAAACTAAAAGCACACTGCAATGCTAGTCACAGGAAATGTATATTATTTTGAATTCTGAACATCACAAGGGCTGTTGAATGGCATTACTGATCGACAGTGTAAAAGTCAGCTCTCTTTGTATTTTCCTGAGCACACCACAGATTAATTGAAAAAGGGCGAGGAGCATCTGCTGTGTGCGCTGTAAATGACAAATGGAGAAGAGAGCTGATATTTCCCCTACCAAACCATTAATGTGATTTAGTAGTCTCCACCATTTTTTGCTCTCTCATTGTGCCCCTTCTACTGTCAGACTTCCAGGGGCGGCTCCTTCGCTATGGCAAAGAAGCATCGCCCCGTAGCCAAGAGCCAGGAGATGAAAAATAAAACAATAGTTGCACTATTGTTTTTATTTTTCATCTGCTGGCACAGCCAGCAGTGCAGGGAGGGGTGGGGCTGGGCCACAGGAGGTGGGGGGAGAAGTACTAAGTGAACCTAAGTGTGTATGTGTGTTTCACCTACCGTCTGAGGCAGGCCAAACACACATGCGCACTTAGTTTTCTCCAGCCTGGCTGTGTTCAACAGCCGAGCTGCATAAACTGCACAGAGCCCAGGGCACTGTCTGAGCAGCAGTGACTGACGCATAGACCAATCCTGATGCTGCTTTCATGCTAAGTTAGGAATGGAAGCAGCACCAGGATTGCCAGGGCGCCTGTGCTGGGACACCCCAGGGAGGGAAGAGGAGTGCGAGGCGGCAGGAGACAGAGGCGGCGGTGTGGTAAGTTAATTTTATTTTATTAATTTATTTATTTTATTTCCCCCCCTCCATCTCCAACTTCTCCCCTCTGCCCCTCCCCTTGAGATTTGCAGCAGCTACCGTTGGCATAGTTAATGATTAGGCACAGGCAGAGTTTACTGGGTCTTTTCCAGTGAGGAGTATTTTGTAGATTAGTTCAGCAGTACATACCCTCAATGGGATTGTTTAAGTGATAGTCATGATTCCCACTGAAGAAAATGTGTGTCTTTTTCAGATTTTGTGTGAGAGACCCCTTTACCTACTAGCCCTCACCTCCAGCTGGGACACAGCAGTCCTCACATCCAACTGGGACACAGCAACCCTTACCTCCAGCAGAGGGCATTTAGGCCACCCTCCAGGGACTGTTGTACAAGAAGCTCCTTCCAGAATCAGTGGGCAAGTCCCCTACTTCAGAGACTGTAACCTTGCACTCCCCAGCAATGTGAAATGGGCATAGAGCCCCCGCCAGAACCAGTGGGCACTTCCCATACCTCAGAGACTGTGACCTTGCACTCCTCAGCAATGTGAAATGGGTATGGAGCCCTCCAGAACCAGTGGGCATGTCCCCCACCTCAGAGACTTTGACCTTGCACTCCCCAGCAATATGAAATAGGCATGGAGCCCCCTCCAGAACCAGTGGGCAAGTTCCCCACTTCAGCTGAGGTGCCCCCCACCCCATTCCTCCTGAGGTGCCTGGGCTTTCCCAACATGATGCCCCTGAACAGTGTAGTGCGGATTTCATCAGGGAACAAGTTGGGTCTTGGACTGTGCCCAGTGGCCATGTGGGCCTTTTGTAATTTGGACTGGCCACTTGCCCTTTCTGAACGGTCATTCATATTCCTCTTCTCACATGGACAATATGGTGGCTATTGGCATCAAATTACACTATCAGTTCTGGCTAATTGTTGTCCTTGCATTATTATGATGTGTGTCCTGTGAGAATGGTTTTCCTCTGCAACTGGTTGTATGGTGTGTGTTCGTATGGTGTGTGTTGTGCATGTGTCACTTTCCTTTTCCTCTGTCCCTTGTCTGCTGGACGGCTGTACTCACCGTTGTCATCATTGTCTTCATCGGCGATGGTGTTCCAGGTGGAGCATGGTGTAGGTGAGCAGCAGGAAGACCTGAAGTTCCGGTTCCATGGCGACGTTGATCTTCTCTGTCTCTCTGATGGTGAGTCTTTTATCGTCTGTATTCTGTTTCCGCCAGGGTTTTGATGGCGTTGGTACCGCCCTGGAAATCGTGGCAGTTTGCAATGTCATAATATGGTGGGCAGGACCTTGTCTTCTGCCTGGGTGTGAATAGCTACCCCCGTGGTCAGTGGTGTTAACACCCTGGCGGTTGGTGTGGTACATAGGCTGTCTATGGGAGTTATCGCTGCCATGGTCATAATTTGGTGGTGATTACTGCCAGCCTGCTGGCGATATTACAACCACTTTAACAGTCACCACCTAAGTGATTTGCCCAGAAGCACATGATGTTGAGCCGACACAGAGACTAGAACTCTGAACTAGAACTAGAAAAGGGCCATATGTATGAAGCACTGAATTAGCTATTACCAAATCGCTATTTGGAAATTGCTAAATCCGATGTAGCATAGGATACGCAAAATTTTTTGCAACTACCTAATATTCACAAAAACAAATTGCGATTACCAAATAGCGATACAGGAAAATAGTGAATTGCTATTTGGTAATCGCAATTTGCTGTTTCCTGAAGCCTGAGCCACAGGAGAAGGCAGACTCAGTGAGCTGAGTATTAGGGAGCCAGTTTGGAGTGTCACCCAGGACCAAAACACACCAGGTCCCTGAGGCACGCAAAAGTAATTTGTGACTGAAATACATCTCATTGATGTTGCAGACAGCCCTGCACCACATACAGCAGAAACAGAACCTTGGGGTAATGAGGAAATCCAGCCATGGTCCAAGGTGAAAAAAAAGTTGTGGCCATACCACCCACAACACGTGTACAACCCAGACACAGGGCAACAGTGGAACCACTCCCTGAGTTCAACCTGGAGTCCGATGACATGACATTAGACATGTATACACCACCTACACAGATGTCAGTCCCTTTTACAGTGCCAATACTCTCCCCTTAGGAGAATTAGAGCAGATGTCAGGCAGAGCTCAGAGGACGGTGAAAGCGCATCTATGTTTGGAGGTCTGGAGGCATCAATGTTGAAGGTGCAGCACCTACAATGTAAGCACATCGAATCAATGCACAGACAATTGGTGTCTCTGAATCACAACATGTGCCAGCTGAATGCAACAATGTTTGAAGGACAGAGTGCAACAGCAACAATTTAAGGGAGATCACAGATGCCATTAAGGAACTCTGCACAGTAATGCAGCAGGACCATGTCATCACCAATTGATGGGTAGATTGGATGGATTTAGCAGATCTGTCCATCGCCTCACCAATGCAACTACTTTCCAGTCATGATGTGCCATAGGCATGCAAATGGAGATGGCACATTGCAGTGAAGACGTTGCGCGGGGATTGGTGCAGGTTACCAATGCACTGGAGAACATTCAGACAGCCTGGATCGCTGGGAACAGTGACCCAGGTGGGGCCTATAGTGAGGAGCTCTCTAGCTTCAGTAGTGTGAGTGCCCCTGTGATTGAGTATAGGTGTCGATGTTCCAGACCAAGTGCTGTCTCAGAAACCTCAACAAGAGATGCAGCTGAGCCCACTGACTTTTCCAGTGGAGTGCGTGGATGCAAAATGTAATGGTGACATGTTCCAGTGCCTATTGTTTTGTGACATTGTACTACTTATATAATGTTTATGGTGAAGCACTTGATTTAAGTACAGATAGTGCTTTTGGACTACCTATGTTGTATGTCCACATATTCAACCTGCCATTAAGACAATAAATGTGATACCTGTAGCAATAATGAACAATATTTGGCCTCTTCATTACTTACATCAAAAATAATTGTGCGTAATTTCTGCACGTTTTTGCCTGCCTTCTGCAGCTCTTGATCCATCTGCTGTGTGACGGTGTGGTAATAGGTCGTCATCCACATCAGACAGTTCCAGGGGCATGCCTCTCAATGTTGCGATGTTGTGGAACATAGCACATGTAGCCACAATCTTGCAGCAGGTCTCAGGACTGTATTGTAGTGCCTTGCCACTTTTAAGCAGGCACTGAAGGTGGTTCTTCAGCAGGCCAAATGTCCTCTCAACCACACTTCATGTCCTTTTATGTGCAACATTGTGACATAATTCACTTGGTGTAGCTGGATTGAGGTACGGTGTGAGGATGAATGACTGCATTGCATATGCACTGTCACCTACAGTGATAAGAGTGAATTTTGAGTCATTATCATCGCTAACCGCATCAGTACACTATGCTACATTGTTCTGTGATAAATTAACAAGTAGGTATCCTTCTCCAATCTCTCCACCAAGTAGCCATGTGTAGATTCCACTATGCCTGAATATATAGGAGTCATGTGTGCTACTAGGGAGTCTGGCCATGAAATCTGTGAAGAGGTGTGAGGAATTCCAGATGACCTATATGTTCATGGAATGGCTACATTTCTGATTACTGAATATATTCATTGGCAGATGGTGAACTGATTGTGACATGTGTCCCATCAATGCAGCCAGTGACGTGTGAGAATTGAGCTACCTGATAGAAACGTACATTTGTGAGCCGCAAGTCCTGTTGGGTGGTGAGGTATTTGATGTGCACATACATTTTGGTTAACATTGCATTCAGGAATGCATGGAAGAAGCGTGAGAGAGCACTTTGGGACACACCTGTTTTTACCCCTTTGATAGCTTCCTGAGGCTAAGAGGTGCAGGGAAAATAACACCTGCACCTGAGTGGGTATTACATTGGTTCTGTGTGTGTGTGTGTGTGTGTCGCTGCAATTGTTGTTGCAAATCTGCTATTAAGTCAGAAATAATGGCAGAATTAACCTATACTTGCCATAAACCTCCTTCCCTGTGTGGTCAGTGTTATACACATTCTGAAAATGAGCTCCTGTCTCCTCCGCCCTATCCTTAAACCTGCCAGGATCCTCATCTTCCTCGCCATGACGTAGAGTGCAGCCATTGTTGAAAAGAGCTGATGCACTCTTGGCCTCTTTATATAGGTTGCACCTGTTTACCACTTGATTTGAGTTGATGGAAAATTGCACATTCTAAATCCCTGTTTTGCGACCATTCGCAATTGGTGAATGGTTCATACATTGAATTTGTGATTACCTAATTGCAAATCGCAATTTGCAATTTGCAAAATCGAGTCACAGTTTTAGGGAATCTCCAATTTTGTGAATGCTTTTCATACACTGTGAAAGGCGACTTTGCATTCTCAAACGTCCTATTTTTGCGATTCGCACCGTTTGTAAATGTAAAATCTTACATTTGACCCTTGGTTCCCTAGTTCCAAAGTGGGCAGCTCTGGATGTTACACTACATTCTCTCCCACTTTATCCGTTGCTATCTTGCATTGTAAATAGCAGCATTTTGCTTGATCAGGTGTCCACAGTCAACTGAAAAAGACTGCACATTTGTGCCAGTTCTAGTGTACCTGACATTCTGAGCCACTCCTTCATTTGTATATTTTTGCTGTGTTTTTTGATAATTGTATATATCTGCAAAAAATACTTTTTAAAAACGTGTTGTGGTTTATGAAGGCCGTGGCATTGTCAATACTTGTTGTATAAGGAGGCAATTCACCATCTTCTTGCTTATTGCATATGGTTGCCATGCTACAGAGTGCTATGTCTTACACCTGGATAGAGTGAGCCTTTTAAATCACTTTGTTAGGATCTGATCAGAATATACAGCTTGTGGGATTAATAAAGAATGCAAACAATGACCCCAATGGTCAAAGATTTCCACTGCTACCTACATTCCATATTGGAGTATTTTAAGCTCCAGTGGTAGCATAGATGATACAATTTTCGAAATCGTTCCATGTTTGTATAACATCTGTAGAATATAACACACTGACAAAAATAGGCATTTAAAAACGCAGAAGACCAAACTGTCAATGTATGTGTGTCAGTCTCATCCTCCCCAGTCAGACCTCAACAATATTTGGCTGTTTTAAATTATAAATTTGAATGTGCGCAACCTAAATTCATGTCATTGTCATCAAAGAACAGGTTACTCTCCTATTGTAAACTCAAGATAGAAAGAAAATAGAAAAAATAAGTAGTATTCCTATTTGAAAAAAAAAACAATAAAAACTTAAGGAGAGAGAGAAATCTTAAAAACTATGAAGTAATGGTAACATCTCTCAAGTTGGGAACGTTTGGGTGGAACTGAGATGCCGTTATAAACCAACTCACGCTTGAAAGAGGAGCTGGTTTGTCAAACAGTAGGCACTGAACTAAAATGCATTTTGACATTTAGAAATGTTGAAGCAGGCATTCTTAAACCACAAATGGGTGTCATCATACAAAATCTACCACTGGTTATATGTATATTTTTTTCAGTCCATGTGGAAAGGGTCCTAGGAACAGTCATTTACATTCATTTCCAAAAACAGCTAGGACCAATTATACTCCAAAAGGAATAATAAAAGTGTAGTGAGTTTAAATGGATAATGAATTAATTAACATATTTAGTTCAATCCAAGAAGTCAGATTTTAAGTATCAGTATTACAAACTTAAATGGTCCAGTAGCTAATATTTTACGATAGGAAAAATAGAACATTAACAAAAACTACCCAAAGAATACAAAATGTGCAACAAGTGCATTCCATAAGGGTAAGTCTTCATCTAATTTAAGCAGGTATAGGTCAGGAAAGGGCATTTGGTTAAGCACATAAGGTAAGGTGTCTGTATCAGTAAATCAAATACGTCAGATAAGGTTTTCTGAAGGAGAGAATGTGAGTGGTTAGACATTAAAACCTTTGCACTCTTGAAGTCAGCAGAGATGCAAAAAAAAATCAATTTCAATGTCAGCAAGCATTTCATTTTGAAACATTACAGCTTGTTCTCACTCTCAGGAGCATATCATTTTACTTCAGACTATGGAAGCAGGGAAACCCCCCTTTTCTTTTATTAGGGCAGCACAATGGTCCATGCATGGCTATGTCCTTAAATTGTTAACCTGTTTGTGGCTCATTTCACTTTTACTGCCTCTGTGCTCAGAGGGCTATGTCAGCCCCCGAGCACCGAGGCAGACAAGAGAGGTATCATTGGAAAGGGAAGAATCTCCCCTTTCCAATGGTACCTCTCCCTAGTGGATCCATGCTTTTGATCCCCCTGTTTATTTTGGGCATATCTGTCTTTTTGAACCGATGGAGAAGATGGGGGCAGAGGGTGCGGGGGGTTTGGGTGGTGAGAAAGCCCACTAGAAAAAAAGGGATTTATTTTATATACATCTAGGGGTAGGGGCTCCCCTAAATGGCCCTTGTAATGCCTCCATTCCTCACAAAAAGCGGCACAGGCTTTCTGCTCCCTAGGGGGTGGGGGGCAGAGATCCCACTAGGCACCAGGGATTTTCTTTATTCATCTAAGGGTGGGTCTTCCCAGAATGGGCATTGCAATACCCTCCCCCCCTCCCCCCAAAATATCAGCACAGTCGTCCGGGGGCAGAAGGGGCAATAGTCCCCAATCTGCCCCCTAGAGGGTCAGAAAGCCCACTAGGCACCAGGTTTTTTTTTGGTAATGTAGGGGTAGAAGCTGCCCAGGATGGGCATGGCTATGTCCGCATCCCCTCACAAAATAAATGGGCACAGTCCTTCTGCCCCCCCCTTGGGGGCAGATGAAGATTATTAACTCCAATCTGCCCCCCCAGGGCAGCCAGAACACCAGTTAAACACCAGGGAAGCATTATTTAAAAACAGAGAGGTAGGGGCTGGCCTCCACCAAGGGCATTGTTATGGCCCGCACCTCAACTTAAGGGGGCAGCAGTCTTTCTGCACCCCCCCAGGACTAAAGCATCTCATCCAAATGACAAGCAAGAGGACATTTGACTCTTTTGGGTTTTGATTTTACATATGGGCAAAGAGAGCTAAGCTAACTCCCAATATCATCCCACTTGCAGTGGTGAGCGGCTGCACTTTTAGGACTCGGGCATGCTGCCAGCTGGAAAATCCTACCAGACCCAGACATTTCTGAAAACTAAACATCTGGGGGAGTCCAGGGAGGTGTGCTTTACATGCATCCCACGCCAATTTCTTAACCACAATGCCCCTGAAAACCTCCAACTTTGCCTGAAATCACATATTTTCCCTTAATTTCTGTGATAGAAACTTCTGTAATCTGCAGGAATCCACAAAATTCCTAACACCCAGCATTGCCCCATCTGTACTTATAAAAAACTCTGCCCCACTTGTGTGGGTGCCCAAAGCAGAGTCGGCCTAAAAATGTATTTTAAAAAAACCTGCCCTTTGGGACCCACTTTGGTTCCCCCTCAATTACTACATGTTTTTGTCCCATCCCTGTTGCAGGCACGTGACCTACCTACACAAGTGAGGTATCATTTTTATCAGGAGACCGAGGGGAATGCTGGGTACAGGAAGTTTGTGACTCTCCTCTGATTCCAGAACTTTGTGTCACAGAAATTGAGGAGAATGTGTTTTTTAGGCATATTGAGAGGTTTGCAAGGGATACTGTGTAACAGAACCTGGTGAGAGCCACACAGGTCACCTCATACTGGATTCCCCTGGAAATCTAGTTTTTAAAAATGTACAGGTTTGCTATGTTTCCTTATTTGCCATGTGAGGTAGGACCCAAAAACTACAGCTGCCCACTTAGCAAAAAATGGGTCAGTTTGGTGTGGAACAGTTTGATGTTGCGTTTTGTGCTGTTTCCTGTCATGGGCACTAGGCCTACACACACAAGTGAGGTACCCTTTTTCATCAGCATACTTAGGAGAATGCTGGGTGGAAGGAAGTTGGTGGCTCTGTGTAGATTCCAGAACTTTCCATCTCAGAAATGTGAGGCGAATGTGTTTTTTAAGTCAGCGTTTGAAGTTTGCAAGGGGCTCTGGGTAAAACAAGCTGGCGAGAGCCACACAAGTCACCCCATCCTGGATTGCCTTGGGTGCCTAGTTTTAAAAAATGTATAGGTTTGCTAGGTTTCCCTTGATGCCAGCTGAGGTTGGACCCAAAACCACAGCTGCCCCCTTTGCAAAAAGCGGGTCAGTTTTGCGTGGAAAATTTTGATGTATCCATGTTATGTTTTGGGCCGTTTCCTGTCACAAACACTAGTCCTACCCACACAAGTGAGATGCCATTTTATCAGGAGACTTGGTAGAACACAAAATAGTAGAATAAGTGTTATTTCCAATTGTCTTTCTCTGCATTTGTGCCTTCCAAATGTAAGACATTTTATCAGAAAGAAGTAATGTTGGGAAATTCCCTCTAATTCTCAAGCTAGTACGGGTATTCCCACATTCAGAGATGTACAAATTACCACTGCTTCTAAACTCCATATCTTACGCCTTATTCAGAAGTACATAGGTTTCCTTGATACCTATTTTTCACTCTTTATATTTTACCAAATGAATTACTGCATACCCATACACAATGAAAAACCATTGCAAGGTGCACCCCAGTTACTGGCTCTAGCTACCTACGATGCTTGGTGATCCTACACGCCCTATATATCTCTGCAATTAGATAGGTCTAGCGGGCATAACGGTGTATTGTATTTGAAAATCTGCCATAGTTAGAAGAAGTTACAGATGAAAGCATAGACACAAATGGCTGATTTTTTTCAATTTAATTTCAATATTTGTTTTATTTCAGCTGTTACTTTATTTAGGAAAACCTTAAAGGAAATGAGCCCTTGCTGAATTTAGAATTTTGTCTACTTTTCAGAAATGTATAGCTTTCTGTGATCCACCATTGGTTTCATACCTATTTCTACCACTAACTGGAAGGAGTTTGAAAGGGCAAAAAATAGGAAACATAGGCTTTTGTCCTAGTAAAGTTCCAAACTGTGTTGAAAAATGTGGTTTTCTGATTCAACTCAGTCTGTTCCTGAAAGCTGGGAAGATGGTGATTCTAGCATTGCAACCTTTTGTTGATGACAGTTGCAGGGAAAAAACAGATACTTTCTTCTGCAGCATTTTTTAACCATTTTCTCCCAAAATTAGCTGTATTTTGGCTGATTTCTTAGTCCGCTTGGGGAATCCTCAAACCCTGGGTAACTTTAGAACTCCCACAATGTTGGAAAAAAGGGAACACATTTGACATGGATAGCTTTATGTGAACCAAATGTTATGGGGGTCTAAGTGCAAACTACACCAAATAGCAAAAAAAAAGGCTTTGAGCGGGGGGAGGCTTAAAAGCGAAAGGGTTAAACTGAACAGAATGTAGGTTACAGTGAGCTCTCCCCTTGAGTTGCTCTCTCATCCTGGCATCTTCTCCTCCTTCCGATAAGAACCTATCAGTCGTTAAATACATAATAATAAAAAACTATTCTCTAGCTAACAATACACATCTGGGAAAACAGCATTTGCCGTGGAAAAACACATAGGACCTTATTACAAACTTGGCAGTAGGGATTCCGTGTTGGATATCCCGTCCGCCGTAGTACAAGTTCCATAGGACGTAATGGAATTTGTTATACGGCGGGCGGGTAATCCCCACCGCCAAGGTCGTACTCAGGTCCATAATGTGCAAAACAATTGAAAATGAAATTTGTAAGCCTCTTAGCTTTTTAACCTATAATGGTTGATGCTTGGACAAAATATAACTTTTTTTTATATTGGAATATAGAAATATGCTAGAAAAATATTGTGGTACAGAAATATCATGATGAAGAAATATCGTTGTCAAGAATATCATTTTTTCAGGTAAGTAATATAGTTAACAAAAATACCATTGTTAATATCATTTTCAACAATATAGTTGTAAAGAATATAATTTTTTATGATTTTAATGTGTTTTAGTTCATATATTATTGTGTGTGTATTGTTTGTATAATTGTTAATACTTTTTTATTTAGTTTGTAATTTTAAGTGATATTGAATTTTGATTTTAATTGTTAATAGTAAGGTATAGTGTTGTAGTGGGTTGTTGGGGAATAGGGTGGAAAATGAATTAAGTAATAATTGATAAGTATTAAGTAATATGTTTTAAGTATATGGTTAATATAAATTATGTATTTTAATGACGATTTAATAAATTATATTTTAGGTGTGTGTTGCGATGCTTGTAGAGGTAGAGGGTGGGAAGTTAATTAGGTAACAATTCATTAAAAAAATAATTGTAAATTAGTTATCAATTAATTGATTATTAATTATGTAAGTTATGTAATAATTTATTTTGGTTACATTTTAGGTGTGGGTTGATGGGCTGTAGTGGTATAGGGTGTGAAGTCAATTATGTAATTGGTAATTAGTAATAAATTATTGATGTATTATTAATTATTAAATTTGTGATTTATTATTAATTATTGGGGTGGTTATTAATTATGTGCATCATGTCATACTGAATTGTTTTAGTTATATTTTAGTTGTGGGCTGCTAGGTTTGAAAGGGTATTGGATAGGAAGTTCATTATTTATTAATTATTGATTAATAATTGTTAATTAGTTATTTGTTTATCAGATTATGTAATTCTGTTCTTATTTATTTTAGTTTGAGTTTGTACAAGTATAGGGTGTTAAGTTAATTAAGTACTAATTAGGTAACCATTATTTTTTAAATTGAAAATTATTATTACTACATTTATTTTGTGATTTTTTTTTTTTTTTAATAGACACATATATATATATATATATGTATATGTATATATATATATATAATAATGTTACGCAAAAATGTTTATATTAAAAGTTTCATATTTCATTCTAAATAATACATGCATGCAAATATGTAATGTGTTTGAAGTGTAGTAGTTGATCTAGTGGAGTGGAATGGAATGGTGAATATGTAATGTGTTTGAAGTGTAGTAGTTGATCTAGTGGAGTGGAATGGAATGGTGATAGTAAATCTTACCAATCTGAAATCAAATGCTTTCCTTAAAGTTGCTTACACTGGAGTAGGAGGAGTACATTTTACCCATTCAGAGTTCAAAGCTATTCCTACTGTTGCACAGACTGGAGTGGGAATAGTAATTTTAAACCGTCTGAAGTCCAACGCTTTCCCTACAGTTACACAGACTAGAGTGGGAAGAATACATTTTATTCCTTTGAAGTCTAACGCTTTCCCTACTGTTGCACAGACTGGAGTGGGAATAGTAAATTTTATCCCTCCAAAGTCCAACACTTTTCCTACTTTTGCATAGACTGGAGTAAGAATAGTAATTTCTAACTACTCTGAAGTGCAGCGTTTTCCCTACTGTAGCACAGGGTGGAGTGAGAATAGCAAATGTTACCCCTCCAAAGTCCAAAGCTTTCCCTATTGTTGTTTAGACTAGAGTGGCAATAGTAATTTTACCCCTCCGAAGTCCCTCACTTCCCCTACTGTTGCACAGAGTGGAGTAGGAATAGTAAATTTTACCCCTCTAAAGTCCAATGCTTTCCCTACTATTGCTTAGAATGGAGTGGGAATAGTAATTTTAACCCCCCCCCAAATTCAAGCGCTTTCCCTACTGTTGCACGCACTGGGTTGGGAATAGTAAATTTTACCCCCCCCAAAGTCCATCACTTTCCCTATTGTTGCACAGACTAGAGGGGAAAAGTAATTTTAACCCCTCTGAATTCCAGCTCTTTCTCTAATGTTGCACAGACTGGAGTGGCAAAGGTAAATCTTACCCCTTCGGAGTCCCAATCTTTCCCTACTGTTGCTTAACTTGTAGTGGGAATAGTAATTTAACTCTCCGAAGTCCAGCACTTTCCTACTGTTACACAAACTAGAGTGGGAATTATAAACTTTACCCCTCTAAAGTCCAACACTTTCCCTACTGTTGCACAGAGTACAGTGGAAATAGTAAATGTAACCCCTCCAAAGTCCAACTCATTCGATCTTGCTGCACGAAGTAAGGGGGGAATAGTAATTGTAACTCCTCCGAAGTCTAGTGCTTTTCTTACTGTTGCAGAGACTGGAGTGGGAACAATAAATGTTACCCCTCCGAAGACCAATGCTTTCCCTACTGTTGCATAATTTGGAGTGCAAATAGCTTGTGTTAATTCCAGACTGAAATACATGTCCTAATATTTTTAAAATACATTTATTATTCAAATTTGTTTATAATTTTTATTTTATAGTATTTGTGTATGTTTTATTTGTTTCTAAATGTTTATATTTTTTGTAATAATTTAAATAATAGTATGATATATATTTTTTGTAATAATTGTGTAATATCATATATTTATAAATATATAGATACTCACATATATATGTTTGAATGTTTATATAAGTATATATGTTACATAGTATTAAATATTATTGTGATGTATTTAACATTACAATAATGAAAATAAAAATATTTATGATTTACTACTTTAAACTATATATATATATATACATATATATTTATATATATTTGTATGTTTTAAACAAAATTATGTGAAACAATATTTTTTTCCAATGTTTTTGCACTTACCATTCTAAGTATAGGAATACGATATTTTTATTATTGATATTTTTGCCACGATATTATGTCAGTGTTCTGTAAAAGTCAACTTTCAAGATGGCAATAGAAATGTGACTAACTTAAAGTTACATCGTATGATAACTCCGATGAGGCTCATATTGGCTAAATGCAGTCACCTATTAAAAATAATATGATTAATATGCACACACTTATTAATTATGTAAATCACACCATGTTCATAAATGCGTTAATTACGCAGATGTAAAATGGCGTTTCATCAGAAACGTTACATATTTTTGGGATCTCTTATCATTATAATATTGCCACAAAAACTCTCATCTTTAGATCACGGCCGCTTTCTATGTGTGAAGTGCTTTTGGGTTGCATGTCTGTGAGCTTGGGAGGTTGAGATATGCAGGTTTTCTGACCAGTCCAGCTTAATCGGATCACACCCTGTTCGTAAATTATTCTGGAATGTGACAAACTTTCTCCAACAGAGCCAAGAGGATTACCGGGTAAATTCACGTAGGCTCCGCAGAGCTCTGGCGAGGGCTGTAACCGAACACCCTGACTTATTTGGAGTGAACGGGCATCAGGCCGTTGCGTTAATTAGTATTTGTCAGTTGTGACACTTTTTTTGCATGAGTCTTACTGTTCGCAAAAGCTGAATGCATAAGCAAAGTCTCATGAACTTGGCGCGGTGCCTGCTGGTTGGAGCGGTCAATGGTACTCGCACGCAAATAACCCACCGAGCAGCTGACTTGCAATATGCCACAGACATTAAAAGACTCACGATCCCTTCGCCATATTGTTTGTGTGAGATCAATTTAACGCTATTATCTGTGTTTATTATTAGCACAAGTTGCCTTTCTCTGGATAATACTGCATTCATTGGAAGCCTGGCACTGTCTTTTGCGAGCCCTAGGCCTCGTGAGCAGAGAACTCAAGCGCCTGAACCCCACTCATGCCATCCAAGATTCTGACATTCGGCCTAGGGCTAAGGAAGGATGTGGACGATTCATCTGCACACCGCCTGCCTGCAGGAATGTAATACGTGAGAGGAATTTATACCAGGAGTAAGTGAAAATGTTCAGAAGATGGGAATGCGGTGCTTCCCCTCAGAAGCGTTCGAAGAGAACTTTTCACAACACTGGGCAATGACTTAACTTGTTTTTTTTGTAGTAAACCATTTGGAATATAACAAAAAGAGGATGATGGTCAGAAAAAGCAAAATTACCTTATCCATGCTTCGCTCCAGCAGGCTCCTATATTAAGAATGTCTTGCAATGTTAGGATAATCAGTAAATTGGTCACTTCGACACATATATATCAAGACGTTGTGCAACGCAGGGCAGTAAGTAAAGTTACTGTACTGCATTGCATGAAAGAGTGCCGAACAGTGCCATATCAACTAATATGTGGTGCAGTTTTGCTCTCTCCTGGTGCTAGCACACTTTAGATAGACATTCACCAAGGCAGGCACCCTTCTTCCATGGGGCAAGGTTGTCTGACCGTGTCTTCCAGTACAACATCTATGCTTTAAGGCTATTCCACTTTGTATGTGTTCCGTACAATGCATACAAAGGGGGAAAAACGGGGTAAATGTAAACATTTCTCTTTGTTGTGCCTGCTTTGAGGAGGTGTATATTTTTGATGCATATCCCTGTCTACATTCGTTGTAGATAGGTATTTGTGCCGAAACCCATGGGTGGCTGCATGGGGACTTTGTGGTTACTTTAAGTTACTATCCAACACAAATCACAATTTGCATTAAAAAGCTAATCCCACCTGAACATTTTGCAGCAGGTTCGCGTTAGAAAAGTAACACAAGCCTGACACTAAGTGTTAGTAAATCTGTCCTTGCTGTTCAGCATGTGCCATCTTTCCGTCGATGCTCCATCATCTGTCAGAATGCTCTATTGGAAAAGAGGTGCTTTGCTCAATTGTGTGATATGAATGCTACTGCCTCCATACCTTCATTAACCTCTTCGCTGCCAGGCCTTTTCCCCCTCAGGTGCCAGGCCTTTTTTTGGCTTTTTTGGGCTGTTCGTGCTTAGGCCCTCATAACTTTTGTCTACATAAGCTACCCACACCAAATCTGCATCCTTTTTTTCTAACATCCTAGGGGTTCTAGAGGTACCCAGAGTTTGTGGGTTTCCCTGGAGGAGACCAAGAAATTAGCCAAAATACAGCAAAACATTTGTTTTCTTCAAACAAATGGGAAAAAAGGGCTTGTGTTTTTTTTCTCTAAAAATGACATCAACAAAGGGTTTGCGGTGATAAAATCACCATGTTCCCAGCTTGCAGGAAGAGGCAGACTTCAATCAGAAAACCACATTTTTCAGCACAATGTTGGCATTTTACTGGGACATACCCCATTTTTACAATTTTTTGTGCTTTTAGCCTCTTTCCAGTTAGTGACAGAAATGGGTTTCTGAAAAGTAGACAAAATTCTGAATTCAGCACGGGGTCATTTGAGGAGATCCTATAAGGTTTTCCTACAGAAAATAACAGCTGAATTAAAAATATATTGAAATTGAGGTGACAAAACAGCCATTTTTCTCCAAGTTTTACTCTGTAACTTTTTCCTGCAATGTCATATTTTCAAAAGCAATATAATGTTACGTCTGCCGGACTCTTCTGGTTATGGGGATATATAGGGCTTGTAGGTTCATCAAGAACCCTTGGTACCACAGAGCCAATAAATGAGCTGCATCTTGCAATGTATTTTCATTGTATACCGGGTATACAACAATTCATTTGGTGAAATATAAAGAGTGAAAAATAGATATCAAAGAAACCTTTGTATTTCCAAAATGGGCACAAGATAAGGTATTGAGAACAGTGGGTATTTGCACAACTCTGAATTCTGGGGTCCCCATGTGAATTACAGGGCATTTCTCAAATAGATGTGTTTTTTACACATTGTTTTACATTTGGAACGAAAAACTGTAGAGAAAGACAAGGGGGAATAATACTTGTTCTGCCATTCTGTGTTCCCACAAGTCTCTCAATAAAAATGGTACCTCAATTGTGTGGGTAGCCCTAGTGCCTGCGACAGGAAACGCAGCATGGACACATCACATTTTTACATTGAAATCTGATGTGTTTTTTGCAAAGTGCTTAGCTGTGGATTTTGGCCTTTAGCTCAGCCGGCACCTTGGGAAACCTACCAAACCTGTGCATTTTTTAAAACCAAACACCTAGGGGAATCCAGGAGGTGGTGACTTGTGGGCTCTAGCCAGGTTCCGTTACCCAGAATCCTTTACAAACCTCAAAGTTTGGCAAAAACAAAACACTTTTTCCTCACATTTTGGTGATAGAAAGTTCTGGAATCTGAGAAGTGACACAAATTTCCTTCCACCCAGCATTCCCCCAAGTCTCCCGATAAAAATGGTACCTCACTTGTGCGGGTAGACCTAGTGCCCGCGACAGGAAATGCCCCAAAACAGAACATGGACACATCACATTTTCACAAAGAAAACAGACCTGTTTTTTGCAAAGTGCCTAGCTGTGGATTCTGGCCTCGAGATCAGCCGGCACCTATGGAAACCTACCAAACCTGTGCATTTTTTAAAACTAGACACCTAGGAGAATCCAAGATGGGGTGACTTGTGGGGCTCTCATCAGGTTCTGTTACCCAGAATCCTTTGCAAACGTCAACATTTGACATAAAACACTTTTTCTTCACATTTCGGTGATAGAAAGTTCTAGAATCTAAGAGGAGACACAACTTTCCTTCCACCCAGCATTCCCCCAAGTCTCCCGATAAAAATGGTACCTCTCTTGTGTGGGTAGAACTAGTGCCCGCGACAGGAAATGCCCCAAAACAGAACATGGACATATCACATTTTCACAAAGAAAACAGACCTGTTTTTTGCAAAGTGCCTAGCTGTGGATTCTGGCCTCGAGATCAGCTGGCACCTAGGGAAACCTACCAAACTTGTGCATTTTATAAATCTAGACACCTAGAAGAATCCAAGATGGGGGGACTTGTGGGGGCTCTCACGAGGTTATGTTACCCAGAATCCTTTGAAAACCTCAAAAGTTATTAAAAAAACAATTTCTTCTCACATTTTGGTGACAGAAAGTTCTGGAATCTGAGAAGAGACACAAATTTCCTTACACCCAGCATTCTCCCAAGTCTCCCATTAAAAATGGTACCTCACTTGTATGGGTAGGCCTGGTGCTTCCAACAGGAAATGCCCCAAAACACTATGTGGGCACATCAAAATTATCAAATACAAAACTACCTGCTTTTGCGGGGGTGGTGCACCTGCGTTTTTGGTCCTGGGCTCAGCAGCCATCTACACAAACTACCAAACCCAAATAGTTCCGAAAACAAGACACTTGAGGGAGTCCATGGAGGTGTGACTTGCGTGGATCCCCCAGTGTTTTCATACCCAGAATCCTCAGCAAACCTAACATTTAGCTAAAAAAGGTCACATTTTTCCCACATTTCTGTGTGGGATCACCGCACCGGGACACATTTCCTACCACCCAATGTTCCGCTCAGTCTCCCAGTAAAAATTATACCTTCACTTGTGTATGTGGGCCAAGTGCCTGTAACAGGGAAGAGCTAAAACATGTCGAAAATGAGGGGTAACTTAAGCGGGTCCAAAAGGGCAGTTAAAAAAAAACATTTTTTAGGCTGACAAATCGGGCAGAATTCTTAGTGGTATAGATGCGACAATGTTGGGTGGTAGGAATTTTGTGGATTGCTGCAGATTCCGGAAGGTTCCATCACAAAAATGTGGGATAAATGTGTGATTTGATGTACTATTGAAGGTGTGTAGGGTATTGTGGGTAAGAAAATAGTGGGGGTGCATGTGAAGCCCACTACCCTGGACTCACCCAGATGTTTAGTTTTCTGGTGTGTCTAGGTCTCGTAAATTTTTCTACATTGCAGCATCCCAAAGTCCAAAAAGTGCAGCCCTCACCTTTCCAAGTGGAGCGATTTTAAGAGTTAGGCAAGCTATCATGGTCCAAATGTAAAAGCAAAACCAAAAATAATCAAATGTCTTCTTGCTTGCTGTGGGATGAGATGTTTTAGTGTGTGGTGGGAAAGCTGAAAGATTGTTACCCCATTCAGTTGGGGTGGTGGCATAACTATGCCCATACTGGTTGGAAGCCACCACCCCACTATTTTTCCCTGGCATATAGTAGGCTTTCTGCCCCCGCCGGGGAATGGATCGGGGGTAATTGCCCCATCTGCCCACCTGTGTGGAGAACAACCTTGTCCCCATTTATGTTGGAGGGGGGGGTATGGCCATACCCCCACACTCTTTTAGAAAACAAAAAATCTTCCCAGGTCTCTGGTGGGCTTTCTGCTCTCAAGGGGGGCAAAAATGGCCAACAGTAATGTGCCCCCATGGTGAGCGACCCTTGCCCAAGGGGCTGCCCCCCAAACAAAACTCACATACACACACACCAGTCCTTGGTACCTAATAGAAATAGGCCGAACTGACCCCAAAGGGGGCAGAAATGGACTAAAATAAATTTGCCTCCCCCCCCCCCCCCAGGGGAGTGACCCTTGCCTAAGGGGTCACTCCCCTTGCGTGAAACTGATTGAAAATCCTTGGGGTCTAGTGGTTTTTGCCCCCGGGGACAGATTGGCCTAAAAAAATAGGCCGATCTGCCCCACAAAAGGGGCAGAAATGGCCAAAAAATAATTTCCCCCCAGGGGAGCGAACCTGGCCTTAGGGGTCGCTCCCCTCCTGTAAAAAAACAAAAGAAAAAGTAAATAATCACTGGCATCAAGAGGTATCTGCCCCCGGCCTTATTACAGTAGGGGAGCGGCCATTGCCAAAGGGGCCGCTCCCCTTATGCATAAATATATGAAATAATAAAATCCCTAGTGTCTAGAGGGCATTTCTGCAGCCCGATCGCTATATGATCAGGCTGAGGAAATGCTCAGAGAGATATCAAAGGAAAGGAAAGGGCTTTCCTTTCCTTTGATGCCTCTTCTGCCCCCAGCCCGTGATCGGAAGAAAAATGCAAAACATTTCTCTTCTGATCTGCCCTGGAAGAGCTTCCAGCGCGGTGGGAGGCAACCTCTGATGAGGTCAGTGCGCATTGCGCGCTGACGTCATCAGTTGTCACAGGGGGATGGGTGGGGGGGTTCAGGGGTGGAAGGGGAAGCAATTCCCCTTCTATCCCTTACGGGGGTGTGGGCCGGGTGCAGGACGAGCTGGTCTCGTCTCTGGCACATGGGAACTGTGGCCAAGGACGAGACCAGCTGGCCCCAGGCACCCTGGGGGTTAACAAGTAGTTTGCTCCATTCTGCAGTGGCTTGGGAGATTACTCCCACTCTGCTTGCCAATGCAAGGCCTGGAGAGGCAACAACATTGTGTATTTCTAGCCCATACTTAGTGAAATTATACAAGGCTCAGAATTCAAAATACTGTTGCCTACAAAGTTAGAATGATGTCCCTCTGCATCTGTGGGTTTTTATACAAGGGCAAGTGATTTTTAGCTTATAGACATGCTTTTCGTTTGCTGTGTAATGCACGCTTCTCATGCTAAAAGGTCAGATATGAAACATTAACCAGTTAAAACTTTATGATTTTGTTGTACATAAGCCAGGTTGGTAAAAAGTAGAGAATAGGGAGATATGTTTTCTTCAAGTTAAAGGTACATTGTCAAAGTAACTTTGTAATTTTGCTTAACTTAATTGCAAAGTAGCCACGTCATGTAAACTCTTCCAGTCCATGTAAGATCCAGAAGTAGATCCGTACCGGTTCCCTGACCTAAAGATAGAGCAAGCAAGGCACAATAATATACTAAGTGGGGAGCTGCTACTCCCACATTGATCTGTAGGTTTTAGAGAGAATGTGGAGAAAGAGGATAAAAAAACACAAACCTGACACTGTCCAATTTTAAAATAAAGAGATAGACTATAATGAAGGAGGCAAGTGATTTAAGAAAGCAGAGAGGAAGGCAGCAGAGCTGAAAGTAGAAAGATGTGTGAGCAGTTTACCAAAAACAGAGTGAGAATCTGTGAGACAGACCAACTGACAAAACACAATGTAGGTGATGAAGAAAACAAGAATCAAGGTGGAACAGTGTAGAATTTGCTGCCACCTCTGACGTCACAATCTTGATCTGTATGTACCTATCACATAGCTTATATTGTGTTTGAACATTTTCAACGTTAATGGAAAGTGGTGCACTCAACATCAATAATAAAGTCAAACGACTGCAGTGCTAGGAAAATGATGTATTCTGTGATCTGACCTTATTGAGTGAATGATGTATTCTGTGATCTGACCTTATGGAGTGAAATGTAACCATCAAATGTATTTTTATATAACTATCCTTGCTTTTTTTGAATGAATTTGTACTAGAAATGATAACTACTTTTCTAGGGTGTGCCCGAAAGTCTTATGGTTTAAAGTTGAAATGTGCCTCTCAGCCATATTTAAACCTATGCATTAGTAAAGCCTGCATTTTCACAGAATAATGTGAAATTAAATGTGTATTAGTGTGAAATTAGCTTGACTAGGCTTGCATTTCTTTACCGTGAGAAACTGTCATTTCTTCTAACGTGTCATTTCATTGTAGGTGCATTCACATGAAATGTTAGTTTGGAAATTGATTTTGTAGGAAAGTGCCCTTGTTGGCATAGTTACCCTCCCCCCAACTTTTTGCCTGATATTGATGCCAACTTTGATTAAGAGTGTGCTGGGATTCTGCTAACCAGGCCCCAGCACCAGTGTTCCTTCCTAAAATCTGTACCTTTGTTTACACAATTGGCACACCCCTGGCACCCAGATAACTCCCTTATAAAATGTACCCATGATACCCAGGGCCCTGTGGCCAGGGAATGTCCCCAAGAGCTGCAGCATGTATTATGACACCCTGGGGGACACCTCACAATTTACATGCACTCGCAGGGTGCCATGCCCACAAAACAATGCCTGTGGCATAGGTAACTCACCTCTCTAGCAGGCCTTACAGCCCTAAAGCAGGGTGCACTATACCACAGGTGAGGGCATAGCTGCATGAGCAAATGCTCCTACAGTGTCTAAGTCCATTCTTAGACATTGTGCAGTGTAGCCATATTGAGTATATGGTCTGGGAGTTTGTCATTACGAACTCCACAGTTCCATAACGGCTTTACTGAATACTGGGAAGTTTGGTATCAAACTTCTCAGCACAATATACCCACACTGATGCCAGTGTTGGATTTATTGAACAATGCATCCAGGGGGCATCTTAGAGATGCCCCCTGTATTTTACCCAATCCTTTAGTGCAGGACTGACTGGTCTGTGCCATCCTGCCACTAAGAGACGGGAAGAGAAAGCCTGCACTGGGTGAAAGTGCTTCACCCACCCCCGGGAGGACTGTAACACATGGTGGTGTGCTTCAAAGGCTCAGGCCTCTTCTTACAGTGCCCCAGGGCACTCCAGCTAGTGGAGTTACCCGCCCCCCCTGGACTGAGCCCCATTTTTGGCAGCAAGTCCGTGGGAAAATTAGGGAAAGCAGGAAGGAGTGACCACCCCAGCTAGGACCACTCCTAAGGTGTCCAGAGTGGAGGGGACCCCTTCTATCTAGATTCGTCCATCTTAGTTTGGAGGACAGGGACCAATAGGGTTAAGTTTGTGTCCCCTCCCCAAAGGGAGTAGACACAAGAAGCGTGTAGCCGCCCTTAGGGTCAGTAGCCATTGGCTACTGCCCTCTGAGCCCTGTAAACGCCCCTAAATCCAAGATTGAAGCGCTCCCCTGAACCCAAGTCATCAGATTCCTGGCAATCTCACATGAAGAAAGACGAAAAAAGAAGGACTGCTAAGCTGAAACCCCAGTAGAGAAGAAGGAAGACAAAAACGGACTTGTCCCCAGCCCTACCGGCCTGTCCCCTGCTTCAAAAGCCCTGCAAAAGAAATAGACGTGTCCTGTGGGACCAGCGACCTCAGGCAAGCTTCCAGAGGACTACCTGCATCACAGAGGACCAAGAACTCCCGTGAACAGCAGCCCTGTCCAAGAGGAAATGCCATCCAAGGACTCGAGAGCCTCCCGGATCCGCAAGTCCTTAGCACTCGCACCCGACGCCCACGGGCCGTGTCCAGGTGGCCCAACCGACTAGAGAGGATCCCCAGGTGATTCCGAGCATGTGCCTACCCTGGGTTGACCTCTCCTGTCCCCCATGACGACGCCTGCAGTGTGAATCCAGAGGACCACCCTGACTGGACAGCACTGGACGAAGATACCTGACGCCAAAAGGTACACTGCACCCGCAGCCCCCTGGCATTGGGGAACCCGACTTCTGGTGTAGCATTGTTCAGCAGCCGGCTCTCCTACCTGTTTAACCTGTGGTTTTCTGGAACCGGCTCCCTGGACCCAGCCTGCAGCTTCTAAGTGACCCCCAGGGTCACCACTTAGGAAAGCATTGAGAGCCCATCGCTGTATTTGCACCCTGCAACAGGCTGTCCCTGTGCCCCTGAGGGTGTGTGTTTGGTGCTGACCTGTGGCCCTCCTGGTGCTCCTCTAAACACCCTGGGTCTGCCCTCTGAAGACGTGGGTACTTACCTGCAAGCAGATCTGAAATCGAGTGCCCCCAGTTTCCATAGGAGCCCATGTTAAACTTGCCTCATCTATGACCTCTGCACCCGGCCAACCCCATGTTGCTGGTGGTGAGTGTTTGGGGTTAACTTGAACCCCAACCTGTAGACTTCCTATCCCCCAGAGACTGGAACTTTAAGTGTTCTACTTACCTGTAAAACATACTAACTTTTCTTCCCCCCTAGGAACTGTTCTGAAAATTGCAATTAAAGTGGTATTGATACATATGTGAAATACTTATTTATTTATGCACTTACCTGCAACTTGAATTTTGTGGTTCTAGAAATAAATTAACAAAAATATATTTTGGCTATATAAAAACAAATGGCCTGGAGTTAAGTCATTGAGTGTGTCCTTCTTCCATTGTCTCTGTGTGTTTACAACAAATGCTTTGGAGTACCCTCTGATAAGCCTAACTGCTCAAGCACACTACCACAAAAGAGAACATTAGTATTATCTACTTTAGCCTCTGTTAAGCCTCTGAGGAACCCCTAGACTCTGTACACATTATATCTCATTTTGATATAGTATATACAGAGCCAGCTATTGATGTGCTATAGTTTAATTCATAGAGAGTCTAAGAAAAATCATTGAAGGCAAAACATTAGGAGCTCAAGACTAAAATGACTGTCCCTTATTCAGATATGTTGCAAAAGATGTCCGAGCACCAAAGACAGCAGTGTTCTCAGGACTGCTGTGGGAGCTCCATGTGATGTTGCAAGTTACACTGTGGGACAGTAGAATACAATAGCAGTTGTGGTGGTGTGATCAAGAAGGGGTTTCCTGGTTGAATTGTGTGCCATTAACTAGCGCTTTCACAGATTGATGTTGCAGACTTTTCCCGTACCTTTAGAGGTAGAGACCTCTGAATTTTCCTTTTTGTCCCCATTCTTTGCTGAGCATGGCTTAGGCTTACACTCCACTCTCCAGAAATACTCTTGACTGAGCTTCTGAAATAGTGACACCTTCCTCTTCATCTTTCCAAATTCCTTTTGTATTATTTAAACTCCTTCATTCGTCCTTTTTTCTAGTTCAATTTTTCATTCCCCAAAGGGATTAGACTAGATAGGAGATTGCCCCTAGCTGCCCATAGTTTAATTTAGTTAGATGCTTTTAAATTGCACTCACATGTAAGAGAAATGGCCAGAGCCTATTCTCGGAGCGTCTGTTATTTTTACTGATATACTGTATTGCAGAGAAAGAGTGTCTGGTTTGTCTTATGTTGATTTGTCTTAATGTCTTCAGAAGATTTGGCTACCAATTGTTATTATGTATCTTTACAGTCTGTTTTTGAGATTTGCTTACATTACCTGTGTTAATTTGTAATAAACCCTTTAACTTTATTTCTGTTTTGGGTCCTTATTTTGTGGCTAATTGGCTACACTGTAAATTAAATATTCCTTTTTTATACTGTCACCTGATTCCCTAGTCGTTGCACGAATTCAAAGATCATCAACCTCAAAATAAGAGCATGCAAAACGCTCCATCAAAGGCAAAGTAAGTAACAACACAAAAGTAAGCATGACAACAACATACAATAAGTGGTAGATAACATGATCTGAAGTAAGTTATAAAACACTGTATGGGGATAGGTCCGAATCAGCATGTGAAAACCCAACTAACAATATATGAGGCTTGGTAAAAAGCTGCATATGTTACAATGGGAATAACTATGTCCAGGGTAAGATGGCTAACATCTTTCACTGCAACTGCTGAATAGTACAGGAGAACATGCTTTGTAAATCAGGTTCCAAATTCTTCAAACAACAAGGAGCTTAAAAGTGAGTACAGGACATAAAGTGTCAACCAAGTTAGATACCAAAGTCAGGTGTAGCCAATTAAAGTCTGAACATGAAAGCGGTTAATGAGAGGTCTGTATTAAGTTGTCTAAAATGTTCCTGAAGAAAAGTAAAGATAATACAGTCAAATCTCAGCAAGAATGAAGTGCCCTATGTACGAAAGCTTTTTCCCATAGACACAGAATGGGTAAAATCCTTTGGTACATCTGGCCCGAAGTCCCTAAAGGAGGGGCAGTGCATTAAAAGCCTTGAACTAGCATTTATAGTTTTTCTTTAGCTTTTAAAATATCGGGTCTTCCTATGAACTTCTCTTATCCACGAAGTTCATATTGGACAATAGTTATTAATGTTGAGTGAAGGAGTGAAATCGTAAATAATGTAGCACTACCTGAATGTAGTTCTTACTAGAAATGATAGCCAGTGAAGGGACTCCATAACTGAGGTGGTATAATCAGTGGTTCTGGAACAATTTTCAGAGTAGGCGTTTTGCCATCAATTTTACATCACTGAAGTGAAAATTCCAACCATCACAGAAATAACAAGTTTATCAAATAAGCCCCAGCCATACAGCAGAAAAGTGGTCAGCCACTGTTGTAAGTATATTACTAAAGCAAGGTGTGGAAGCATATTGTTATCTACAGACAACTCATTTTGATTGGAAATGGCAAACAAAATGCAAACTGACACACAGTTTTACTGATAAACTATATAGTGCGCAAATAATGCGTGGGAATTGGAGTTCAGCAAATATTTATAATTTGCACATTACCAAGTAAATTGTCTTGATTTATTTGATCCTAGAAAAAAGCTTTGTTTCTATCACACACCAGAATTACAAAAAAATGCTTCATTTGTGCTTTTATAATTGCTCATACATTTTGAAATATTTGAACAGTTCATTTATAGATATGTAAATGTTGTTGCATGTTAAAAAACTTACAACTTACAAGCCTTCCTTTTACACTCCCTGTACCCCAGCCGGTTTATCAGATAGTTCAATTTACAAAATCATCTAACTCTACAATCAGAGAATGAAAAGTAAACATCAGTCTCCATGTTGAAACAATAAGCAGTAATTTGTAAAGAGACATAATGTAACATTTGACGTCCACCTTTGAACTCACAACAAATGTGACAAGAGAAAAACAATATTTATGGATCAAATCTGTTTATTGGCATTTAAACATAAAGAACAATACAGAGCACTGCAATGATCCCCCTTCATTTCAATAATGACACGCCCCATAGCCCTGCGCATGCGCGTCTCGTCCCACAGCCAACCCAGTCTTCAAATTAGGGGAACATCTTCCCAGTCTCGTATGGCACATATCAGCCTCAGGGCCGGAGGACATTCTAAGCCGGATCTCACAGTGCTCACACTCAAACGAACATGAAAAAAGGAAAAAAGGGAACAAGAACAATCGTGCTTCTGCGCCTGTATGCTCCGCCTCCCTCTCACCTGAACGCCTCATGACTCTAGTTGTATGGTCATCTCCGCCACTCTCACAGCACCAATCCCCATCATCCCGCTAAACCTCTCGGGTCAACCCCAGTACTCTTAGATATGCTGGGCACGTCAGCTCGGTAAATTCTGTAGACAGGATCTGAAGGAAAGGTCTCCATAACACACTGATGTCGCTTACCCTCTGCTTGGATGCCAAAGTCAGCTTTTCCATCGCCAAAATAAACCATAATTTCTGGAGCCAGGACCCTTACGTTGGCAACCTATCCGTGCCCCATAGAGCAAGGATTGTCTGAAGGTCAGCATTAAGAGCCAGTGCCATCTGCCGTCCCCTTAACGAGCGAAGAGGTAACGTAATAGGGTTGGGTAAGCCCAGCAAGACATATGAGGGGAATCTATGGATCGCTGTTTGAAACACCTTATCAATGTCATCTAGTATACTCGTCCAATATCGCTGTAGTTTGGGGCAATGCCAAAGAAGATGTACTAGCGTGCCTGTGTTACCGCACCCCCTCCAGCAAAGGCCAGACTTAGCCGGGTCCCATGCATTTATTCTTGCTGGAGTGAAGTACCAGTAGGAAAAAAAACAACATTTAAAGGCATCTTTATTTCTTGTTCACCTTCTGAACTACAACATGGATATTTTGAGGGTGCTGCAGCACTTCTGCATACCTGTTTTTAGCACCCACGGATACAATGTAATTTCTTCACCTATTGGATGACTAAACTTTTGAGGGCCAGGGATCTACAGTTTTATCGGGGCTAGTTCTACTTCACTGGCAGCAGGAGCTTCCCTTTTAAAATAAAAACACCATTCAGGGACACATTTGTAATAGCTTAAACATTTACAGCCAACAGTAGTGGCTGATGTTACCAGCCTCAACATGAATAACAAACATGGCCTGCTCTTGTGGAACATGAATAGATTGTGCAGCAGCAACTCAGGAAACCTAAAAGTGTTCAGGCATTGTTAGAACCTGCAGC
This sequence comes from Pleurodeles waltl, assembly GCF_031143425.1. Taxonomy (NCBI): domain Eukaryota; kingdom Metazoa; phylum Chordata; class Amphibia; order Caudata; family Salamandridae; genus Pleurodeles; species Pleurodeles waltl. Next base: position 1,195,547,720 of record NC_090445.1, on the reverse strand, counting down.
AACTTGAATGATAGTTTTTATGTGTGTAAGTGTTAGAAGGTTCTCTGATTATGACATTATAATTATTCATGAAGGAGAGGACAGGTGCTGGTTCTGAAGGCTGATAAGGTTTGACTGGTTTGTATCTGTTTACCATTTGGAGTTAGGAGAACATGCTTTTGTTGATGATATCTGCATGAAGAGGAAGGGCTATATGTCAAGTGTAAAGTCCAGCAATTTGGCACATGGGTGACAGTTGGGCTTAAGTGCACAAATGCACTTTGACTAAGTTACCTTTTTGTGAGAAGGATTTAAAAAAAATATGTAGTAGGTGACATTTTTTTCAGAGGTTATTCTCAAATAAAAAGAAGCAATTAAGGTTCTGTTTTTAATATAGCCAATTTTAGCTTGTCCTCTACATTTATGCAGTGGCTCTCCATGTGAAGCTGAGTGCCATGTGCATATTGCTGAAGTACGGCTCCAAGCACTGCATCCAAGTCTTCCAGTAGCTGTATGGAATAAATATACAGCACTAAAGTCAAATCTGTATGTGGTCAATCAATGAGGTGAGAGGCTGGGGCCTCAAACTTCAACTTGTACAGTGTCTTTCTCCATATTATGAAGGGGGATATCCTTTTCAGAATATCTGTTACGCAAGCTCACCAGTCTTTTAAGATGAATAGGGGAACCTCATACTGGGCAGTATTGAATGTTTTTTAAGGAATAATTGAACAAGGAGACATGTCAAGCTTCATCCATTATCAGAAGAGCATCCTTAATACTATTAAGTTTGAAGTCAATCTAAGAACTACAAAATTGGTTAAACTTGTTTTTGCAGTAAAAAAAGAGCTAACAAGTGCACTTAGTTTTTGAGTTAATTTGCAAAGTATTTTGATTATTTTGTTTAGAAAAAAGACACCTCGAAAGCAACTGGCCTCGGATTAGGCTCATGGCTGTGTCAGAAGATAAGTGAATTGGTGTTTTGAAATAGAAAATTGTTTTAGGGAAAATATAGCTAACTGTGCAGAGTGGTGATTCCTCATGGCCTGTGGCTTTCCAGATGTTTGCTTGGATTTAGGCATCTAAATAGAATGAGCGTATGAAGGAGTATGGATGTTGACCAATGAACATCTTTCAATTAAAAAGGTGATGCCAATAATATTTATTTTGTTGCTGAGCAACTCAGAAATATAAATCATTATTTCTAGTGAATGAGGTATTAATTGTAGGGATAGTGGCAATGATGCATTGCTTGCTCTGAACAAAGTGTCTATGGCAGCGGTTCTTAAAGTGTGCTCCATTGACACTTGGGGTCAGAAATGCCTACTCAGGGGGCCTTCGGATGCTTAGAAAATAAAGGGGACGATTACGTGATTGGCAGATGGGAACACCTATCTGCCAAACTCCTGATGGGGTGGTCGCCTTCCTGCTGACTAACTCCCTCCCATCCCCATTATGGCTTTCCCTCTGGGCTGGCCGGCGGAAACCAAGGTTTCCGCCGGTCAGCCCAGTGGAAGAGTGGCTCATAATTGAGCCGAATACAATGCTGCTGCATGCAGAGGGCACCAGCACCCTCAAAATGCTCACTGTCTGCACAACAGCAGGCAGGGCCCTGCACTGCCCATGCCAGTGGTGCCGCCATGAAAAGACTTGTGGGGAACAGGGTTGTACTCAGCAGGGCGGCGCTGACTTCAGTGCCACCCTGGCTGATTACCACCTGCTGTTAGCCAGGCTAGATCAAAGATCCTAGCGGGGACAGCGGTAGGTTGGCGGCTCTGATAATGCCCTCGGATTTCCAGTGCCCTAATAAGGCCCTAAATGTTATTCGCTGATTAATAAGCTATATACAAATAAAGAAGCAAAGTGTAAAACAGACAATTTTAAAACATTCCGTAAATGTGAAGGAATATGAAATTGGAGACTAAAAATTAAGTTTTATCCTAAGATTGATTTTTGGAAGCAGTACAAGTGCATCAAACAGCATCTAATGGAATATAATATGGACAAAGGCTGGACTGAATTTAATTTAGAAAAGCTTCAACCTTTTAAATAAATTGACTATTTAGATTTTTTAAATATTTTTTTGTGAATTAAATAAAATATTTCAGCATTTGTGTATTTGCTTGATGAATGTTTTTTCTGTATTTTTACACAAACATTCACACCCCACACACAGACACCTCACCCCCTCACACTCCTCCCCTGTCAGAGATCCAACTTACCTGGATCTAGGGGGTCCTCTGGCAGGGAATGGGATGGGGCGCTGCTACCACCAGCAGTGCCCGCCAGCAGAACACCGCCAGGCCATATTATGAGTCATAATATGGCTGACGGCGGTCTACTTGCGTGGCTCTGCTGGTGGCAGCAGCGCCTCCTTACCGCCATCCGCCGACATGGCCACAGACAGATTTTTGCCATTCATGTGGTGGAAATCCGGCTGTGGTCATAATATGGCGGACGGCTGGTAGCCGCGGCGTCGGTCTTTTTGTGGCTGTCGCCGCCGATGTCAAAATGAGGGTCATAGTCTACCTCTATTACATGGCCAAAAACATAACTGACTGGATATATTTTTGTGTACAAGTTTTACCTAGGTTATTAACCCCTTCGCTGCCAGGCCTTTTCCCCCTCAGGTGCCAAGCCTTTTCTGATGGATACAACTACCTGTGGATTCCTCACCTTATGAATTCTCTCATGCGACAGGATCCAACGGAAAATCTTCTTCCCAGCTCTCCACGTCGATGAGGACGTCACAATTGCCCGGCTCCACATGACTCCGCCTGACGTCACCGTGCCAATAAGAAGTCCTCGTCGACGTGCTGACGTCAGTTCCCTTTTTTCCGTGCCTTTGACGCTAGCGGTTTTCTTCTAGCTCTTGCTACTGTTGGAGGTGTTCCATCTTGTTGCTAGTTTCTAGTTACAATGTCTCCTCCTAGGAAGTCCGGTTTGAAGCCATGTCAAGAGTGCGGGGGTCGCATGTCGGTTACCTACCCTCATGACGATTGCCTTTGGTGTCTAAGCTCTGAGCATGACATCGATGAGTGTGTTTCCTGCCAGAGCATGAATCCTAAGGCTCTGAAAGATAGAGAGGCCAAGCTCTTTTTGGCCAAGGCAAAGAAGGGGCATAAGAGTCATCGTAGATCCTCTTCCCATACTTCGTCGAAGAGTCAACAAGAGACGACGTTGTCAGGACGCTCGGTGTCGTTCGGCTCGGAGTCGGTCAGGATCAAGGTCTCCATCTCGACGACGCCATGTGACGTGGGAGGTGAGCCCGATGGTGACTCCACAACCTCAAAGCCTCAGGCTTCGCTGGCGCTGTCAATCTTCGATGTAGTGGCTCCACCAGAGAGTCCTCGATTTTCACCTGCCACAACGGATGTCCAGCAAGCACAGGTCCAACATGGAGACGAGCGTTATCCTGCCTTCCCGGCTCTGGGAGCGGATCCAGCGGCATTTCTAAATGCCATGTTCTCGATGTTTAAGGCTATCGCCCCTGCTGGTGCACTGGCTGGTCCAACGGGTCCATTAGCTTTTTCTTTGGGCTCCCTGGCTCCTTACATGGCAGCACCGTTTATGCCCTTCTATCCGGCTGAGGGTGCCGGTTCGGCGCCGATCACGTCGCCTCGAGGTCCTGTGGTTCCGATGACGTCGCCTTCCAGACCTATGGTGCCGATCTCATTGCCCCGTCAGTCGACACCGATGGTGGAGCCTCATGTGTCCTCAGCACCGTTAGGATCCACTCCGGCGCCGGATCCGAATGATGGATTCGATTGAAGCCAACCCTCCTCTCCTGTTCCGCGTCTTCAAGTTTTGAAGCCGGTGTCATCAACGTCAGCCAATTCTATGTCAACTCTGAGGTTAGAGGCCCGACTGAGGATGCGTAGAAAGGCCTTGAGGCTTTTGGAATAGGAAGAGTACCAATGGCAGTTGTTGGAAGAGGGGGAGATTGTGGAGCCCTTGGGAGAATATCAAGGGTTGGATTCGGCCAGTGGGCTTGACACTTCCCCGGAATGGGACCTTTCTTCACTGGGGGAGTTCACGGAGGAGGCGGCCTCCTTCCACACAGTGATTAGGAAGGCGGCAAACTTTTTAGACCTTCCGTTGCCTGCTGCAGAGGTTAAGACAAACATTTTGATGGAGGACCTACACCCTTCTTCATCTTCTGCGGATCCTTTGCTTCCTTTCAACAATGCTCTTACTGAGCCCATATTAGAGCTTTGGAGGAAGCCTGTGTCGTCACCTGCTGTTAATAGGTCTGTGGCAACAAGATACAGAGTTGCACCTGGTGATCGGGGGTTCTTATGGAACCATCCTACCCCGGAGAGTCTGGCTGTTCAAGCCTCTTGCTCCACACGGTCTGCTCCAGGCTCCTTCCCTGTGACTCCATCGGACAGGGAATCCAAAAGGATGGAGCAATCAACAAAGAAGACTTTCTCTTCTTGCAGCATGGCTCTCAAGGCTGTGAATGCTACCTGTGTTCTTGGTAGATACGCACATGCCCTGATGGACTCGGCTAGGGCTATGGTTCCTGACCTGCTGTAGAACGTGCAGGGTCAATTTGGTGAACTTCTATCTGATGCTCAGGCTGCAGCAAAACAGATAATCCAGTCTGGTCTGGATTCCACGGACTAGGTGGCCAAGGCAATGGGTACCTCTATTGCTACCAGGAGGCACGCTTGGTTGGGGTCCTCTGGGTTTTCTTCTGATGTGCAGACTCCTTTATTGGATTTGCCCTTTGATGGAGAGAAACAGTTTGGTGATAAAGCAGACTCTGCCCTAGAGCGCTTTAAAGATAGTCGGGCCACGGCAAATTCTTTGGGTCTGCAAGCCTCCTCTGCTACCCCTTTCAGGTCTTTTCGGAGCAATAGGGGGTTTGAGCGTATAGCCTTCTACCATGGGAGACCCCAGTCCACAGTCCAGCAGTCTGCCAGCCTCCCGTATCGATTCTTTAGAGGGTAGGGGAGGGTTAGGACAAGAGGGGCCACTCAGCAGCACCCTGCATCATCATCTTCTCTGGAGGACAACAGCAAGGGAAGCAGCCCTAGTTTTCTCCCCATTTTCAACCACATTTCTCCTGTAGGGGGAAGAGTACATCTTTTTCTCCACATGTAGGAGTTAATTACATCAGACTCATGGGTTCTGAACATTGTGAGAAATGGATATGCTCTCCCTTTTCAGGAGTTTCCTCCTCCTATCCCTCCCCGTCCCTCGTTTTGTTCAGAAGACCATCTCCTGTTGTTGCAGCAGGAGGTTCAGATCATGTTGTCGAAAGGTGCGGTGGAGTTGGTTCCAGAGCAGAAAAGGGGTCAGGGTTGTTATTGAAGATACTTCCTGATCCCCAAGAAGGACGGTCCTTTGAGACCAATCCTAGACCTGAGGATGTTAAATTGGTTCCTCAAACAGGAAAAATTCAAAATGCTGACTCTGTCACAGGTACTTTTGGCGTGGAACAAAGAGGATTGGATGGGGTCTGTCTTTCATATCCCTATACTCAAGTTACACAGGAAGTATCTCCGGTTTGTGTTGGGGTCGCAACACTACCAGTTTGCAGTCCTCCCGTTTGGTCTTACTTCAGCACCTCGAGTCTTCACGAAGGTGATGGCAGTGGTAGCAGCAAGTCTCAGAAGGAAGGGGATATTCGTATTCCCTTACCTGGATGATTGGTTGATCAAAGCCAAGTCTCCCAAGCTTGCGTTGCGTCACTTGCAAATGACAACTCAGTTGTTGTTCAGTCTGGGTTTTATGATAAATGTACCCAATTCTCACCTGGAGCCCTCTCAGCGCCTCCTGTTCATAGGGTCAGTAATGGATACTACATTGATTCGGGCCTATCCTCCGCCTCAGCAGATTCAGGACATACAGTCGTTGATTCCAATGTTTAAAAATGGAGTGGTTGTTCCAATCCTCAAGGTCCTACGCCTGCTCGGTCAGTTTGCTTCTTGCATTCTGTTGGTCACTCATGCACGTTGGCACATGAGGGCTCTCCAGTGGTGCCTCCGCAAGCAGTGGTTTCAACACAAAGGGGATTTCGAAGAGTCGAGAACGATCTCCAGAGATGCTGCAGCGGATCTACAATGGTGGGCTTTGGACGGCAACCTTTCTCAAGGAAGGCCGTTTTCACTGCTGCCTCCGGTGGCCACAGTCATGACGGATGCTTCCACTCTAGGGTGGGAAGCTCATCTGGGGGACCTGGAGATCAAGGGTCGTTGATCTCCAGTGGAATAGACTTTTTTTTATCATTCTGTTAGAATTGCGGGCAATACGTCTGGCTCTCAAGGCCTTCCTCCTGTCCCTTCGCGGTCATTCAGTTCAGGTCCTGACGGACAACACTACCGCAATGTGGTATATAAACAAGCAGGGAGGAGTGGGGTCGTACCTTCTCTGCAGAGAGGCTCTGCGGCTCTGGTCCTGGCTTTAGGACCATCGGGTTTGCTTGGTAGCGAATCATCTGGCCGGAGTGCTCAATGTACGTGCGGACACTCTCAGTCGTCATTTCTCGGCCGATCACGAGTGTCGTCTCCATCCGGATCCGGTCCTTCACATCTTTCAGATGTGGGGTTCTGCAAGGATAGATCTGTTTGCCACTCGGCAAAACGTGCACTGCCCGTCATTCTGCAGCCTCCAGTATCCGGTGCAAGGAGCTTTGGGGGATGCGTTTCAGATCTCTTGGTACAACCAGTTGCTTCATGCGTTTCCCCCCATACCCTTGTGTCTCGGGTTCTGAGGAAGATTTGCCAAGATCGGGCTCAGGTCATTTTAATAGCCCGGGATTGGCCAAGAAGGGTGTGGTACACGGACCTTCTCCAACTCTCGCTGTGCCATCGGCTCTGTCTCCCTCTCAGGGCAGACCTCCTCTCACAGTCGCAGGGGCAGGTTCGACACCCCCACCTCCAGAGCCTGCACCTTCATGCCTGAAGATTGAATAGGGCAACCTGAGTTCTTTTTCTCTCCCACCAGATGTAGTGGATGTTATTCTATCAGCCAGGCGACACTCCACTAAGACCGTTTATGCCGGCAGGTGGGCAAAATTCGTGTCTTGGTATGGAGAGAAGCAAATTGATCCTTTGAGGGCCCACTTCTCCGATATTCTGTTATTTGCTTTAGATTTAGCACAGAAGGGTTATGCAGTTGCTACTGTTAAGGGCTATTTGGCGGCACTGTCAGCCTTTCTTTGCCTCCTGGAACAGCCCTCCTTGTTTAAATTGCTTATTGTTATTAGGTTCTTAAAAGGTTTCACTAATAGGTTTCCTCCCACTCCTTTTCATATGCCTCGGTGGGACCTAACTCTTGTTTTAACCTTTTTAATGGGGTCACCTTTCGAACCCATGCAATCTTGCCCACTAAGGTTTCTTGTGCTTAAAACAGTTTTTCTCATTGCTATAACCTCGGCTAGGCGGGTTGGTGAGCTTCAAGCTCTTTCTGTGAACCCCCACCTTTATCTTGTTCTTCCCGGATAAAGTGGTGTTGAAAACCAGGGTGGCTTTCCTGCCAAAAGTTGTCACTCCTTTTCATAAAGGGCAGACCATTACCCTTCCATCTTTCTACCCTCCTCCTCACCCTTCGAAGGAGGAAGAGAGGCTTCCCCGTTTTGACCCTAAAAGGGCGCTTACTTTTTATATTGAAAGGACGAAAGACTTTCGCCTGGAGAACCAGCTGTTCTTGGGGTATATTGGACAGAGGAATGGCAGAGCAGTCCATAAAAGAACAATCTCCCGGTGGGTCATTCTTTGTATCAAGATTGGCAAAGAAAGTTTCCCCTGAGGGTATCAGAGCCCATTCCACCAGGGCTAAGTCTGCAACTTTGGCCCTGGCAAGAGGGGTTCCAGTGGTGGATATTTGCAAGGCAGCAACCTGGGTGTCCCTCCACACCTTCGCAAAGCATTACTGCTTGGACTCAGAGGTTAGGAAGGACGGACATTTTATGCGATCTGTATTGCAGGACTTCTTGGTGTCATGTTCCCACCTCCAAGTGCGGTACTCCTTTGGGACTCTATTCATAAGGTGAGGAATCCACAGGTAGTTGTATCCATCAGAAGAACAAGTTACTTACCTTCGGTAACGCTTTTTCTGATGGATACAATAGCTACCTGTGGATTCCTCACAGTAACACCCGCCTCCCCGTTGCCTGTCTGGTTACATTAAGATATGTGATTTTATACATGTATATATTTTGATGTCTTTTTCTGTATATATAAATGATGGTTTTAATTGTATTGCATCATGGTGGTTTTATGTATATATGTATTAATTGGAGGTATTGTGAGGTCGGTTTTCACCTGTTCGCCTCAAAGGCATGTAAAAAATGGGTGAAACTGACATCTGCACGACGGCGAGGACCTCTTATTGGCACGGTGACGTCAGACGAAGTTGCGTGGATTTTGGCCTCTAGCTCAGCCGGCACCTAGGGAAACCTACCAAACCTATGCATTTTTTAAACTAGACACCTAGGGGAATCCATGATGGGGTGACTTGTGGGGCTCTCGCCAGGTTCTGTTACCCAGACTCCTTTGCAAACCTCTAAATTTGGCTAAAAAAAACACTTGTTCCTCACATTTCAGTGACAGAAAGTTCTGGAATCTGAGAGGATCCACAAATTTCCTTCCACCCATCGTGTCACTTGTGTGGGTAGGCTTAGTGCCCGCGACAGGAAATGGCCCAAAATACTATCTGGACACATCAAAATTATCAAATACAAAACTACCTGTTTTTGGGGGGGAGGGCAACCTGCGTTTTTGTTCCTGGGCTCAGCGGCAGTCCAGGGAGGTGTGACTTGTGTAGATCCCCCAATGATTTCTTACCCAGAATCCTCAGCAAACCTCAAATTTAGCTAAAAGATCACTTTTTTCGCACATTTCTGTGTGGGATCACCGCACCGGGACAAATTTCCTACCACCCAACGTTCCCCCCAGTAAAAATTATACCTTACTTGTGTAGGTGGGCCAAGTGCCTGTGACAGGGAAGAGCCAAAAACATGTCGAAATTGAGGGGTAACCAAAGTGAGTCCAAAAAGGCAGTTTGAAAAAAAATCATTTTTTAGGCTGACAAGTGCAGCAGAATTGTTATCGGTATAGATGGGACAATGTTGGGTGGTATGAATTTTGTGGATTCCTGCAGATTCTGGAAGGTTCCATCACAAAAACGTGGGAAAATTGTGTTATTTTCAGCAAAGTTGGAAGTTTGCAGGGAATTGTGGGTAAGAAAATGGTGCAGGGTGTATGTGAAGCACACCACCCTGGAATCAACCAGATGTTTAGTTTTCAGATGTGTCTGGGTCTTGTGGATTTTTCTACATGGCAGCATCCCAAAGTCAAACAAGTGCAGCCCTCACCATTCCAACTTGGACGAATTTGAGAGTTACCATGCTCTCATGGCCCAAATGTAAAACAAAAACCCAAAATAATCAAATGTCTTCTTGCTTGCCGTGGGATAAAATGTTTTATTGTGCGGGGGGAGAGCTGAAGGACTGTTACCACCTTCAGTTGGGGTGGGAGCATAACCAGGCCCATACTGGTTGGTAGACACCACCCCACTATTTTTTTTATTTTTTTTATTCCATGCCATCTAGTAGACTTTCTGCCCCCCCACCGGTGTGGATCAGGGGTATTGGCCTATCTGCCCACTGGTGGGCAGAACAACTTTGGCCTGACCCTCTTATTTTGAAAAAAAATCTTCCCTGGTCTCTGGTGGGCTTTCTGCCCCCCTTGGGGGCAGATTGGCCTTCCAAAAATAGGCCGATCTGCCCCCAAGGGGGGCAGATATGGCCAACAGTAATGTGCCCCCATGGGGAGCGACCCTTGCCCAAGGGGCAGCCCCCCAAACAAAACACACACATACACACACACCATTCCCTGGTGTCCAGTGATTTCTGCACCCCTTGGGAGCAGACTGGCCTATAAAAAATAGGCTGATCTGCCCCCAAGGGGGGCAGAAATGGCCTAAATACAATTTGCCCCCCAGGGAGCGACCCTTGCTGAAGGGGTTGCTCCCTAAACATAAAAGAAAAGAAAACAAAAATCCCTGATGTCTAGGGGGTTTTCTGCCCCCCTAGGGGCAGATCGATCTAATTATATTAGGCCGATCTGCCCCCAGGCCCCTTATGTTTATTTCACACAAAAAATAAATCCCTGGTTGCTGCTGAGACATGAAAGGAAAGGAAAGGAAAGTCCTTTCCTTTCCTTTCAAGTCTCTGTGGGCCCCCTCCTCCAGAGCGGAAGAGAAATGCTGAGCATTTCTCTTCCGCAATCACGCGATGGGAGGTGACCTCTGATGAGGTTTCGCATGTTGATGTCATCAGATGTCACTGGGAGGGTCGGGGGGTTCAGGGTGGAAGGGGAAGCGATTCCCCTTCCAGCCCTGACCTTTGGCCCTTGGGGGGATCGCTAGCACTTCCCCTGAGGGCCGGTATATGGACGTAACCATGGACGTAACCATTACATCCGTGGCGGCAAAGGGGTTAAACGCTTGTACATCCACAAAACACAAGGGGCCTCATCTATGAGAATCTGACACATCGGCTCTGATGCGTCAGATTTTTTGTGCTGCCCTGCGACCCCCTAACAACATCATGGTTGTGCTGTATTTACAATACAGAGCTTCATGGCACACGTTTCCACAGATACGTCACAAATTCTGATGCTTCTGTGGGGCTAACCTGATGCACTGCTGGACTAGGGTAAAAAAACTGACACTACTCCAGCAATTTGTGGAAGACTCTCATAGGAAAAAGGCCTGCGTCATGTTAATGACTGCTCTGAGCAGGCGTTACATTTTTGACACAGTGAAGTCGCAGAACGACACAATGAACTGATGTAAATTTCATTGCGTCAGTTCTGCGTGGCTTTTTGCCTTGGAACGCCTACCTTGCATTTCATTGCCGGTAGCTGGCGCCCAGGGGTGAAAAGTCACTTTGTAGGTTTGCAGTTTTTGCACTGCCGCAGCATAAAGCAATTATGCCGCAACAGCATAAGGACTTTGTAAATTAGGCCCAATATGTTTTCGACACCAAAGCTCTGTTTAGCGATTCTGAACTATGGGCAAGGTCAAGCAGAGGAACATAAACCGGACAATGTGTGATTTTTGCATAATTCACAGTAACTCCAAAAGTATACAGTCAAAAAGTTTAGTAAAACCCAGCATATTGTGCTTTATTCCATTTTGTTCTATTCTTTTCTTTGTTAAGCATAAACATTCATCTGTAGAGTTCTTGTGCCACTATAGGAAGCTTCACAAGCACTTAGCATGATCACGATCTTACACTTCCTTGTCAAACAATCTCTTTTTAGTTCTTTCATCAAACTGAGTATTTCTGGTTGAATTTTAAGATGGTTGTGCAACTTGAGCCAAAGTTTTGCTCCCTGGAACCTGAAAGATTTTCTATGTAATTTTGTATTTTGGAAGCTTTAGGAATGAATGACTAAAAGGGCTGGATTTTATTTGGAGAGTCCTTTAGCCAAGGATGAAGGGTGAGAAGAGTGGAAAATACAGTGCAAGATTTAAAGAGCCTTACACGCTGTTCTTTTTCTGAAAGTTACTCTAATTTGAAATGTAGTATTTCTCCAGAATATCATCTCAATAATAACATAGGTCCTCATTCTGAGCTTGGCGGTGAGTGCTAATGTGGCGGTAATACCGCCAACAGGCTGGCTGTAACTTCTGCCAAATTATGACCATTGCAGTGATAACTCCCACAGACAGCCAATGTACCACACCAACCGCCAGGGCGGCAACAACATTCACCGCGGCGGTAGCCAACAACAGCCAGGCGGAAGACAAAGTACCGCCCACCATTTTATGTCACAGGAAACCTCCACCTTTTCCGATGCAGTACCATTGCCAACAAAAGCCTGGCGAAAACAGAGCCCAGAAGTGAAAGGACTCACCATTGGAGACATAGGAAAGAACCACACCACCATGGAACCCGAACTGCAAGTTTTCCCGATGACCTGCTACGTCATGCTCCACCTGAAACACCAACGCAGATGAAGACGACGACAGTGAGTACAGCCACCTAGCACACAAGGGAGGGTGGGAGGAAAATGAGAGTGACACACACACGTACGACACACACCCGACACACACATACCACACACACAACCAGCTGCACACGTAAACCAATGGCACTGGACACACGACATAATAAAACACAGACCAAATTGCTAGAGTACTGACAATGTATTAGCGTAGCAAAACCCACCACACTAACCAAATATATTTACAGATGTACATAAAGGGCCAATGCCCATTCCAAAGTCATAAGGGTGCACAAGGCCACAGGGCACAGTCCAAAGCCCAACCCGTATCCTGACACATCCGTAGAGAACACTGCAGGGGTATCATTTTGCAAGTGGGCAGGCACCTCATTGGGATGGGGGGGCACCTCAGCCGAATACGGGAACATCCCCACTGGTTCTGGAGGGGGCTCCATGCCCATTACTCTGTCCTGGGGAGGGCATGGCCACAGACTCTGGAGTGGGTGACTTGCCCACTGGTTCTGGAGGGGGCAGCATGCCCATTGCTCTGTCCTGTGGAGTGCAAGGACACAGTCTCTGGAGTGGGTGACTTGCCCACTGCTTCTGGAGGGGGCAACTCGCACAGCAGCCCCTGGAGTGTGGCCTACATGGCATCAGCTTGTGGTGACGGCTGCACTATGGTGGTGGATAGATGAGCCTCCTGGCCAGCCTCTGCACTCTCTGATGGCTGCACTGTGGTTGTGGATGGAGGAGCCTCCTGTCCAGCCTCTGCCCTCTCTGATGGCTGCACTGTGGTGGTGGATGGAGGAGCTTCCTGGCCAGCCTCTGCACTCTGACAGCTACACTGTGGTAGTGGATGGAGAAGCCTTCTGGCCAGCCTCTGCACTCTCTGATGGCTGCACTGTGGTGGTGGATGGAGGAGCCTCCTGGGCAGCCTCTGCACTCTCTGATGTCTGCACTTCATCAGCTGGCAGTGTGGGAACCCGTGACAGCTGGTAGTGGTGTCAGCCTGACAGCCTCCCCTGGCGTAGAGTGCTTCGTCTCCACCTGTACATGGGACGTGGATCCCTTACCCTTCCTGGCAGGGGTGGATGGGCTCTTCCCCTCTCTGCCTGGTGGTGCAGGCTCCTTCCCCTTCTTCACAGGTGGTGCAGGCCCCTTCCCCTTCTTTCCAGGTGGTGCAGGCTCCTTTCCCTTCTTTTCAGGTGGTGCAGGCTCCTTCCCCTTCTTTACAGGTGGTGCAAGCTCCTTCTGCTTCTTGACAGGTGGTGCAGGCCCCTTCCCCTTCTTCCCTGGTGGTGCCGGCTCCTTCCCCTTCTGCGATGGAGGTGTGGTATCCTTACCACCACAAGTAAGTGGTAAGAATACCACACCTCCACACTGTCCCCGTGGACTGTTTGGCTGAGGTGCTGGGCTGTGTCCTTGGTACCCTGCACATACGGGCAGGACGGGGGTTAGGGAAGAGGTCAAATTGGGAAAGGAAATGCTTTTTAGGGACGGTGGGGCGGGAGGAGTAATGCGATTGGAGGATGACGGAGTGGTTGTTGGAGGTGTATGTCTGCTGGACTTGGGTGCAGGTGCATGGGCTGTATGCTGATGTGAGATGAATGGCTGTTGGGTGTGTGAATGCTTACGTTGGTGTCTTTTAGGAGGGGGGGGACAGACAGGGTGGGAGAGGACACAAAGGACGCATGCATGGCTCTTGTGGAGGTGTCTGCCAGTGAGGTGTGTGTTCTATTTGGTGTGGTGATGCTGGTAGTGGATGATGATGTATTGCATGCAGGTGTGAGTGTGGACTTGACTGGGAAGGAGGTGGAGGAGGAGGAGGAGGAGGAGGGGGAGACAGTGGAGGCAGTGGCTGTTGTCATGTCTACAACTGTATGGTGTTTGCGTGAGTGCCTGTGGGATGAAGTGTGGTGCTTCTGTTTGCCTCTGCCACTCTTCTGTGTTGTCTTGTGTGCATGTTTGTCTGTATGTGTGCCTGGGATGGGTTGGGGTTGAGGGGAATAGGATTGGGAAGTGGGAGTTGGAGGGCAGGTGGTAGAAACAGGGACAATGGCTGCCATCAGAGAGGAGGCCAGAGCCTGAATCGATCTCTGTTGGGCCACCATTCCACTGTGAATGCCCTCCGGGAATGCATTGCATTGCTACATCTGGGATGCCAGCCCCTGGATGGCATTCACAATGGTTGACTGCCCTACAGAGATGGATCTCAGGAGGTCAATAGCAGGGCTGACTGGGGCAGGGCCTGAGGTGTCTGGGGTGAAGGAGATGCCCACCCTCCTGGGTGAGCGGGCACGGGCAACTCGCTGAGGGGCTTCTGGGAAGGCGGTGCTGGTACGGGTGGAAGCTGAACCTGCAGCTGGGGTGGTCACAGAAGTGTCCGTCACCACCAGGGAGCTCCCATCCCACCTTTGGCACACACATAGGCCAGCCCACAACATGTACACCGCCAACAGAGAATTCCCCCACCCTTACACAATGCCTTCACCCACATCCCCATGCATCCATGCCACATACATTGTGCCCAAAGTGTACTCACCTATAGGTCTGGAGGCCCATACAGCTGTCCGTACTGGGGTAGAACCCCATCCACCAGTCGCTCCAACTCCTCCGAAGTGAAGGCTGGGGCCCTTTCCCCGGTCACACGGGCCATAGTAGGTTCAAGACACCGGTAACAGCAGCACACGCAGTCTTCTCCTGTTGCTGGTCAGGAAACAAGTGAGGATTGAGTTTGAAAAGGGCAGTCACGTTCAGGACGGTGAACACCGTCACCACGGCGTACATCCCCATTGGCCACTGTACTCCATAAGGCCCAATATTATCCAATGAGGAATTGCACGGCGATGCAAGACCACCTACAGCCACGATGCCCAACATCGGCAGAATTACCTCAATTCTACCTGTCCCTCCATACAGGACAGGCAGTCGCCATTTCAGGGGGGGGCAGGCCTATCAACAGTTACTATGCTACAGGTTAAATAGGCACATACTTCAGCATTTACACTGTCCCAATACTACGTGCACCATGTGGACTGCTGTTGTGGTTTAGTTGTTCAAATTGTGACAGCCTACTCACTCTTGTGTCCCTTAGATACCTACCGCTGCGGATGAATAGGCGGTGGAGACAAAACCCCCATGCACAGACCCCTGGTGGACTTAGCTACACTGCAGGATAGGCACATTATCCTCACCTATAGACTGGACAGGGCCACAATCACAGAGCTGTGTGCCCAGTTGGAGCCAGACCTGATCTTATCTATTCGTCATCCGACTGAGATCCCCCCTCTTGTGCAAGTGCTATCAGTGCTCCATTTCCTGGCAACAGGTTATTTCCAAGTGTCAGTGGGCTTGGCAGCAGGAATGACACAGCCAATGTTCTCAGTTGTGAGGCAAGAGTGTTGTCTGCCCTGGTAAAACACGTCCAGCTACATAGCTTCCCCCCAGGTGGAATGTTTGGCCACTGTGAAGGCCGGATTCCATGCAACGGGGCATATCCCCAATAGTATTGGGGCGATTGACAGGATACATATTGCGTTTGTCTCCTCCCCACCAGAACGAACAGGTGTACAGGAATCGTAAGAGTTTCCACTCCTTGAATGTGCAGATGGTGTGCCTGGCGGACCAGGACATCTCCCACATCACTGCCAAGTATCCTGGGTCAGTGCATGATTCCTTTATCCTGAGGAATAGCAACGCCCCAAATGTGATGGCCCAACTACAGAGGCACAGGGTGTGGCTTATAGGCGAGCCTTGGTCCCCACCCAGTGTATGTTATTGTATGCCTCTAATGTTAACCTCATAGGATAGTGTGTGGCTAAATGTCCCTCAATACCTGCAAGTGACTCTGGCTACCCAAACCTATTGTGGCTGCTGACACCTGTAAGGAATGCCAGGACAAGGCCTGAAGAACATTATAATGAGGCACCTGGGCAAACCAGAAGGATCATAAAGAGAACCTTCGGTCTCCTGAAGGCCAGGTTCAGGTGCCTCCATCTAACAGGTGGATCCCTGTGCTACTCACCCGAGAAGGTCTGTCAGATAGTCGCGGCATGCTGCTTGTTGCACAACCTGGCCCTCAGACGCCATGTACCTTTTCTGCAGGTGGAGGAGACTGGAGATGCCCCTGTGGCTGCAGTAGAACCTGATGACAATGAGGATGAAGAGGCTGAAGATGAGGATGAGGACAACAGAACCACGGTTATCCGTCAGTACTTCCAATGACACACAGGTGAGTCAGTGCAACTTCACATTTCAATTGTATTCTGTGTGGCTGTGGCATGATGTCATTTCCCACTTTTTACCTCTACTTAATGTCGCCTTAACACACTCTTTCAACACATGACATACAAGTATTTGAGTTATGTTCAATGATGGAGGAAAGTCCAGGGTATTGTTCCAAACTGTTTGTAGCACAGGTGCAGTGTCCAAGTGTCAATAGGAAGGAGAGCAACAGCAGTTCAAGGTGGACAAGGTGACAGTGTGGGACCCAAGGGGGACAATCAGGGTCTCATTTCCTGGCGGTGGTCTTGGCAATTGTCTCTGGCTTCTGTCTGGGTATCGGGGAACGTTTGCGGGGTGGTTCACCTTCTGCAGGGGGAGGGATGCTGGTGGCCTGTGGGTCCTGTGGCAGGGCCTCCTGGCCACTAGTGGCAGTGGAAGTGGAGGGCTGTTCAGTTAACTGGCCAGTGGTAGGGGCCTGCTGCTGTGCTATTGCCTCCTTCATGATGTTGGCCATGTCTGCCAGCCCCCCTGCTATGGAGATCAGGGTGGTGTTGATGACCTGCAAGTCCTCCCTAATCCCCTGATACTGTCCCTCCTACAGCACCCTGTTCTCCTGCACGTTGTCAAGGATCTGGCCCATCGTATCCTGGGAATGTTGGTAGGCTCCCAGGATCTCTGAGAGTGCCTCCTGGAGAGCTGGTGCCCTAGTCCTGTCCTCCCCCTGGTGCACAGCAGTCCTCCCAGTTTCCCTGTTGGCCTGTGCCCCTGTCCCCTGAACGGTGTTCCCACTGCCACTGACACTAGGTCCCTGATTGCCTGGGGAGCGAGTGTGGCCTGTGGTCCCTGTACAGGTGGGCACACTGCTGATTGACGTATCCTTGGGACAGAGGAGTGGGTACGCTGGGTGGGTGCTGTGGTGTTGGATCCTGATGGGGGAGGCTCTGTGATGGACTGTGATTGTGCTTGGGTGACCGGCTGTCCAGTGGTCCCTTATGGCCCAGGTAGGTCCTCCAGATCCTGAAGTCCATAGTTACTGTCATCACTGGGGGCATCTTCTGTTGGGGGACTGGATAGTGGTGGCACCTCCTCTCCACTGACATTGGCTTGGGTACCTGTGGGGATGTAAATGATGTATTATGATGTATTATGCTTCATGTGTATGACATATTGTATGTCCGTGGCTTCCCCTCTATTGTTGGTGTTGCCCTGCCAGCTTTTGCTTGAGTATGGTGATGTATAGTGGGAATGTTAGTTTCGCTATGCTGTGTATGCTTTAATGATGGGTGTCCATGCTGGGCTGGGAGGGGTGTCCATGCATTGGTATGGCATGCAGGGCTCGGCATTGTGGTTAGTCATTTGTGTAGGTGCAGTGTGTGGGATGGAGTGGAGTGATGGGAGTGAGGGTGAGGGTGTAAGATGGCATGCAGGTATGGGATGTGATATGTAGTAAATATTGACTCAACAGTGTCCAGTCCTCTGGCTACTCCAGTGAGTCCCTCAGAATACAGTATTGCCAGTACTTGCTCTTCCCATGCTGTGAGCTGTGGGGGAGGAGGTGGAGGTCCACTGCTAGTCCTCTGTATGGCAAGCTGGTGTCTTGCTGCTATGGAACGCACCTTCCCCTATATGTCATTCCACCTCTTCCTGATGTCGTCGCTTGTTCTTGGGTGCTGTCCCACGGTGTTCACCCTGTCCACGATTCTCTGCCATAGCCCATTTTCCTTGCAATGGATATCTGCTGTAGCTGTGCTCCAAACAGCTGTGGCTCTACCCTGACAATTTCCTCCACCATGACCCTTAACTCCTCCTCAGTGAAACAGGATTGCCTTTTTGGTGCCATGGGTGTTGTGTGGTGTGTGTTGGTGAGAGTGTTGAGTAATCTGGTGGGGTGTGTGAGGTGGAGTGTGTAAGGGATGTTTGGGTGTGAGTGGCATGTGTGTCTAGTTGTCTCTGTGCTCTTCTTCTCAGTCTCCTGTTAGCAATTGGTGTTCGTAATGGATTGTGGGTATTCAGGTGTTTTTATAGTGGTGTGGGTGTGTCAGTGTGGTGTGTGTATGAGTGTCAGGTGTGTGTTTTTTGTATTGGCCAATGTAGTTTTGTAAATGGGTGTCCATTCTTAGTGCAGCTGTATGTACTGCCAATGGTTTACCGCCGTTGAATGTCCACTGTGGTGATTTGTGGGTCATAATGTGATGGGCGTTGTTTTGTTGGCGTAACGGTATGGGTGTTGGGTCCGCCACTTTTGTACTGACCTTTGGTCTGGCGGATTTGTGTAGGTGGCTGTATTCTGTCGGATTGGTGTGTGTGTGTCATAGTGTGGTGAACAGATATCTGCCACCGCAGCAGTATGTTGGCGGCAGTCAGCGTGGCGGTTAGCGGGATTTACCGCCAATGTCAAAATGAGGGCCATAATATCTTTAAATCAGCTCAAATAATGGGCAAAATATCAAGGACCAAAATATTGACTAGCTTAGTATGTATAGGTACTATAGGAAAGCTCTCTTTTTTACATGGTCACACAGAAATATTGCCCTTTTGCTGGACCCTGTACTTTTGCTGGCTTTAGAACTCTGTGCACTTTACCCTAGCTAATCAGCAGTAAAGTGTCTGTGCCCACCCTTTAAACGTGGTTGAATCAGTATACTCCTACATTTAAAGTGCTTATAGGTTCCTAGTGTATAGTACAAAATGTAATCTGGGTATGGAGGTTAAAAGCCACTTATGGACTGCACCACCTATTGTGCCTTCAACTACAGTGCTAGTGCAAACATGGCTTCAGCCTAGCTGTCCTATGTAGAAAACCAAAGTACAGACTAACTAATAGTATATCTCAGGAAAGGGACAAGCTTGTTTAAAATATGAAAACATGTTGAAGTTTGACAGAGAGTTCCGTAATGTTGACAAAGCTGCCCATCAACCTTTTAATACATTGACATGAACCGCCATGAAGTTGGTTCCTGCCAATGTTAAGAGGTGTCTGCTGGCTTAGTGGACATCTATAAATTCAAAGCACCAGTACTCCTTCAGGGCAAAGGAGTATTTTACTGAGTTGCCCTGATAGAATAATTACTATACTCCGAAATCTATACTGGACCCTAAGTCATAGGTTAAAATCTTTGCTGAGGGTGACATCCAACATGTGCTCCATGACAATCAGCTTCAGGACCAGGTCTGTAATGGTCATTGACTATCATTAGTGTTTTGTGCTTTTTTAGTGCTACTTCTATTCAGAATTTAAAAATTCTTATCTGCAGTTCCCTTGTTGGATTTTTATCATTTTGGTGCTGTTTTATTTATCAAATTCTACTCTATTTTTCTAATTTGGTTTGGGATTTTATTGTATTGCATTCAACTTTATTACTGTTCAACAGTGCCTCAATTTAATCTTGATAACGTGTTCATCTACCCTTGCTAAACATGACAATGTGGACCTGGAACTTATGGATTTGAACAACACTTTCGACCAAGTTAATCAGTGGAACCTCTGGTGATAAATGACGTCTATAAATGTAGCTGTTTCTATTAATCATTTTTTAAGACAAATCTATACGGACACCACTGGTTATGTTCTTCATGGCCTCATTTAGAATGTAGCAACTCTTTCAAGACTGACAGGGGAGTTTTTCAGGGGTGTGCCCTGCTCCCTTTCTTTTTACCTTGTAAATTAATGATTTGGATGGACCATTGTGGAAAAGGGTAAGGATGTGTCTCAGTTTAGCGCTATCCTAATTCTTGTGTTCCTCTTTAATAATGATGCCCTTTTATTGCTTAGAATGGTGAGTGAGCTTTCAAGGTTTTTCGTTTAGTTTGCAGGTTACATGAAGAATTTGGACCTGCATAAAAATTTGGCAAAATCTTTTCTTATGGCATGTGGTCCCTGGTCTGTGAAAACAGTTAGTATCCATTTCTAAGGGTCGAGTGAAGCAGGCTTTAGGTTTGCCATGGAAGGAAATGCTTTTAATTGTTAAAGGTAAGGGCATTTCCACAGTTATGGAGCAAATTTGAGGGGTTTTAAAGGTTTGAAAGGCATACAATCAGCACAGAATGTTTTTTTTATGAAGGCTATTGGACATCCAGAAAAAGCACCTCCTTTTTTCTTTGACATTTAGAACTAGGCATTATCTATCTGGAAGACGTAATCATGTTTTGTCCATTGGCCTCAGTTTAATCACTTAGTATGACTGCTTTCTTAGCCTTGGAGCACAGGCAATAGATCCCATGCATAATTTTCAAACTCAGAACTCACTAATCACTCCATAAAAAATATAGTGAAAACTTTATTCGCTCATAAACACATGGAGAATAAGATTCCACACAAGTTTAACAAATTCTTACATGCTTATACTCTGATGTCTACCAACAATAATGCCAAGTCTATTGGACTTGGCACTCTTTAAAAGATCATCTCCAAACCTTTTTTCTCTTCATTTTTGTTTGTATTAGGATTCTGTGCACTTTACCACTGCTAACCAGTGCTAAAATGCTTGTGTTCTCTCCGTGGTAAAATTGGTTTACACCTGATTACTACATTTAATGTATTTCTAAGTCTCTAAGTCTCTAGTATATGGTACTACATCTACCCACATCTACCCAAGGCCTGTCAATTAAATGCTGCTAGTAGGCCTGCAACAGTCATTGTCCCACCCACTAAAGTAGCCCTTTATCTCTGTCTCAGGCATGCCACTGCAGCCTGTAGTACTGCCAAGTTGACCTGGCAAAACAAACATTTTCCCTTTCTTTTTAAAACACATAAGTAACCCCTAAGGTTATCCGTAAACAGACCACAGGGAACAGTGCATTGTTCTTAAAAAGTAGGGCATGTGTTTTTAAGTTTTACATGTCCTGGTAGTGAAAAACTCCTAAATGTGTTTTTTCACCACTGCAAGGTGTATCTGCCATTGAGTAACATTGAGTTACCTTATTACATTCAATAAGCACAAACATTTGAAACTACTTGTCCCAGAAACACCAGGGGCAAGAGGAGGAGCCCTGTTCATGTAGCTCAGCTGGGGACACGTCTGCAGCTCTGTTTAGCCTATACCTGGCATCCTGCAGCGTGAAACGCGCCTTGGACTTGCCCAGTCAAAGCCCGAGCAAAGGGTGGGGCCACACCCCTTGGCCTTACTGCAAAGGTACAGTGCTGCCCCCTTGTTCCACGTTTGCTGCTTGGCATTGCTCTGCTATTTAAATACATTTGTATTTGGTGCTTTTTGGCAAGTTTAGCTTTTTGTAATTAAGTACTGGTCACATTAGAAATGCTTTTACCCCGGTTTTACTGCCACTGCTATTAGTACTACTCTCAACTGGGCTTTGTGGCTCAATGCTTGCCAAGTCTAGTTTTGGTTGCCCTGAGGCTAATCACTGAGTTGTCATTGCTTACTAACCATTGGGTCCGAGCTGATTTTGGTTCATATTTTGGGTCTTATTCATTTATAGGCTGGTGGTACACTATGGGTAAGCGCAAGGCAACAGAACTTATGCATGACCCCTCAAAGCTTTGCAAGGCCCAAAAGAAATCTGGGGATTGCCATCTCATTAAGATAGACCAGTTGATAGAAGAATTTGAGTCCATTATAGGTTCCACCAGCCCAAGTATAGGGGAAGGGACTTCAGCAGTGAAACCGAAGGCAACTAGTTAAACCCTTCATTACCTTAATAAACAAAGAGTGGCAGAGAAAGCAACATGAAGAGCCTGCAAGACCCAAGATACTGCCCTGCCATCTAGCTCAAATAACCGAGGGCCTCGTGTGCCTTTGAAGTAATGCCCTCGCCCCAACTATTGATTGCAGCAATTGGTTTACAGCACTAATTGATTAACCTGACAAGTCCTTGGCTCTGGGGACCTTGTCAGATGTGGTAGGGCTTACTGCCATGACTGTATTCCCTTCTCTGGATAAGGACGTTATCCCCATACCATTATTGGAGCTAAGGACCATGGTTGCTGTTCTTAAATCCTTGATTGTGCACCTCACAGGTATGGTCAAACAACTCATTACTGACAAGGGAGAGGGGCAGGGTTAATATGCAAAACAGGTGAGAAAGTCCCTGGGACAACTGCTGAAGAGGCCATTGGCACGCAACCTTTCAGAGCAGGTTAATAGTAGCGGAGTAGCAATGGGTGCTCAGAGACAGAGTCCCACCAGGGTTGCAAGTAGTCTGAATGGACAGAGTGTAGTGGGCCCAGGTACTCAAGAGGCGGGTTCCATGCTGTTAGGTCTGCCTGAAGGTATGTTCCAGTCCCTGTTCCAGCAATGCATCAGTACTACCCTTGGCAATACCACCATGTAAGATCTTAATGGTCAACATCCACAAGTTGCCACCCCACACAAGGCATGAAGGGGAAGATTTATAAACAAATAAAGCCATCCATGGATTAGGTTTTTGAGGAGGTGTAAGTCAGTTATCAGGGATGATACTGCAGGAGCCAAGAGGTGCAATTCAACTAATCGCTCAACTCATTGTGTAGCACTTACCCTGAGGAATGAGCATTTGGTTGATAGCGTAGTGGCACTTGATTTAAGAACTAGCCCCCTCTGGGATCTGGTATCCAGTTTAGGTACTATCCTATTGGCAATGGTATGCCATCAGGATTTAACATCAGTGGCTAAGGGCAACTGTAGCTTATGTGGCGATAGATTGACTGTTATGACAGAGCCCATCGTTAATCACTATGTCCCATTCTTTCCACCTTACATTGTGCAAATGGAGGGGCTCAAGCTGATTCAAACTTACCTGATACTTCAGTAGGTGATAAGGCTTTGGAACACGCCAATGGGGTTTCTGCTTTTTTCCAGCAGGTAGGGTGCTGTTCAAAATTCCAACGTACCAGAATTGGTATCTGAATCTTGTGAGATATCTCCCCAGTCTGACTCACATCCTAATTGTATTTCTCATGATGCTGCCATTTCTAGCTCATTGGTGAGCGGCCGAGACACGAAACCAAGGATGTCAATTCATTTCATAGAAAGTGGCAGGACTTTGCTCCAAACATGATTGGAATGATTTTATAAGTGGTTTTGGCCTCTGTTCATTTCAGGAAACCTGGTGCACAAAACCAACTCATAGGTGGGGTATGTATGTTATTGTGTGGAGTCAATGGAAGTCTGCAGTCTCCTGTCCTGCAGTCCCTGGAGGACCCTCTGGAAACAAGATGTAGTTGAACTATTGTGGCAGGCGGCTTCAATACCACTCTTGAACCCCTGGAAAGGGACGATGTGAGTATTGCTTCCTATGAAGATGAGTTGTAGGTCATTCCTCAGCTGGTCTTATCCCCAGTAAAAAAAGTGGTTGCAAGTGCGCTCGAATTGAAAGCCTTTACGTTAGAGTACACCCTTTTCCTGATTAACACTAAATTGAGGGTTGCTACAGCAAAGCTAGAGGCCATCCAAAGGAGGAAGGGAGAGCTGGATGAGGTTGTGACTATTTATTCTCCTCTCTTTCAGAGCAATGTACAGTACTTCACAGCCCCAGCTGCAAAGCTGAAAAAGAGACTCACCATTGGTTTAATTAGGAATGTAGAGAGGCTAGCACTCACCTGGTTCAGGCCATAAAGCAAAGGGATTTAGGTGCAATAGGCACATCGAGGAAAACTTATAAGCAAGCACAAAATAGGGCAAAAATGGATTGGGAATTAAAAGGTGGCAAGACATTAAATACACCTGTGTAGGGAAAGACTCAAAGTCTGGGCTTTAGTCACTGGGGTGTAGGGGGGACTCCGACCAGATGACTCCGAGTCACAGCACCAGGAATCATTAATCATTATTGACCCCGCAAGGCAGTAAAACTTGTTTGATTTGTGTTTCTATAGATGAAATAGTACGTGGAAAAGCGCCTAGCCCTGATGGTTTTCCGGGTGACATCTTTAAGATCGAAAAAGAAAAATGGGCCAAATATATTTTGGCACTAGCTAATGCTAGGGGTGTGGCAATCCCCAGTTCTAGGAAAATTGTTGATGTGGTCCTAGTATTTAAGAAGGGTGATAGTAATTCCCCTACTAACTACAGGCCGATTAGCCTCATAGATGCCATTCAGAAAGTATTTTGCCAAGCTGTCCTGGCAAAGGTTCAGGACTTGGTAGGTACAGAGGAAATCCTAACACCCTATCAGGCTGGTTTTAGAGTTAAGATTAGCACCATAGATCAGGTCTTCCATTTCATGCTTTTAGCTTGGAAAACTTAAAATCAGCAAGCCCTTTATGTTGCTTTTGTCGATTTGAAATCAGCATTTGGCCTGGTCCCGCCAAATAAATTGTGGTGCGTACTGTGCAATACGACAATAAAACTGGAGATTCTTTCTGGAAGTGTCTGCCTGCATGATGGTAACCCTGTAACAATCCATTGAGCGAACACGGTCAGCAGACCGATCCTATTACAATAAATAAAGGGGTCCATCAAGGGTGTGTATTAGCCCCCACTCTATTTTCCCGTTATATGATGGAGGTGGTGCACTTTCTTTCTATTCACCCAGTGGGTGCTCCATCGATTGGAAAGCATAACATTTCAAAACACTGTTTCTGGATGACACTTTGCTGGTGGCCAGAACTCCTGGAGGGTTACAACTACTACTTATTCGCTTTGAGGAATTTTGCAGGATCCGAGGGCTGGAGGTAAATGCCTCTAAAACTAATTATATGGCAATACATTCGCATAAGTCATATAAAGGGAAGTTATTCCTAGGGGGTGAAGTCCTTGAGAGGGTTGATACCTTTAAGTACCTAGGGGTTAAACTCTCATCTAACATGGCTTGGCAGCCTCATGTGGATAAAATGTCGATAAAGCATAGGCAAATAGTTGGTGCTCTGCTGAAAGAGCACAGGGCATCTATTAGTAAGACAGTGGCTGCTGCACTGCATAGCTAGGATTTGAAGGCTGTAGGGGCGGCTCTTTATGGGACTGACCTATGGAGCTTTACTAACATGACAGAGCTGTCCAGGTCCGAACATACATTCCTAAGAAATTTGGGGGCATATTTATACTTTTTGGTGCAAAACTGCACTAACGCAGTTTTGCACCAAAAAGTTTAGCAATGCCTTGCGCCATTCCTGAGCACCAACCTGGCTCCATATTTTTGGAATGGTGCGAGCCGGTGCAAAGGGTGGACTAGCGTAAAAAAATGACGTTAGCTGGGTGGGGTTGGCGGTATGGGAGAAGGGGATTTTGCACAAAAAAATGACGTTAGGCTGGTTAGAGTGAAAAAAGATGACTCTAACCAGCCTAACGTTATTTTCTGACGCAAACCATCCATACCACATGACTTCTGTCTTAGAAAAGACAGGAGTCATGCCCATCACCCCAATGGCCAGCACAGGGTACCAGTGTCCCCTGGGCATGGTCATTGCACCTATGCCATGCAGGTAGGCCCCAAGTTGGGCCCGATGGCTTTTTAATTACAAATAAAAAATTACTTACCAATACTTACCCTACATACCTGAGATGGGGTTCCCCATCCTCCGGTGTCCCTCTGGTGTGGGTGGGGGTGTTCCTGGGGCTTCAGGAGGGCACCTGTGGACCCATTCCATGGTGTTTCACAATGGGTCCACAGGTCCCTTAACGCCTGGTCTGACCCAGGCGTTAAATAATGGTGCAAAGCAAGCTTTGCACCATTATTTAGCCCCTCCTCCCACCAGTGTGTCATTTTAGCACAGGGGGATATATATGGGGCCATGGGGTTAGCACCATTTTTTATCTCATTGATGCAAGGTAGGTTCAAACATCTAAAAAATGATGCAAACTCCAATATTTTGACGTTAGACGGGTCTCACGTCAAAATATAAATATGGAGCTAGTTTTGCACTGAATTTGCGTAAAAAAATAATTGAGCAAATTTGGTGCAAATGGGGTATAAATATGCCCCTTAGTGCACCTAACTCCTAGCACTCCCCTCTGCCCCCCTAAACTTGATATGGGCAGAAAATACATTGAAGATATAGCTAGGCTCTGCCCATTATTATACTGAAATAGGTTGATGTCTACTCAAGAACTGGCCTCCTATGTTATGGCATTCCAGGAAATAGTTAAAACTGACAGTTTTCATAAAATTGCCTGGTTTGCTACTGTTAAGAAGTTGCTAGCATTTCTAGACTTCCAAACAGTGTTGAACACACCACTCCCTGAGTTCATTCCCTCCAAGGCCCTATTGAAGAAGCGTTATTGGGTCTAGGTTGGGCAGAGCAAGCTACCATCTTCCTTTGTTGTATCTTTGACAAGCATGTTTTTAGAATTTAAAATTGCTAGTGCACTCGATCCCTACCTGGACCTCATTACGGTCTCTGTGGACAAGAAACTTTACATTCAGTTTAGGTTTGGTTCAGTTACTCTCAAAACTTTCTCGGCTGAGTGGTTGTCAAGCAGAGTAGTATCGCCCGCCGTGCCGTGCCGTGCCGTAGATGTAAATCTGCGGACGAAACTATTGCTCATGTTTTATTTGCTTGCCATAAATAGTTAGGTCCGTGTTCGAATTGGTTAAAACCAGTGTGCAAGCAACTGGGTACTTGTTGCCATTTAACTACATTAAGGATATTAAAAACTGACTCTAGCCCATTATGCACATGCTCCATTGCCATTTTTTTTTAGGAAGCATGTGTATCATCAGACAAAGAGCATTTGAGAATTGATATTGTAGCTTTAAATATATCTGAAACTGTCTTAAATGTACTATGTCATTTAGCCATGATTTTGAACATAGAAGTGAAAGAAAATACTGTGAAGCAAAATGTATATATATTTCTGTTTTACTGTATCATTTAATCTCATGGTTTTACTTTTTTACCTATTTATGCACTTTGTCTGTTCTTGTACACTTATAGCACTGGTTGCCGAAATACAGTATTATTGAGTGACTGATTGTCTGTTTGGGAACACATAGGTATATCAAGTTTGGACTCAATTTAATTGTAATTTAAAATCCTCTTTAATGGTAAAGTCAGATTTTAAGTCACAATTTGGAAAATACCACTTTTTAAGTTGCCATTTTCTTGTCCTAACAATTTGGTGCCTGCTGCCTGTGTCACATGACTGTGAATAGCTTGGCAGTTGGCCTTTGTGTATTCCTCTCAGACAGTGAGACAAAGTCGGATTAGCTGATGACAGGATAGGCCATCCTGTCAGGATGGGTGGGGCAAAGTTGTTCCATACCCCACTTACATTTCACATGGCTGCCTGCAGTACATGCACAAAGGGACTTGACGCCAGTCTTTTGTTAACCCAGACCACTTAAAGCATTGGCAGGGGAAGGGAAGAACTCTCTAGGACCAGGTGTGGGGCTAAAAAAATCATATACTTCAAAGGATGGGCCCAGGTACAAACATTAAAACTTCTGGGCCTGAGGATGACATAAGAAGGACTGCCTTGTTACTCAGATGACTGTCTGCTGCTTAAGGCCAGCCTTTCTCTCCAGAGGACTGTCCTTCTGCCTACAGCCTGCCCTGCTCTCTGTGAAAGAAGACTGGACCTGCTCCCTTCATCTCAGGCTAACCTGAGAGACTACAAAGGTCAGTTGGCTGACTTCCTTTTTCCTGTTCTGAGTTAGAAGGATACAACAAGCTTCAGAGTCCTCCGTGCAACTGCTCAGCTGACTTGCTGCAACTGGACCTGCCTGGACCTGCTTTAGCCTTGCTGGTCTCTGTTAGAGTGAGTCTGGGATCCCTCAAGAGGTGCATCCCTAAGTCCCTGGCTGGTATCAGAGGGCACTCCTCTACAAGAAAAGGTGAAATCCTGACGTTTTAGGCTCTTAAACGGGCCCCTTTGCTGTCCATGACTACCGTCAACGCAAAGCTCCAGTGAGATTTTTCTTGTGTTTTTAGTTTATTATTGTTTGTGTGTTGCATAAATACTTTACACATTGCCTATAAGTTACCCCTGACTACGTTTGTACCAGAGGGTTAAGCACAGGTTAATTAGTGACTTTTATGGTTCACCCTACAAGGTTGTTGTCTGAGTGAGGTTTCCACTCCCCATTTCCAATAACCAATTTCTTACAAAGTCATACATAACTTCTTTCGATAATATGCCCCATAGGGTTCTGTTAACATGTTAAAAAAAATTCATTTTTTATTTACTTTTCTGAAGAAAGGTTTATTGAGGTATGTTATGTTGTTTTGATATATTTTTTATATTACATAGGAAATGATTATTAACCCTTATTGTGTTCCCTAAAGTTTATACATCTTTTCTACAACAACTCTCATCAAAGCATATTTGTTTCATGGTCACTAATTGTATTCAGCAATCTGTCAAAAATAGGAATATTATATAATAGGAGGAAATTTGTTAACTTTGTTCATGTTTTTATTGGTTGTGATGTTCATGAGAAAAAGATTATTGACTGATTTTATGATATTGTTTTCCAGTATCTTTTATGGTTTTATTAACCCTCTGGCTGATACATTTGAAAGAGTAACGCGCCAAACCAGTTCTGAATCTTAGGCAGCAGATCCACCCCCCTGTCTGGAATATGTGTATAAAAGTGGGATCAAAACCACCCCACTTCGTTCCAGTTCAGAGTTCTTCTTGACCAAGGAATGGTGGTACTATGCATAGTACTTAAAGGGCTGCTGTGTAAAAATGACTGATATCTCTTTACAGCCAGTTTCCAAGAGATGACGGAACATCACATAAAGCCTACCCAGCTTGCTGGTCTCTGTTAGATTGAGTCTGGGATCCCCCATCATCAGGAAGCCTGTCTGCCTGCTCAGAGAGAGAAGTAAAATTCCTGGCTAAGCCAGCGGTGTAAAAAAACTGGAGGGGGCCTCCCTGCATAGAACATGACAGGCCCCCCACTGGACGCACTCAGGCCAAGTGCCATGCTGAAGGGGCACCTTGGAGATCAGATCCCCCCACATTGCAGAGGCTGTGGGGGCCTTTATTATGCTACCAGGCTCTGCAGGAGGAGAGACTGTCCAGGAGGAAAATAAAGCTTTGTTCCTGGCATGCAGGGCACCCTGAAGTTGCTGATTGTATTTGAGACCAAAGTCGGAGCCAATGCATGTCATGAGGCGTCTCCCTTTATGGCTCCTGCAATGGACTAGTTATAGAACTCAAACCTAAGTTGTGACTAAGTGCTGTCTGGCATCACTACAACACCCAAAGGTCGAGTGCAGCTTTTGACTGAATTTTGATGAATCCAATGGAGGATCTGCCCTCACTACCAAAGCCCGAATGCCACACCAGCAGGACGAGCACCAAGTGTGATCGCAGCCTAGAGGCAGCAACTCTCCACAATAAGCATCTGTTGGATACCAGCCCGAGAGGATATATCTGTCAGAATAGGCATGTGCCATGCAGGCCTGCGCTGATGCTTGCTGTTGTGGCCAAAGTCCTGAGTGGAGCGACTGCAGCAGTCCTGTGTTAGTAGTGTTGCTGCTGAAAGCACAGGCCAGGAGAATGCTCTCCAGTCTTCCTGGCCACAAGGTGGAGTGGGATCCTTCCTTCTCTTGGGTGGTGGAGTGGGATCCTTCCATCTCTTGGGTGGTGGAGTGGGATCCTTCCCTCTCTAGGGTGGTGGAGTGGGATCATTTCCTTTCTTGCCTCCACGACTAGGAGGTGCCTCCACTGTCCCCGTGGACAGTTTGGCTGAGGAGCTGGGCTGAGTGGTTGTGGCCCTGCTCTTACGGGCCGGACGGGGGGTGAAGGGGGAGTGAAGAGGTCAAGTTGGGCAGGGAAAAGCTTCTTAGGGACAGTGTAGTGGGATAAGGGATGGGATTGGAGGTTGAGGGAGTGGTTGTTGGAGGTGTATGTCTGCTGGACTTGGGTGCAGGTGCATGGGCAGTGTGCTGATGTGAGGTGGATGGCTGTTGGGTGTCTGTATGCATGCTTTTGTGTCTCTTAGGACGTGGGGGCCAGACAGGGTGGGAGAGGACTCAGGGGACGCGTGGATGGATGTTGTGGAGGTGTGTGTGTGTTGCTTGGTGTGGTGATGGTGGCTGTTGATGCAGTGCATGCAGGTGTGAGTGCGGATGTGACAGTGAGGGAGGAGGAAGAGGAGGAGGGGGAGACAGTGGAGGCAGTGGATGTTGTTGTGTGTGCCACTGTCTTTTGTTTGTGTGAGTGCTTGTGGCCTGAAGTGTGCTGCCTGTGTTTGTCTGTGCCACTCTTATGTGATGTTTTGTGTGCATGCTTGTTTGTATGTGTGCATGTGATGGGTGGGTGTTGAGGAGATTGGGAATGGTGGCGGGGCTGTAAGAACAGGGACAATGGCTGCATCAGAGAGGAGGCCAGAGCCTGGAACGATCTCTGTTGGGCTGCCAATCCACTGTGAATGCCCTCCAGCAATGCACTGCATTGCTGCATCTGGGATGCCAGCCCCTGGATGGCATTCACAATGGATGACTGCCCTAGAGAGATGGATCTCAGGAGGTCAATAGCCTCCTCACTGAGGGCAGCAGGGCTCACTGGGGCAGGGCCTGAGGTGCCTGGGGCGAAGGAGATGCCCACCCTCCTAGGTGGGCAGGCACGGGCAGCTCAGTGAGGGGCTACTGGGAGGGTGGTGCAGGTTCAGAGGTGGCGGCTGTACCTATAGCTGGAGTGGTCCCAGAGGTGTCTGAGACCACCAGGGCGCTTCCATCAGAGGAGGAATCTGAGTCAGATTTGTCACCTCCTGTCTCTGCCATTGTGCTCCCCTCCCCCTCCATTCCACTGGTACCCTTGGCGTCAGTGGACTCTGCCTCCTGGGTCCTGTGGGATGCAGCTCCCTCTGTCGCTGTGCCCCTGGTCCTCTGGCACATGATGCTAATGCACACATGGACAGGATGACAGAAGAAAAAAGGGTGGAGAGAGAGAAAGGGAGCACTGGGTTAATTGCAGCACCAACACCACAGATGATACACACATTACCGTACCACACCGGGATCAGGATTGAGCACCATGCATCACAATGGCATTCCATTGGCTAGGTACCACAGCAAGATGTGAGCCAACCCCCGTCAACTGCACCCTTCCTGGGAGTCACTAAGCCCTGTCTGATTTGGAATGCAACCTAGCTAGGTTACCAGATCTAGCAATACAACCATTACCCTTGAGCTGGATCACACTGCGATCTCTGACCTGGTACTAACGGGCACCCACTAACTGACACCCACCACCAGGATCCCATTCCACCTACCAATTATAGTTGTTACGCCCACTGTACTCACCCCCTTGTGGCTGCTGGGATGCCCTCAAGTGCCCATCCAGCTCTGGACAGGCTACCGCCAGTATGCGGGCCATAAGGGGGAGTCAGGTTCTGACAGCACTCCACCCTTGTTGGGAAGCCATCCCCAGCTGGGCCTCTGCGGTCTTCTTTCTGGGCCCAGCGTCTCAGGTCCTCCCACCTTTTCCAACAGTGGGTGCTCCGCCTGCTGTAGACCCCCAGGGTCTGCACGTCCTTGGCGATGGCATACCACAATCCCTTCTTCTGATGGGCGCTGACCTGCAGAGAAAGCACAGACAGGAGGACACCATTACACATACAATCCAGCCTGTCTCACATATGGTCCAGAAATCCCATTTCCAGCTCCACTGTCACACACATCACCCCGCGCCCACCATGTACACTACCATCAGACATACCAGCCCACCAAATGACACGATGCTTGCATACACATCTCTATGCTGTACTCACCTGTTGGTCTGGAGGCACAAACAGCTGCCTATACTGGGGCAGGATCCCATTCACCAAGCACTGCAACTCCTCCAAAGGGAAGGCAGGGGCCCTTTCCCCGTTCACACCAGCCATAGCAGGATCCAGACACAGGTCACAGCAGCACATGCAGTGTAGGTGTTGCCCTGTGGAAACTCAGGAATCAAGTATAGTTATAGACAGAAAATTGTGCTCACGTCCACGGCGGTATACTCCATAGAGCCCCATATCAGCCAATGAGGAATGGCACGGCGGTGCAAGACCACCTTCCGCCATGACGCCTGACGCCGGCGGAGTTACCTCACTTCCACCTGTCCCTACATACAGGACATTTTATGGTGGTGGACAACATTCAAATAAACGAGAACTGCGTCATTTCTATAATTTGCACATTCATTACCATTCCTAATGTCCCACCACGTTACTGCTCTATGTACACTGAGGTGGTGGTTCCATTGCTAAAATTGTGACACCCTACTTACTCTTGTGTCCCTTAGATATCCACCACTGCGGAAGAATCGGATGAGGAGACAAGACCCGGTGTACAGACCTCTTGTGGACTTGGCTACATTGGAGGACAGGCACATAATACTCAACTTTAGATTGGAGAGGGCCACTATCACAGAGCTGTGTGTTCAGTTGGAGCCTGATCTGATATCAGTTATCCGTCATCCCACTGGGATCCCCCCTCTTGTGCAGGTTCTACCAGTGCTCCATTTCCTGGCAACTGGTTCTTTCCAAAGTGACAGTGGGCTTGGCAGCAGGAATGTCAAGCAAATGTTCTCAATCGTGCTGGCAAGGGTTTTGTCTGCCCTGGTGAAACAAATGTGCAGCTACATTGCTTTCCCCAGGTGGAAGATTTGACCACTGTGAAGGCAGGATTCTATGCAATGAGACATATCCGCAATATTATTGGGGCGATTGGCAGTACACATGTAGCGTTTGTCCTCCCCCCGCCAGAATGAACAGGTGTTCAGGAATCAGAAGAGTTTCCACTCACTCACTGTGTAAATGGTGTGCCTGGCTGACCAGTACATCTCCCACATCACTGCCAAGTATCATGGGTCGATGCATGACGCCTTCATCCTGAGGAATAGCAGCATCCAAAATGTGATGGCACAACTACAGAGGCACAGGGTGTGGCTAATTGGTGAGCCTGACTCCTCACTCAATGTATGTCAGGGTTTGCCTTCTGGTGTTAACCCCATACCACTGTGTAAGGCTAATGTTTGTCCCTCACTATTTGCAGGTGACTCTGGCTACCCAAACTTATCATGGCTCCTGACCCCTGTGAGGAATGCCAGGACAGGGGCTGAGAATCGTTATAATGATGCACATGGGCAAACCAGGAGAATTATTGAAAGGACCTTCGGCCTCCTGAATGGCAGGTTCAGAGGCCTCCATCTAACAGGTGGATCCCTGTGCAAATCACCCGAGAAGGTCTGCCAGATAGTAGTGGCATGCTGCATGTTGCACAACCTGGCCCTCAGACGACATGTGCATTATCTGCAGGAGGAGGAGACTGGAAATGCCCCTGTGGCAGCAGTGGACCCTGAGGACAATGAGGATGAGGAGGCAGAGTATGAGGATGTGGACAACAGAACATCAGTTATACTTCAATACTTCCATTGACACACAGATGAAACAGTGGAACTGACCAGTCCTCTGACTATTGATGTTTTCTGTGCAGCTGTAGCAGGATGGAATTCACTTCCTTCGCATCTCTACTTACTGTCACCTATGGCTTCTCATTTTGCAGATATTGGTGATGTAACAATTGTGTGCTGATGTGATGGCTACAGACAGATACAGGTCATTAAATGTATGCTATCACAGTGTTCAGATGATTTGCACATGATGTGACTGTTTTCATATATGCACATTTTCATCACACAAAACACTTTCACTCAAGTTGTGTTCAGGGGTGTATATTGCAGTGCAAATAATTGACAGAAAAGTGCAATGGAATGGGGTGATGGTTGAGGAAAGTCCAGGGTATTGTTCCAGTCTGTTTGTAGCACAGGTCCAGTGTCCACGGGGCCATAGGAAGGGGACAAAGGCAGTTCAGAGTGGACATGGTGACAGGCTGGGGCACAATGGGGCATTCAGGAGGGTCTTTTTTCCTGGCAGTGGTTTGGTCTTGGCAAGCATCTCTGGCTTCTGTCTGGGTCGCAGGGAACGCTTGTGGGGTGATTCACCTTCTGCAGGCAGTGGGGTGCTGGTGGCCTGTGGGTCCTGTGGCAGAGCCTCCTGCCCACTAGCTGTAGCGGAAGTGGTGGGCTGGTCAGTAGACTGGCTAGTGGTAGGGGCCTGCTGGTGTGCTGTCCATTCCCTCATGATGTTGACCATATCTGCCAGCACCCCTGCTATGGAGACCATGGTGGTGTTGAGGGCCTGCAAATCCTCTCTGATCTCCTGATGGTATACCTCCTGCAGCCGCTTGTTCTCCTGCATTTTGGTAAGGATCTGGCCCATTTTGTCATGGGCTTGTTGGTAAGCCCCCAGTACATTAGTGAGTGACTCCTGGGGAGTCAGTTCCCTGGGCCTGTCCTCTCCCTGGTGCACAGTGGTTCTCCCAGTGTCCCTGTTCCCCTGTGCCCCTGTCCCCGGAACAGTGTGCCCACTGCCACTGACCCCAGGTCCCTGATTGGCCAGGAGGTGAGGTCTGGACTGGGGACCCTGTACAGGTGGGCACACTGCTGATTGGCCTGTCCTGGGGACAGAGGTGTGGGGACGTTGGGTGGGTGCTGTGGTGTTGGATACTGATGGGGAGGCTCGGTGGTGGACTGTGAGTGGGCTTGGTAGCCGACTGACCAATGGTCCCTGATGGGCCAAGTAGGTCATCCAGAGCCTGATGTACAGAGTTACTGACATCACTGGGGGCATCTTCTGTTGGGGGACTGGCTAGTCGTGGCACCTCCTCGCCACTGAGATTGGCTGGGGCACCTGTGGGGATGTAAGTGGGGTATTGTACTTCATGTCTGTGACATATTGTACATTCCTAGTTTCCCCTCTATTAGTGCTGTTGTCCTGTTTGTGTCTGGTGATGTATTGTGGGATTGTTAGTTCTCCATGCTGTGCATGCTTTGGTGATGGGTGTACATGCAGGGCTGGGAGGGCTGCCCATGCATTAGTATGGCATGCAGGGCTTGGCATTGGGGTTAGTCAGGTGTGTAGGTGCAGTGTGTTAGTTGGGGTGGAGTGATGGGAGTGAGGGTGAGAGGGTATGATGGCATACAGGTGTGGGGTGTGATGAGTTGTAAATAATGACTCACCAGTGTCCAGTCCTCTGGCTACTCCAATGAGTCCTTAAGGATGCAGTATTGCCAAGACTTGTTCCCCCCATGCTGTGAGCTGTGGGAGAGGAGGTGAGGGCCACCGCCAGTCCTCTGGATGGTGAGCTGGTGCCTTGCTGCCACGGAAAGTCACCTCTTCCTGATGTCATCCCTTGTTCTTGGATGCTGTCCACGGCGTTCACCCGGCCCCTTATTCTCCCCATAGCTCTGTCTTCCCGGCAATGGACATTTGCTGTACCTGTGCTCCAAAGAGCTGTGGCTCTACACTGATTATTTCCTCCACCATGACCCGCAACTCCTCATCAGTGAAACGGGGTGCCTTAGTGGGGACATGGGTGTTGTGTGGTGTGTGTGGTGCAGAGGGTATTAAGTGATGTGGTGGGGTGTGGGATGTGGGATGCATGATGGATGGATGGGTGTTTGTGGTGTGTGTGTAGTTGTCTCAGTGGTCTTTGTGTTAGTCTTACTGGTATTCATAAAGGGTTGTGGGTAATGTGAGTGTGTGTTTTATAGTGCTGTGGATGGGTAGGTGTGATGTGTGTATCAGTGTCAGGTGTGTGATTTTTGTCTAGGCCAATGTTGTGTTGTTTTGTATTTGGGTGGCCATTCTGTGCGCGCCTGTGTGTACCACCAATGGTTAACCAGCGTTGAATATCCGCTGTGGTGATACGTGGGTCATAATGTGGTGGGCTTTGTTTTGTTGGCTTTGCGGTATGGGTGTTC
Source organism: Pleurodeles waltl (assembly GCF_031143425.1). Taxonomy (NCBI): domain Eukaryota; kingdom Metazoa; phylum Chordata; class Amphibia; order Caudata; family Salamandridae; genus Pleurodeles; species Pleurodeles waltl. The sequence continues at coordinate 1,195,511,920 of NC_090445.1, read as the reverse complement.
GTACCAACACTTTAGCACTGACCTTTCGGCTGGCGGATTTGTGTGGCAGTATTCTGTCGGTTTGCTGTGTGTGTGTTATAATATGGCGAATGGATATTCGCCACCGCGGAGGTATGTTGGCGGCCGTCTCTGCGGCAGAAATCAGCATTTAGCGTCAGGGTCATAATGAGGGCCCTAATCTCCCAGTGCCTCAGAAAAAAAAAAAATGTGTCCTTTTGTAATGTTACTGGTGCTTATGTAAAGCGCTCCAGTACCTCCAGTTCGAGTTTGTGCTATATAAAATTGCAAAAAAAAGAAGTGGGCTCACCCATTGCCATGTGCTGCAAGCTGTTGTTGGAAGAACCAAAACATGAATGATGTTTGAATAGAACAGCTGATGTAGTGGACTAACCCAAAGCCCCTGTATATATGTATGCATTTTCATTATATATTTCATGGAAAACAGGCTGGTGAGAGAGGTTAAGAAATCTACATTCCAAGACTAAAAATAAATTCCTGTTTGTTGCCCTATTTGGACGAGCAGTGCAATCTGAGCACTTCTGGTAGCATTAAGCAAGCTCCATATCAGAGTGTTTCGGAGTAAAGGGCAGGACTGTCTGTGGACACAATGTTCACTTTAATAAGTGCCCAAAAAAAATAAAACTCTAGATAGCTATACAAAATCTAGAGCTGCATTGGTTTACAGGGTAATGCTATTGCAATAACATCAGATCTGGTGAACTATCTGTGATATATGACAATTTCCGCAAATAATAAAGGTACAGTAATAGATTTCTCTATGTGCTCAAGATATTGCAAGTACAAAACTTTTTGTTTGTTTTTTCACTGTTTTATTTGCAGTACGTCATACATTTTATGCATTTGAAGTGTCATTACTTTTTAGATGTAATATATATCTGATGGTTTGTAAATCCTAAGAAAGGTTTGTCTCGCAGTATTGTGTGTGGTATGAGGCAATTGAAGATAGTACAAAAATAACCAAAAATTCGCCCAAATCTTTTTAGATGCATACTTCGACTGGTGTACTATTACTGAAGATATTCTTAAATTCCACCAACTTACGATGACGACCTGGGGAGGATAATATTGACTCACACATTAGCCAAGAAAGCTGTAAAATGCTATCTTTGGAAAGTAGATATATCATTCCATTTCTTACTATCCCCACCTCCTATCTGGTAGTGGCTAAAACAATTATATGCAGATTAATCCGATGTTCCTGTAAATTAGATCATAGCAATTAAAGGGATTAATCCAATTACAAAGGGACATCTTCACTTGCATTCATTTTCTTTCTTAGATAAATGAGGCTCCAGGGCCTGATATTATGCATATTTAACTCTACAAAGGTAATGGCATAATCTGGTTACAGTGTTGCATAGGTCTGGCATTTTCTAGTTACTGAAGGCAAACACACAACGTCTCTTACACATATGCCCACATCACGTTCTTTCTTCAATCTTTTTCTTCAATACATACAATACTGGCAAAAACGCAATGCTTTTACACACACAAAACATATATCATAGTGGTGGTAGTTTTGGTAGTAGTGGTGATGGTGGTGGTAGTGATAGTTATGTGGTAGTAGTGGTGATAGCAGTATTAGTGATGTTGATGGTGATGATTGTAATACTGCTAGGTTGTAGCGGTGGTAGAGAAGATGGTAGTTGTGATGATGGTGATGATAGTGCTGAGGATGATGGATGCTGTGGCTATGGTATCAGATGTAGTTATGATGTTGATGGTAGCATTACTGTTGATCATGATGGTCATTATGGTGGAGATAGAGGTAATGCTAGTGGTAATAGTGGAAGCAGTGATGATGTTGGTGCTTGTAATGATGGTATTGGCGGTGGTGTTAGTGGTAATAATGGTACTGGTGATGGGAGACTGGGTGAATGCACGTCTCAGAGCTGGTAGGTGCTCTCGTCATGTTCCGTGGCTGAGGTTGCTGGCGGAAGACTGGACGATCCAGGTGATGAACACGGGTGATTGTTCATTACGCTGCTCTAGCTCTCTTCAAACTGCTGCACTACAGGCGGAATCTTCATCTCCCTGCTTTTGTTTCATCTACTAGCAGGCAGGCAGAGGTGTGAGGACGTGCCCCCAGGGTGTGAGTATGGCTCTCTCAGTATTACTGTATTATCGCAGAGGGCTCGAAAAATCATAAAAATGTTACTAGACCTGCAGGTTGAGTAATTTAAATAAGCTACTCAACCTAACTGTAATGTACTTGACCCGTAAACGGGTCTCAAATTGTGTGACCCTAGGCAAATAATTTACAGAGTCGCTTTTTTCTTAATTCTCACATATGATTGCACCTTCAAATATGTGAGCTCAGCATTTCTGCAGTACAAAAAAACCTCTTTTGTTGGATTACGTAGACTCAAGTTTGCTGCATGCGTCACAAGAATCTAGCCTACATACTCATGAGGTCTAGCCCACATAACCTAGGACTTCTTTTAGTTTACTAACAACATTGCCATCAGGGCAGGAGTGTTTCTCAGTTTTTTTAAACACTCAGGCCCTCATTATGAACATGACGGTAAACACCGCTCCGCCTGTGGTGGCGGTAACTACCGCCAACAGTAAGACGCTCTGGACCGCCAAATAATGAACCACCTGGAAAACAGGCAACCTGAAAAACACTCCCTGACAGCAGAGCAGTGCCGACAACGACAGCAGAGGCCGCCCACAGGCCGACGGAGAGGCCCTACCCGCCCATCAAATAATGAAGCACTAGACCGCTGTCAGTTCCGGGGCGGGAACCACCGCCACGCAAAGCCCGGTGGAAACTAACCAAATAAAAGGAAACACTCATCGTAGGCTCACACAACACGCCGAAGCAGACATGAAGAGAGAGTTGCAAATCATGCCAGCCCTGCTCCTTGCCATATACCTCCACAACCAAGATAGTCGACGAAGACGGTGACGGTTAGTACAGTAACCTACTAAACAAGGGAAGAAAGGGCACAGTTACAAACCCACCCACTCCATCCACCCCGCAACGCACCCACAACCCCTCACAACATCAAAAGCCATACACCCCACAGCAAGAGGTACTTACCCGACACAAGGCAAATTAAACCTGCCCAAAGTACACACAAGTGCACAACACCCCCCCCCCTCAACAAATAAAGATGAACCACGGATCCTGAGTGTGCCAAAACCAACACTGGCCACACAAACTTTAATTAAGCTCCATGAGCAACAGAAGTCCAACAGAAGGCCAATGGCCAGTCCATATTTTGAAGTCTGATGGGCCCAAATGGCCCCAACTTGACTCCCACAAGTGCAAAGGTACTCCACTCCATAGAGGCAACAATGGGGCATCCAGGCACCTCAGGGAACAGGTGTAGGGGTGGTGGCTTTATGTTTGGAAGACGGAGGGGGCTTGGATCTGGTCATAGAAGCTGGTGGAGCGGCCTTGGACTGGGGTGCAGCAGATGCTCCTGGGCCACCACGGGGTCTCTTGCTCACAGGGGAGGTAGCACGGAAATGGGAAGGGCGGTCAGGGGCGGGCTGTGAAGTGGGAGGAATGGACAGGGCAAGGAGGTGGGCACGTGTAGGGACGAGATGGGGTGGGCCAGTGGGTTTGAATAGGTCAACACGGGATAGGAAACGTTTTTTAGGGGCAATCGGGGTGGACCTGGAGGAAGGTGTGAGAGTGGAGGTAGAGGAAGTGGTCGTGACAATTGTAGGTGTGTGTGTGAGGTGAGTGCAGGTGACTGTACAGTATGCTGGGGTGTGGTGGATGTGTGTTGGGTGGGTGTTTTGGTGCGTTTGAGTGTCTTGTGGACACAGTGGGACAAGACAGGTTGCCAGTGTAAATGTATGTTGTCTGTGTGTCTGCAAGTTAAGTGAGTGTGCTGCACATGTCAACCAAAGTCGCTGTGGTGAGTGCAGGTGTGGTGTCTGGGGTCCATGAATGGATGTCTGGTTTTGTGGTGCTGCAAGAATGGGGTCAGCAACAGTGAATTAGGGTGCAGTGCCTGTGAGTGTGCATGTAGAGGTGACAGACAGGGAGGCGGAAGAGGTGAACATACTGGGGGAAGTGGATTTTGGGGTCTGTGCCTCTGTATGTTGGCTGTGTGTATTGCTGTGGTGGAAATGTGTGGTGCTTGTGTTTTGCAGTGTGCTTCTTGTGTGTTGAGGTGTGTGCATGGCTGTCAGAATGTGTGCTTTTAGATGGGTGTAGGGATTGGGGTACTGGAAGGGTAGAGGTGGTTGGAGGGGGGACAGAATGACCAAGGACACTGGCTGCCGTCCACAAGGAGGCCAGAGCCTGAAAAGATCTCTGTAGGGCACACCCGGCATCGTGAATGCCATCCGGGAAGGCATTGGTCTGCTGCACCTCCGATGCTAGCCCCTGGATGGCATTGATGATGGTTGTCTGCCCTACAGAGATGGTCTTCAGGAGGTCAATAGCCTCCTCCATGGGGGCAGCAGGGCTGTCTGGGGCAGGGGATGAGGTGCCTGGGACGAAGGAGATGGGCAACTCAGTGGGGAGCAAATTGGAGGGCGGTGATGGCATGGGGGTGGCGGAAGATGACACAGAATGGGTGGGCCCATTAGGGTCCGCCACCGCCAGGGAGCTCCCATCAGAGAAGGTATCAGAATCACTATCTCCAGTGGTAATTGCCTCCCCCTTGGTACTCCCCTCACCCTCCAACCCACTGGCCCCCTTGACGTCGCTCGTCTTTGCTTCTGTGGAACCGTGGGCTGCTGCATCCCCACTTGCCGGAGCCTCAGCTCCCTCGCCAGATGATTCTGATGTACACAGACAACGCAAGAGAACAGGGATGGGGAGACAAAACAGGGAAGACACTTGTAAATAGCTGAATGGAGGTACATAACTGGTTCACACATACACCCACCCTGCAAATATGCAGCACCTACCGCTATACGCATGGCTATGCCCCTGACTAGTGGGCACAACCCTGCTCTACAGCCATTCCCTACATCACTGATGGACCTGAAGTACTGCAGACCTGACCCTTACAACCCAACTCCCCACGGGGCCATTATGTAAAAGGACATCAGTCAGAGTCCCTGCCACTAGACAGCGTACATACCACTGCACACTCACACATCCATCAAGGAGCCATACGATGATTTCTGTACTCACCCCCTTGTGTCTGCTGTGCAGCCTTTAAGCGCCTATCCAGGTCCAGATACGCCACCGCCAGAATGCGGATTATTAGAGAGGTCAGTGCCCGACAGGCACCCCTTCCTCGTTGGGAGGACTTCCCCAGATGGGCCTCACAGGTCTTCCTCACCCAGCGCCGCAGGTCCCCCCACCGCTTCCTGCAGCGGGTGCTCCTCCGGTTGTAGATCCTCAGGGTCCGCACCTCCCTGGCGATGGCATGCCAGAGTCCCCTCTTCTGATGGGTGCTGACCTATATGGGACACACAGAAAGAGGAACACAGAGGTCAGACTATGCCCATAACATACAGCTGGCTATACGTCCCCTATTGGACGGATACTCACAACAGCATAACATGAACTCACACACGCAGCACGTCATAAATCCCACAACTGTACAGTGTCAAACAAGCACACGTTTTCAGCCATCTACCACCATTACACACACATCCATGCCCCCAATCCACCTACTCATCTGTACCTCTGGTCGACCGTAGAGCTTGGCGTACAGGGGTGGGACGCCGTCCACAAGCTTGTCCAGTTTCTCGCTGGTGAAGGCCGGGGCCCTTTCCCCTGCTACTCGTGCTATTTTCAGGACCAGAGGCAGGACACAGCAGCACACTCAGTGGAGTACCAGCATGCACGTAATCTGGGAGTCAAGTGAAGTTTGGGTGACGAGATTGCGTACGCTCTGTGGCGGTGCGCACCATCAGTGCTGTTGGCGATCATGACACGCTAAGAATCCCCATTGACAACCATGTTAACCAATGAATGATCGCACTGCGGTGACTATCGCCTTAAACTATTACGATAACCGCTAGCGGTATGAGGTCACTTCCACTACAACATTTCTGGATTTCTGGATTACACAGGGCAAACATTTTGGCCATTACTACGCAGTTATTAATTCCTCATTTGCCCCATGCAGACCTTATTGTCCCCAACCCCCATAGGCATGAACAAATATACATTTACTCACCACAACAGTCCTGATGTATCATTGAGGACATGTCACTCCAGTTTAATATCCTACTATGCATATGTGTCGTCGACTTGTATGACAGCAGTGCTGAATATTTAACATTGTGGGCAGATGTATGTGTGTTCCTCACATGTGTTCTCAACTCCTCTTAGGTACAGACCCCTGTGGCAAGGGTGGGCCCCATCGATGTACAGACCACTTGTTGATTTGGGGACCATGGTGGAGTGTCACATCATTTTCAATTACAGACTCAACCGTGCTACAATTCATGAACTTCGTGCATTACTAGATCCAGCACTGAGCCTGGCTAATCGGAATCAACATGCCATCCTTACTGAAGTGCAGGTGTTCTCTGCACTCCATTTCCTGGCCACAGGCTCATTTCAAGTGACAGTGGGCATGCGTGCAGGTTTTTCACAGCCAATGTTTAGCATTATACTGTCCAGATTCCTGAATGCATTTGTACGACTTCTGCAGTCCTATGTGAGGTTTCCCCAAAGTGCTGACCTCCCTGCCATCAAGTCAAACTTCTATGTCTGTGCCAACATTCCCCATGTGATAGGTGATATCAAAGGAACCCATATAGCTCTCATCCCCCCAAGAGTAAGTGAACAGGTATACAGAAACAGGAAGAACTTCCACTCCATGAACATTCAATTGGTGTTTACTGCAGATCAGTACATCTCACATGTGAATGCCATATTTCCTGGATCAGTCCATGATTCCTTTGTGCTGAGTAACAGCAGTGTGCCACACATGATGGAACAACTACAAAGGGACAGAGGATGGAACATAGGTAAGTGTTTCTGACACATAGTAGACAGCCAGGCTGTCTGCAACTGAGGTGTGTAAGTGATAGTTCTGTTTTGCCCCCTTTTTCAGGTGATTCTGGCTACCCCAACATGCGTTGGCTCCTGACACCAGTGAGGAATCCTAGGACAGATGCAGAGAGGAATTACAATGAGGCCCATGGACGTACTAGGAGGGTGATAGTGCGCACAATAGGTCTCCTGAAGGCTAGATTCCGTTGCCTTCATATCTCTAGGGGATCCCTGGCCTATGAGCCTAAAAAGGTGTGTAGAATAGGGGTGGCCTGCTGCATGCTGCACAACGTGGCTGTAAGGAAATCAATTCCCCTCTTGGAGGAGGAGGTGGCTGTATATCCAGACCAGCTTCCTAAGAGAGGGGATGAGAGTAATGGTGATGATGAGGGGGAAGATGTACACTCCAGGAACCAACTGATCCAACTGTACTTCCAGTAACTAAGTGGTACTATTTGATGCTGTTGCTGTCTGTGCAGCATACTGTGTGTATGCCTTATCCTCTATGGGGGTGTTGGGTCTATAGACATTGTCACTGTGACCAGGTTTGCATGGGACATGTGACATTATGGACAACTTGTTTGACAATTCTGTTGGCACAACCATATGTTATGCGTGGGGTGCCATTCCTGCAATTAAGATATGAATACATGATTTCAAAGACAATTGCATCCACACTTCCATTTGACTCAACATAATGACAGGGGACATTGATATTGGTGAACAGCTGTTTTATTTGGTGTCAGGAATGCCATTGTGCGCTTTACAGTGATAGGAGTGGGCTACTGGTGGATGTCCATATTGGCTACATGGTCTAAGCATTTGTTGGCAATGGTGGTATGCCATCTGTTATTTACAGTTTTTGCGGTTGTTATTGCACGGTGTAGACGGTGGTACAGTGGCACACTTGGAGGACGGTTCTTGTCAGAGTAACTTCTTAGAGGGGGCCTTGGTCTTGGCAGGTGTTCCAGTGCCATATCTGGGCCTGAGGGACCGTTTGGGTGCTCGGTATTGGCCTGTACGGGTTGAGGTGCAGGTCTCCTGTGTGTCCTGAGATGGTGGCACAAGTCCAGTTTGCTGCTGTTGTTGGGCGGTCTGTATCTTGGCTTGTAGTGGGGGCTTGCTGGTCTGTGGGGGTCTCAGGCTGGGTTGGGACAAGGTGCAGCAGCGCACCTGCTATGGTGGCCATGGTGGCATTGTGCAGTTTCCGCTGCTCCATGGTCTCTTGGTGTTGGGCTCTCTGTAGCCTTTGACTCTGCTCCAGGGTGGCAACAATCTGGGCCAATCTGTCCTGGGTATGGTGGTATACTCCCAGGACCTCTGAAATCACGTCCGGGGCTGCAGCAACCACCCTGTGGCCTACCCCCTAGGCCCCCGATGCCCTCCCACCGGGCCTAGCCCCCTGTGCCTGTGTCCTCTGCACAGGTCTGGCGGTACCACTTGTACTGGGGCCATCGTCTTCCTGCCTGTTGGTAGGTGGTGACTGTGGCCTCTGTCCTTGTGTTCCATCAGTCTGTGGCCTGGATACACAGGTGTGGGGTTGGTTGCCCTGGCCTGATCTTGGTGGGTGTGTGGTAGGGGTGTCAGTGGTGTCCTGGGTGGGGCTGCTGGATGGTGACAGTCCAGGACTGTGTGAGGGGCAGGGTATTCCTCACTGTCCAGGGTTCCCTTTCCAGTGTCCTGGGTGGTGCCTCTGTCTGCAGGTGGGGCACCGCCAATCCTTATCCGTCAGGGTAGCATGGGTGGTGGTGCCTGTTGGGGGGAATGGACGTGTCTGTTACAGTTGCATAATCGGATGGGGGGGCACAGGGCTGGGCTGTTTTGTGCTGGTTTTCAACTTTTGGGCCATGCAGGGTGCCTTTGTGAGGTTGCCATTGCATTTTTCTTAGGATGCGGAGGAGCATTGTGGGTGGTGTAGTGCCTTTGTGATTCCTTGCAGGGGTGGGTGGCTGTGCACGGGGAGAGGTATGAGGTCCTGTTGGTGGATTTGTGAGCATGCTGGGTGACTGGATATAGTGATTGTGGCCTGGGTGGGGGATTGGTCCTGGTGGATGTTGGAGGGGTGTGGTGGTGCATGCATTACAGGTGTAGTAGATAAGGGGTAATTGTAGACGACTTACCCAAGTCCATTACTCCAGTGAGTCCAGTGAGGCCCTCAGGGTGCAGGATGTCCAGTACCTTTTCCTCCCAGTCAGTGTAGTCGGGTGGTGTTGGTGGAGGTCCTCCCCCAGTCTTCTGGACTGCAATGTTGTGCCGGGATGCCATGGACCTCGCCTTCCCGCACAGGTCGTTCCATCTCTTGCGGATGTCATCCTTCGTGCATGGATGGTGTCCCACTGCATTCACCTTGTTGACAATGGTCTGTCATAACTACATCTTCCTGGCGATGGGTGTGTGCTGGACCTGGGCCCCGAATAATTGTGGCTCGACCTTCAGTATCTCATCCACCAGGGTCCTTAGCTCCCTTTCTGTGAAGTGTGGGTGTTTGGGGGGTGCCATGGTGTGTGTTGTGAATGGTGTGTTGTGTAGATCTAGGTGAGGGTGCTGTTGTGTGGTTGGGTGTGTAATTCATCTGTTGTGGCGTTCAGTGTCTGCTTGTGGAGCTCTCAATCTCAGTTGTCCTAATGGCATTGCAAAGGATTGTGGGGTGTGTCTGTGATTGTTTTATAGTGTTGTGGATGTGTGTCAGGTGTGTGGGTTTAAAACTTGCCAATGTGTGTATTTCTTACTGTTGGGTCCCATTGCTGGCCGTGGCAGTCTGTACCGCCAATGGTCGTTCGACTTCCACTGCCCACCGCAGTGATTTGTGCATCATTATTTGGAGGGCGGGGAGTTAGTGTGCTCGGCGGTGGCGGGGTGGGATGTCCTGCATTTCCATCGACAAAGTCCTGGCGGTGACTGGTGGCTGGGAAATTTTTAACGGATTCAGCTTTTTGCATCTTTATATGGCGGGTTTCTGTTCACCACCAATGGCGGGATTCTGTTCAGCGACGCAACGACGGGGAACGGGGTTTACCGCCATGTTCATAATCACTGCCTCAATTTTAATAAATATATTACTAAACCATGATATGGTAACATATTGTCATCTACACCCACTAACTTTCCAAGAAATGTCCAAAAAACACTCCACTAACTTGCAGCTTTACTGATAAAACTATATAGTGTATTAACAATCTGTGAAAATTGGGTTTCATAAAACATATCCTTTGCACATCAAAATGTAAAGTATTCTGATTTGTTTTCATCCTATTAAAATATTCTTTTTTCATCACACAGAAATATAAAAAAAGGGCTTTCACAAGTACTGAAATATATTTTGAAATGTTTGCAGAGTTGACTTAGTAATTTAAAAGTTGTGTCCTTTTAGTTTACATTCTAAGCAGCAGGTCACATGGTTCACCTTACAAAGTCCTGGAGTTCTGTAGTCAGAAGGAAAATTAATTGTAAGAAAAAATTGACTTTTGACCTCTGTCTGTGAACACAGAACAAATGTGACATAAGAACACGATTTAAAGACATATTTTATTGCCTCTCCACTCTTCAACTAAACAGAACACCTGTTCAGTATCAACTCGCCAGAAGGGAGGAGTAAGTATTAGAAATAGCTGGACCTGATCAAATGAGACTTGCCAAGCCAGTGGTGGTCGAGAGGATTTTTCGAGCCCTGACGCAAGCTGACCTCAGGACATCACCTATTTTTGCTTTTTCAGTTTACCTCTGTTATGAGGTTAATTAGGCATATACTCACACTTTAGCTTAGGTCTGAGGCTTGTGATCTTTCACCGAGTCACTTGGCATTTTATTCCTTTTATTATTTTAGTGAGGCATCATTTTAGTGATGATGTTTTATTATTTGTATCTATTGTCCTTTTCTGCAGAACTTTGTTATTCATTGCTTTGCACAACATTTCATTCTGTGCTCATATCAAGGCTACATATGATAGGTTCCCGGGTAATCTATACTCGTATCAAGGCTACATATGATAGGTTCCCGCATATTGCTGGTTCAGCAGTGTCTTCCTTACATAGAAAGGGATGTGTTGTCACATCAGGACAGCTTCTAGAATAACACAATGTTTATTATAAAACATTAGGCTGCCTTAGTATCCTTAGAGGGGACATTTCAGTCAGATCGCCATGTTATGCTGCCCGTCACCGTTGCAGTTTCAGCAGAACCTTAGCGCTTCCTCTTCTGTCATGGAGGAAGATTTCCACCTGACTAACTAGCCCCTCCTTTACCTTCAACACTGGTATGGGCCCCGTGCTACACTTCCGGAACTAGATGGGCGGATTAGGGCTATCACTGCTACTTGCTCTCATTTAGGAATCTTAGTAGTGTGTGTAGGAATATTGGTAATGCTATTGTGACAAATATGATGGAGTGTTTATGTGTTTGACATTTTTGGTCACCACTGTAAGAGTGCCTGGTTTTATCATCCTTATAGCCACACTTTATGCCTTTTTATGTAGCATGCATTTGCCTCAAAAAATCCTATTGAACCAAGATATGCTTCTGCTTGTCATTACATGTATGAGACTTGTGTAACTGAAAGAACAGGGCCTGTGCTGTGTGATCGCGCTCCCCTTTTTTCCTTCTGTATCCCCGAGTGCCTGTGTTGTGTGATCGCGCTCCCCTGGTTTTCTTCTGTATCCCCGAGTGCCTGCATCTTCTGAGTGCCGTCCCCCTTGCCCTCCCGCCGTCTCCCCCTTGTTTTTCCTGTTTTTCTGCGCCTTTCGGCACTTCGCCATTTTTCTAGGCCTCCTCGCCTTCGGAGCCTTTTTCCTGCCGCTTTTTTGCTGCTTTTTTCGCCCTACCCGCCCTCCTCCCGCCTCCCAGCTGACCCCGCCTCCCCGGCTACCCCTTAAATGGCGGCCGCTGCGAGGCAGTAGTAGCGACCCTTGACCCAAGGGTAGGTCGCTCCCCTGTCCTCACAGCGCCACCAGATCCAGATCCCCTGTTCTGCCTTCTCTTTTGCCTGCATCGCTGCCTGTGCCCCGAGTGTCTGTGTTGCCGTGTGTCTGCGTTCGCGCTCCCCTTTTTTTCCTTCTGTATCCCCGAGTGCCTGTGCTGTGTGATCGCGCTCCCCTTTTTTCCTTCTGTATCCCCGAGTGCCTGTGTTGTGTGATCGCGCTCCCCTGGTTTTCTTCTGTATCCCCGAGTGCCTGCATCTTCTGAGTGCCGTCCCCCTTGCCCTCCCGCCGTCTCCCCCTTGTTTTTCCTGTTTTTCTGCGCCTTTCGGCACTTCGCCATTTTTCTAGGCCTCCTCGCCTTCGGAGCCTTTTTCCCGCTGCTTTTTTGCCGCTTTTTTCGCCCTACCCGCCCTCCTCCCGCCTCCCAGCTGACCCCGCCTCCCCGGCTACCCCTTAAATGGCGGCCGCTGCGAGGCAGTAGTAGCGACCCTTGACCCCAGGGTAGGTCGCTCCCCTGTCCTCACAGCGCCACCAGATCCAGATCCCCTGTTCTGCCTTCTCTTTTGCCTGCATCGCTGCCTGTGCCCCGAGTGTCTGTGTTGCCGTGTGTCTGCGTTCGCGCTCCCCTTTTTTTCCTTCTGTATCCCCGAGTGCCTGTGCTGTGTGATCGCGCTCCCCTTTTTTCCTTCTGTATCCCCGAGTGCCTGTGTTGTGTGATCGCGCTCCCCTGGTTTTCTTCTGTATCCCCGAGTGCCTGCATCTTCTGAGTGCCGTCCCCCTTGCCCTCCCGCCGTCTCCCCCTTGTTTTTCCTGTTTTTCTGCGACTTTCGGCACTTCGCCATTTTTCTAGGCCTCCTCGCCTTCGGAGCCTTTTTCCCGCCGCTTTTTTGCCGCTTTTTTCGCCCTACCCGCCCTCCTCCCGCCTCCCAGCTGACCCCGCCTCCCCGGCTACCCCTTAAATGGCGGCCGCTGCGAGGCAGTAGTAGCGACCCTTGACCCCAGGGTAGGTCGCTCCCCTGTCCTCACAGCGCCACCAGATCCAGATCCCCTGTTCTGCCTTCTCTTTTGCCTGCATCGCTGCCTGTGTCCCGAGTGTCTGTGTTGCCGTGTGTCTGCGTTCGCGCTCCCCTTTTTTTCCTTCTGTATCCCCGAGTGCCTGTGCTGTGTGATCGCGCTCCCCTTTTTTCCTTCTGTGTCCCCGAGTGCCTGTGTTGTGTGATCGCGCTCCCCTGGTTTTCTTCTGTATCCCCGAGTGCCTGCATCTTCTGAGTGCCGTCCCCCTTGCCCTCCCGCCGTCTCCCCCTTGTTTTTCCTGTTTTTCTGCGCCTTTCGGCACTTCGCCATTTTTCTAGGCCTCCTCGCCTTCGGAGCCTTTTTCCCGCCGCTTTTTTGCCGCTTTTTTCGCCCTACCCCGCCCTCCTCCCGCCTCCCAGCTGACCCCGCCTCCCCGGCTACCCCTTAAATGGCGGCCGCTGCGAGGCAGTAGTAGCGACCCTTGACCCCAGGGTAGGTCGCTCCCCTGTCCTCACAGCGCCACCAGATCCAGATCCCCTGTTCTGCCTTCTCTTTTGCCTGCATCGCTCCTGTGCCCCGAGTGTCTGTGTTGCCGTGTGTCTGCGTTCGCGCTCCCCTTTTTTTCCTTCTGTATCCCCGAGTGCCTGTGCTGTGTGATCGCGCTCCCCTTTTTTCCTTCTGTATCCCCGAGTGCCTGTGTTGTGTGATCGCGCTCCCCTGGTTTTCTTCTGTATCCCCGAGTGCCTGCATCTTCTGAGTGCCGTCCCCCTTGCCCTCCCGCCGTCTCCCCCTTGTTTTTCCTGTTTTTCTGCGCCTTTCGGCACTTCGCCATTTTTCTAGGCCTCCTCGCCTTCGGAGCCTTTTTCCCGCCGCTTTTTTGCCGCTTTTTTCGTCCTACCCGCCCTCCTCCCGCCTCCCAGCTGACCCCGCCTCCCCGGCTACCCCTTAAATGGCGGCCGCTGCGAGGCAGTAGTAGCGACCCTTGACCCCAGGGTAGGTCGCTCCCCTGTCCTCACAGCGCCACCAGATCCAGATCCCCTGTTCTGCCTTCTCTTTTGCCTGCATTGCTGCCTGTGCCCCGAGTGTCTGTGTTGCCGTGTGTCTGCGTTCGCGCTCCCCTTTTTTTCCTTCTGTATCCCGAGTGCCTGTGCTGTGTGATCGCGCTCCCCTTTTTTCCTTCTGTATCCCCGAGTGCCTGTGTTGTGTGATCACGCTCCCCTGGTTTTCTTCTGTATCCCCGAGTGCCTGCATCTTCTGAGTGCCGTCCCCCTTGCCCTCCCGCCGTCTCCCCCTTGTTTTTCCTGTTTTTCTGCGCCTTTCGGCACTTTGCCATTTTTCTAGGCCTCCTCGCCTTCGGAGCCTTTTTCCCGCCGCTTTTTTGCCGCTTTTTTCGCCCTACCGGCCCTCCTCCCGCCTCCCAGCTGACCCCGCCTCCCCGGCTACCCCTTAAATGGCGGCCGCTGCGAGGCAGTAGTAGCGACCCTTGACCCCAGGGTAGGTCGCTCCCCTGTCCTCACAGCGCCACCAGATCCAGATCCCCTGTTCTGCCTTCTCTTTTGCCTGCATCGCTGCCTGTGCCCCGAGTGTCTGTGTTGCCGTGTGTCTGCGTTCGCGCTCCCCTTTTTTTCCTTCTGTATCCCCGAGTGCCTGTGCTGTGTGATCGCGCTCCCCTTTTTTCCTTCTGTATCCCCGAGTGCCTGTGTTGTGTGATCGCGCTCCCCTGGTTTTCTTCTGTATCCCCGAGTGCCTGCATCTTCTGAGTGCCGAACCCCTTGCCCTCCCGCCGTCTCCCCCTTGTTTTTCCTGTTTTTCTGCGCCTTTCGGCACTTCGCCATTTTTCTAGGCCTCCTCGCCTTGGGAGCCTTTTTCCCGCCGCTTTTTTGCCGCTTTTTTCGCCCTACCCGCCCTCCTCCCGCCTCCCAGCTGACCCCGCCTCCCCGGCTACCCCTTAAATGGCGGCCGCTGCGAGGCAGTAGTAGCGACCCTTGACCCCAGGGTAGGTCGCTCCCCTGTCCTCACAGCGCCACCAGATCCCCTGTTCTGCCTTCTCTTTTGCCTCCATCGCTGCCTGTGCCCGAGTGTCTGTGTTGCCGTGTGTCTGCGTTCGCGCTCCCCTTTTTTTCCTTCTGTATCCCCGAGTGCCTGTGCTGTGTGATCGCGCTCCCCTTTTTTCCTTCTGTATCCCCGAGTGCCTGTGTTGTGTGATCGCGCTCCCCTGGTTTTCTTCTGTATCCCCGAGTGCCTGCATCTTCTGAGTGCCGTCCCCCTTGCCCTCCCGCCGTCTCCCCCTTGTTTTTCCTGTTTTTCTGCGCCTTTCGGCACTTCGCCATTTTTCTAGGCCTCCTCGCCTTCGGAGCCTTTTTCCCGCCGCTTTTTTGCCACTTTTTTCGCCCTACCCACCCTCCTCCCGCCTCCCAGCTGACCCCGCCTCCCCGGCTACCCCTTAAATGGCGGCCGCTGCGAGGCAGTAGTAGCGACCCTTGACCCCAGGGTAGGTCGCTCCCCTGTCCTCACAGCGCCACCAGATCCAGATCCCCTGTTCTGCCTTCTCTTTTGCCTGCATCGCTGCCTGTGCTCCGAGTGTCTGTGTTGCCGTGTGTCTGCGTTCGCGCTCCCCTTTTTTTCCTTCTGTATTCCCGAGTGCCTGTGCTGTGTGATCGCGCTCCCCTTTTTTCCTTCTGTATCCCCGAGTGCCTGTGTTGTGTGATCGCGCTCCCCTGGTTTTCTTCTGTATCCCCGAGTGCCTGCATCTTCTGAGTGCCGTCCCCCTTGCCCTCCCGCCGTCTCCCCCTTGTTTTTCCTGTTTTTCTGCGCCTTTCGGCACTTCGCCATTTTTCTAGGCCTCCTCGCCTTCGGAGCCTTTTTCCCGCCGCTTTTTTGCCGCTTTTTTCGCCCTACCCGCCCTCCTCCCGCCTCCCAGCTGACCCCGCCTCCCCGGCTACCCCTTAAATGGCGGCCGCTGCGAGGCAGTAGTAGCGACCCTTGACCCCAGGGTAGGTCGCTCCCCTGTCCTCACAGCGCCACCAGATCCAGATCCCCTGTTCTGCCTTCTCTTTTGCCTGCATCGCTGCCTGTGCCCCGAGTGTCTGTGTTGCCGTGTGTCTGCGTTCGCGCTCCCCTTTATTTCCTTCTGTATCCCCGAGTGCCTGTGCTGTGTGATCGCGCTCCCCTTTTTTCCTTCTGTATCCCCGAGTGCCTGTGTTGTGTGATCGCGCTCCCCTGGTTTTCTTCTGTATCCCCGAGTGCCTGCATCTTCTGAGTGCCGTCCCCCTTGCCCTCCCGCCGTCTCCCCCTTGTTTTTCCTGTTTTTCTGCGCCTTTCGGCACTTCGCCATTTTTCTAGGCCTCCTCGCCTTCGGAGCCTTTTTCCCGCCGCTTTTTTGCCGCTTTTTTCGCCCTACCCGCCCTCCTCCCGCCTCCCAGCTGACCCCGCCTCCCCGGCTACCCCTTAAATGGCGGCCGCTGCGAGGCAGTAGTAGCGACCCTTGACCCCAGGGTAGGTCGCTCCCCTGTCCTCACAGCGCCACCAGATCCAGATCCCCTGTTCTGCCTTCTCTTTTGCCTGCATCGCTGCCTGTGCTCCGAGTGTCTGTGTTGCCGTGTGTCTGCGTTCGCGCTCCCCTTTTTTTCCTTCTGTATTCCCGAGTGCCTGTGCTGTGTGATCGCGCTCCCCTTTTTTCCTTCTGTATCCCCGAGTGCCTGTGTTGTGTGATCGCGCTCCCCTGGTTTTCTTCTGTATCCCCGAGTGCCTGCATCTTCTGAGTGCCGTCCCCCTTGCCCTCCCGCCGTCTCCCCCTTGTTTTTCCTGTTTTTCTGCGCCTTTCGGCACTTCGCCATTTTTCTAGGCCTCCTCGCCTTCGGAGCCTTTTTCCCGCCGCTTTTTTGCCGCTTTTTTCGCCCTACCCGCCCTCCTCCCGCCTCCCAGCTGACCCCGCCTCCCCGGCTACCCCTTAAATGGCGGCCGCTGCGAGGCAGTAGTAGCGACCCTTGACCCCAGGGTAGGTCGCTCCCCTGTCCTCACAGCGCCACCAGATCCAGATCCCCTGTTCTGCCTTCTCTTTTGCCTGCATCGCTGCCTGTGCCCCGAGTGTCTGTGTTGCCGTGTGTCTGCGTTCGCGCTCCCCTTTATTTCCTTCTGTATCCCCGAGTGCCTGTGCTGTGTGATCGCGCTCCCCTTTTTTCCTTCTGTATCCCCGAGTGCCTGTGTTGTGTGATCGCGCTCCCCTGGTTTTCTTCTGTATCCCCGAGTGCCTGCATCTTCTGAGTGCCGTCCCCCTTGCCCTCCCGCCGTCTCCCCCTTGTTTTTCCTGTTTTTCTGCGCCTTTCGGCACTTCGCCATTTTTCTAGGCCTCCTCGCCTTCGGAGCCTTTTTCCCGCCGCTTTTTTGCCACTTTTTTCGCCCTACCCACCCTCCTCCCGCCTCCCAGCTGACCCCGCCTCCCCGGCTACCCCTTAAATGGCGGCCGCTGCGAGGCAGTAGTAGCGACCCTTGACCCCAGGGTAGGTCGCTCCCCTGTCCTCACAGCGCCACCAGATCCAGATCCCCTGTTCTGCCTTCTCTTTTGCCTGCATCGCTGCCTGTGCCCCGAGTGTCTGTGTTGCCGTGTGTCTGCGTTCGCGCTCCCCTTTTTTTCCTTCTGTATCCCCGAGTGCCTGTGCTGTGTGATCGCGCTCCCCTTTTTTCCTTCTGTATCCCCGAGTGCCTGTGTTGTGTGATCGCGCTCCCCTGGTTTTCTTCTGTATCCCCGAGTGCCTGCATCTTCTGAGTGCCGTCCCCCTTGCCCTCCCGCCGTCTCCCCCTTGTTTTTCCTGTTTTTCTGCGCCTTTCGGCACTTCGCCATTTTTCTAGGCCTCCTCGCCTTCGGAGCCTTTTTCCCGCCGCTTTTTTGCCGCTTTTTTCGCCCTACCCGCCCTCCTCCCACCTCCCAGCTGACCCCGCCTCCCCGGCTACCCCTTAAATGGCGGCCGCTGCGAGACAGTAGTAGCGACCCTTGACCCCAGGGTAGGTCGCTCCCCTGTCCTCACAGCGCCACCAGATCCAGATCCCCTGTTCTGCCTTCTCTTTTGCCTGCATCGCTGCCTGTGCCCCGAGTGTCTGTGTTGCCGTGTGTCTGCGTTCGCGCTCCCCTTTTTTTCCTTCTGTATCCCCGAGTGCCTGTGCTGTGTGATCGCGCTCCCCTTTTTTCCTTCTGTATCCCCGAGTGCCTGTGTTGTGTGATCGCGCTCCCCTGGTTTTCTTCTGTATCCCCGAGTGCCTGCATCTTCTGAGTGCCGTCCCCCTTGCCCTCCCGCCGTCTCCCCCTTGTTTTTCCTGTTTTTCTGCGCCTTTCGGCACTTCGCCATTTTTCTAGGCCTCCTCGCCTTCGGAGCCTTTTTCCCGCCGCTTTTTTGCCGCTTTTTTCGCCCTACCCGCCCTCCTCCCGCCTCCCAGCTGACCCCGCCTCCCCGGCTACCCCTTAAATGGCGGCCGCTGCGAGGCAGTAGTAGCGACCCTTGACCCCAGGGTAGGTCGCTCCCCTGTCCTCACAGCGCCACCAGATCCAGATCCCCTGTTCTGCCTTCTCTTTTGCCTGCATCGCTGCCTGTGCCCCGAGTGTCTGTGTTGCCGTGTGTCTGCGTTCGCGCTCCCCTTTTTTTCCTTCTGTATCCCCGAGTGCCTGTGCTGTGTGATCGCGCTCCCCTTTTTTCCTTCTGTATCCCCGAGTGCCTGTGTTGTGTGATCGCGCTCCCCTGGTTTTCTTCTGTATCCCCGAGTGCCTGCATCTTCTGAGTGCCGTCCCCCTTGCCCTCCCGCCGTCTCCCCCTTGTTTTTCCTGTTTTTCTGCGCCTTTCGGCACTTCGCCATTTTTCTAGGCCTCCTCGCCTTCGGAGCCTTTTTCCTGCCGCTTTTTTGCTGCTTTTTTCGCCCTACCCGCCCTCCTCCCGCCTCCCAGCTGACCCCGCCTCCCCGGCTACCCCTTAAATGGCGGCCGCTGCGAGGCAGTAGTAGCGACCCTTGACCCCAGGGTAGGTCGCTCCCCTGTCCTCACAGCGCCACCAGATCCAGATCCCCTGTTCTGCCTTCTCTTTTGCCTGCATCGCTGCCTGTGCCCCGAGTGTCTGTGTTGCCGTGTGTCTGCGTTCGCGCTCCCCTTTTTTTCCTTCTGTATCCCCGAGTGCCTGTGCTGTGTGATCGCGCTCCCCTTTTTTCCTTCTGTATCCCCGAGTGCCTGTGTTGTGTGATCGCGCTCCCCTGGTTTTCTTCTGTATCCCCGAGTGCCTGCATCTTCTGAGTGCCGTCCCCCTTGCCCTCCCGCCGTCTCCCCCTTGTTTTTCCTGTTTTTCTGCGCCTTTCGGCACTTCGCCATTTTTCTAGGCCTCCTCGCCTTCGGAGCCTTTTTCCCGCTGCTTTTTTGCCGCTTTTTTCGCCCTACCCGCCCTCCTCCCGCCTCCCAGCTGACCCCGCCTCCCCGGCTACCCCTTAAATGGCGGCCGCTGCGAGGCAGTAGTAGCGACCCTTGACCCCAGGGTAGGTCGCTCCCCTGTCCTCACAGCGCCACCAGATCCAGATCCCCTGTTCTGCCTTCTCTTTTGCCTGCATCGCTGCCTGTGCCCCGAGTGTCTGTGTTGCCGTGTGTCTGCGTTCGCGCTCCCCTTTTTTTCCTTCTGTATCCCCGAGTGCCTGTGCTGTGTGATCGCGCTCCCCTTTTTTCCTTCTGTATCCCCGAGTGCCTGTGTTGTGTGATCGCGCTCCCCTGGTTTTCTTCTGTATCCCCGAGTGCCTGCATCTTCTGAGTGCCGTCCCCCTTGCCCTCCCGCCGTCTCCCCCTTGTTTTTCCTGTTTTTCTGCGACTTTCGGCACTTCGCCATTTTTCTAGGCCTCCTCGCCTTCGGAGCCTTTTTCCCGCCGCTTTTTTGCCGCTTTTTTCGCCCTACCCCGCCCTCCTCCCGCCTCCCAGCTGACCCCGCCTCCCCGGCTACCCCTTAAATGGCGGCCGCTGCGAGGCAGTAGTAGCGACCCTTGACCCCAGGGTAGGTCGCTCCCCTGTCCTCACAGCGCCACCAGATCCAGATCCCCTGTTCTGCCTTCTCTTTTGCCTGCATCGCTGCCTGTGCCCCGAGTGTCTGTGTTGCCGTGTGTCTGCGTTCGCGCTCCCCTTTTTTTCCTTCTGTATCCCCGAGTGCCTGTGCTGTGTGATCGCGCTCCCCTTTTTTCCTTCTGTGTCCCCGAGTGCCTGTGTTGTGTGATCACGCTCCCCTGGTTTTCTTCTGTATCCCCGAGTGCCTGCATCTTCTGAGTGCCGTCCCCCTTGCCCTCCCGCCGTCTCCCCCTTGTTTTTCCTGTTTTTCTGCGCCTTTCGGCACTTCGCCATTTTTCTAGGCCTCCTCGCCTTCGGAGCCTTTTTCCCGCCGCTTTTTTGCCGCTTTTTTCGCCCTACCCGCCCTCCTCCCGCCTCCCAGCTGACCCCGCCTCCCCGGCTATCCCTTAAATGGCGGCCGCTGCGAGGCAGTAGTAGCGACCCTTGACCCCAGGGTAGGTCGCTCCCCTGTCCTCACAGCGCCACCAGATCCAGATCCCCTGTTCTGCCTTCTCTTTTGCCTGCATCGCTCCTGTGCCCCGAGTGTCTGTGTTGCCGTGTGTCTGCGTTCGCGCTCCCCTTTTTTTCCTTCTGTATCCCCGAGTGCCTGTGCTGTGTGATCGCGCTCCCCTTTTTTCCTTCTGTATCCCCGAGTGCCTGTGTTGTGTGATCGCGCTCCCCTGGTTTTCTTCTGTATCCCCGAGTGCCTGCATCTTCTGAGTGCCGTCCCCCTTGCCCTCCCGCCGTCTCCCCCTTGTTTTTCCTGTTTTTCTGCGCCTTTCGGCACTTCGCCATTTTTCTAGGCCTCCTCGCCTTCGGAGCCTTTTTCCCGCCGCTTTTTTGCCGCTTTTTTCGCCCTACCCCGCCCTCCTCCTGCCTCCCAGTTGACCCCGCCTCCCCGGCTACCCCTTAAATGGCGGCCGCTGCGAGGCAGTAGTAGCGACCCTTGACCCCAGGGTAGGTCGCTCCCCTGTCCTCACAGCGCCACCAGATCCAGATCCCCTGTTCTGCCTTCTCTTTTGCCTGCATCGCTGCCTGTGCCCCGAGTGTCTGTGTTGCCGTGTGTCTGCGTTCGCGCTCCCCTTTTTTTCCTTCTGTATCCCCGAGTGCCTGTGCTGTGTGATCGCGCTCCCCTTTTTTCCTTCTGTATCCCCGAGTGCCTGTGTTGTGTGATCGCGCTCCCCTGGTTTTCTTCTGTATCCCCGAGTGCCTGCATCTTCTGAGTGCCGTCCCCCTTGCCCTCCCGCCGTCTCCCCCTTGTTTTTCCTGTTTTTCTGCGCCTTTCGGCACTTCGCCATTTTTCTAGGCCTCCTCGCCTTCGGAGCCTTTTTCCCGCCGCTTTTTTGTCGCTTTTTTCGCCCTACCCGCCCTCCTCCCGCCTCCCAGCTGACCCCGCCTCCCCGGCCACCCCTTAAATGGCGGCCGCTGCGAGGCAGTAGTAGCGACCCTTGACCCCAGGGTAGGTCGCTCCCCTGTCCTCACAGCGCCACCAGATCCAGATCCCTGTTCTGCCTTCTCTTTTGCCTGCATCGCTGCCTGTGCCCCGAGTGTCTGTGTTGCCGTGTGTCTGCGTTCGCGCTCCCCTTTTTTTCCTTCTGTATCCCCGAGTGCCTGTGCTGTGTGATCGCGCTCCCCTTTTTTCCTTCTGTATCCCCGAGTGCCTGTGTTGTGTGATCGCGCTCCCCTGGTTTTCTTCTGTATCCCCGAGTGCCTGCATCTTCTGAGTGCCGTCCCCCTTGCCCTCCCGCCGTCTCCCCCTTGTTTTTCCTGTTTTTCTGCGCCTTTCGGCACTTCGCCATTTTTCTAGGCCTCCTCGCCTTCGGAGCCTTTTTCCCGCCGCTTTTTTGCCGCTTTTTTCGCCCTACCCGCCCTCCTCCCGCCTCCCAGCTGACCCCGCCTCCCCGGCTACCCCTTAAATGGCGGCCGCTGCGAGGCAGTAGTAGCGACCCTTGACCCCAGGGTAGGTCGCTCCCCTGTCCTCACAGCGCCACCAGATCCAGATCCCCTGTTCTGCCTTCTCTTTTGCCTGCATCGCTGCCTGTGCCCCGAGTGTCTGTGTTGCCGTGTGTCTGCGTTCGCGCTCCCCTTTTTTTCCTTCTGTATCCCCGAGTGCCTGTGCTGTGTGATCGCGCTCCCCTTTTTTCCTTCTGTATCCCCGAGTGCCTGTGTTGTGTGATCGCGCTCCCCTGGTTTTCTTCTGTATCCCCGAGTGCCTGCATCTTCTGAGTGCCGTCCCCCTTGCCCTCCCGCCGTCTCCCCCTTGTTTTTCCTGTTTTTCTGCGCCTTTCGGCACTTCGCCATTTTTCTAGGCCTCCTCGCCTTCGGAGCCTTTTTCCCGCCGCTTTTTTGCCGCTTTTTTCGCCCTACCCCGCCCTCCTCCCGCCTCCCAGTTGACCCCGCCTCCCCGGCTACCCCTTAAATGGCGGCCGCTGCGAGGCAGTAGTAGCGACCCTTGACTCCAGGGTAGGTCGCTCCCCTGTCCTCACAGCGCCACCAGATCCAGATCCCCTGTTCTGCCTTCTCTTTTGCCTGCATCGCTGCCTGTGCTCCGAGTGTCTGTGTTGCCGTGTGTCTGCGTTCGCGCTCCCCTTTTTTTCCTT
The DNA here is from genome assembly GCF_031143425.1 of Pleurodeles waltl. Lineage (NCBI taxonomy): Eukaryota > Metazoa > Chordata > Amphibia > Caudata > Salamandridae > Pleurodeles > Pleurodeles waltl. The sequence goes on along the minus strand of NC_090445.1, from coordinate 1,195,489,386 downwards.
CTGTATTCCCGAGTGCCTGTGCTGTGTGATCGCGCTCCCCTTTTTTCCTTCTGTATCCCCGAGTGCCTGTGTTGTGTGATCGCGCTCCCCTGGTTTTCTTCTGTATCCCCGAGTGCCTGCATCTTCTGAGTGCCGTCCCCCTTGCCCTCCCGCCGTCTCCACCTTGTTTTTCCTGTTTTTCTGCGCCTTTCGGCACTTCGCCATTTTTCTAGGCCTCCTCGCCTTCGGAGCCTTTTTCCCGCCGCTTTTTTGCCGCTTTTTTCGCCCTACCCGCCCTCCTCCCGCCTCCCAGCTGACCCCGCCTCCCCGGCTACCCCTTAAATGGCGGCCGCTGCGAGGCAGTAGTAGCGACCCTTGACCCCAGGGTAGGTCGCTCCCCTGTCCTCACAGCGCCACCAGATCCAGATCCCCTGTTCTGCCTTCTCTTTTGCCTGCATCGCTGCCTGTGCCCCGAGTGTCTGTGTTGCCGTGTGTCTGCGTTCGCGCTCCCCTTTATTTCCTTCTGTATCCCCGAGTGCCTGTGCTGTGTGATCGCGCTCCCCTTTTTTCCTTCTGTATCCCCGAGTGCCTGTGTTGTGTGATCGCGCTCCCCTGGTTTTCTTCTGTATCCCCGAGTGCCTGCATCTTCTGAGTGCCGTCCCCCTTGCCCTCCCGCCGTCTCCCCCTTGTTTTTCCTGTTTTTCTGCGCCTTTCGGCACTTCGCCATTTTTCTAGGCCTCCTCGCCTTCGGAGCCTTTTTCCCGCCGCTTTTTTGCCACTTTTTTCGCCCTACCCACCCTCCTCCCGCCTCCCAGCTGACCCCGCCTCCCCGGCTACCCCTTAAATGGCGGCCGCTGCGAGGCAGTAGTAGCGACCCTTGACCCCAGGGTAGGTCGCTCCCCTGTCCTCACAGCGCCACCAGATCCAGATCCCCTGTTCTGCCTTCTCTTTTGCCTGCATCGCTGCCTGTGCCCCGAGTGTCTGTGTTGCCGTGTGTCTGCGTTCGCGCTCCCCTTTTTTTCCTTCTGTATCCCCGAGTGCCTGTGCTGTGTGATCGCGCTCCCCTTTTTTCCTTCTGTATCCCCGAGTGCCTGTGTTGTGTGATCGCGCTCCCCTGGTTTTCTTCTGTATCCCCGAGTGCCTGCATCTTCTGAGTGCCGTCCCCCTTGCCCTCCCGCCGTCTCCCCCTTGTTTTTCCTGTTTTTCTGCGCCTTTCGGCACTTCGCCATTTTTCTAGGCCTCCTCGCCTTCGGAGCCTTTTTCCCGCCGCTTTTCTGCCGCTTTTTTCGCCCTACCCGCCCTCCTCCCGCCTCCCAGCTGACCCCGCCTCCCCGGCTACCCCTTAAATGGCGGCCGCTGCGAGACAGTAGTAGCGACCCTTGACCCCAGGGTAGGTCGCTCCCCTGTCCTCACAGCGCCACCAGATCCAGATCCCCTGTTCTGCCTTCTCTTTTGCCTGCATCGCTCCCTCTGCCCCGAGTGTCTGTGTTGCCGTGTGTCTGCGTTCGCGCTCCCCTTTTTTTCCTTCTGTATCCCCGAGTGCCTGTGCTGTTTGATCGCGCTCCCCTTTTTTCCTTCTGTATCCCCGAGTGCCTGTGTTGTGTGATCGCGCTCCCCTGGTTTTCTTCTGTATCCCCGAGTGCCTGCATCTTCTGAGTGCCGTCCCCCTTGCCCTCCCGCCGTCTCCCCCTTGTTTTTCCTGTTTTTCTGCGCCTTTCGGCACTTCGCCATTTTTCTAGGCCTCCTCGCCTTCGGAGCCTTTTTCCCGCCGCTTTTTTGCCGCTTTTTTCGCCCTACCCGCCCTCCTCCCGCCTCCCAGCTGACCCCGGCTACCCCTTAAATGGCGGCCGCTGCGAGGCAGTAGTAGCGACCCTTGACTCCAGGGTAGGTCGCTCCCCTGTCCTCACAGCGCCACCAGATCCAGATCCCCTGTTCTGCCTTCTCTTTTGCCTGCATCGCTGCCTGTGCCCCGAGTGTCTGTGTTGCCGTGTGTCTGCGTTCGCGCTCCCCTTTTTTTCCTTCTGTATCCCCGAGTGCCTGTGCTGTGTGATCGCGCTCCCCTTTTTTCCTTCTGTATCCCCGAGTGCCTGTGTTGTGTGATCGCGCTCCCCTGGTTTTCTTCTGTATCCCCGAGTGCCTGCATCTTCTGAGTGCCGTCCCCCTTGCCCTCCCGCCGTCTCCCCCTTGTTTTTCCTGTTTTTCTGCGCCTTTCGGCACTTCGCCATTTTTCTAGGCCTCCTCGCCTTCGGAGCCTTTTTCCCGCCGCTTTTTTGCCGCTTTTTTTGCCCTACCCCGCCCTCCTCCCGCCTCCCAGCTGACCCCGCCTCCCCGGCTACCCCTTAAATGGCGGCCGCTGCGAGGCAGTAGTAGCGACCCTTGACCCCAGGGTAGGTCGCTCCCCTGTCCTCACAGCGCCACCAGATCCAGATCCCCTGTTCTGCCTTCTCTTTTGCCTGCATCGCTCCTGTGCCCCGAGTGTCTGTGTTGCCGTGTGTCTGCGTTCGCGCTCCCCTTTTTTTCCTTCTGTATCCCCGAGTGCCTGTGCTGTGTGATCGCGCTCCCCTTTTTTCCTTCTGTATCCCCGAGTGCCTGTGTTGTGTGATCGCGCTCCCCTGGTTTTCTTCTGTATCCCCGAGTGCCTGCATCTTCTGAGTGCCGTCCCCCTTGCCCTCCCGCCGTCTCCCCCTTGTTTTTCCTGTTTTTCTGCGCCTTTCGGCACTTCGCCATTTTTCTAGGCCTCCTCGCCTTCGGAGCCTTTTTCCCGCCGCTTTTTTGCCGCTTTTTTCGTCCTACCCGCCCTCCTCCCGCCTCCCAGCTGACCCCGCCTCCCCGGCTACCCCTTAAATGGCGGCCGCTGCGAGGCAGTAGTAGCGACCCTTGACCCCAGGGTAGGTCGCTCCCCTGTCCTCACAGCGCCACCAGATCCAGATCCCCTGTTCTGCCTTCTCTTTTGCCTGCATTGCTGCCTGTGCCCCGAGTGTCTGTGTTGCCGTGTGTCTGCGTTCGCGCTCCCCTTTTTTTCCTTCTGTATCCCGAGTGCCTGTGCTGTGTGATCGCGCTCCCCTTTTTTCCTTCTGTATCCCCGAGTGCCTGTGTTGTGTGATCGCGCTCCCCTGGTTTTCTTCTGTATCCCCGAGTGCCTGCATCTTCTGAGTGCCGTCCCCCTTGCCCTCCCGCCGTCTCCCCCTTGTTTTTCCTGTTTTTCTGCGCCTTTCGGCACTTTGCCATTTTTCTAGGCCTCCTCGCCTTCGGAGCCTTTTTCCCGCCGCTTTTTTGCCACTTTTTTCGCCCTACCGGCCCTCCTCCCGCCTCCCAGCTGACCCCGCCTCCCCGGCTACCCCTTAAATGGCGGCCGCTGCGAGGCAGTAGTAGCGACCCTTGACCCCAGGGTAGGTCGCTCCCCTGTCCTCACAGCGCCACCAGATCCAGATCCCCTGTTCTGCCTTCTCTTTTGCCTGCATCGCTGCCTGTGCCCCGAGTGTCTGTGTTGCCGTGTGTCTGCGTTCGCGCTCCCCTTTTTTTCCTTCTGTATCCCCGAGTGCCTGTGCTGTGTGATCGCGCTCCCCTTTTTTCCTTCTGTATCCCCGAGTGCCTGTGTTGTGTGATCGCGCTCCCCTGGTTTTCTTCTGTATCCCCGAGTGCCTGCATCTTCTGAGTGCCGTCCCCCTTGCCCTCCCGCCGTCTCCCCCTTGTTTTTCCTGTTTTTCTGCGCCTTTCGGCACTTCGCCATTTTTCTAGGCCTCCTCGCCTTCGGAGCCTTTTTCCCGCCGCTTTTTTGCCGCTTTTTTCGCCCTACCCGCCCTCCTCCCGCCTCCCAGCTGACCCCGCCTCCCCGGCTACCCCTTAAATGGCGGCCGCTGCGAGGCAGTAGTAGCGACCCTTGACCCCAGGGTAGGTCGCTCCCCTGTCCTCACAGCGCCACCAGATCCAGATCCCCTGTTCTGCCTTCTCTTTTGCCTGCATCGCTGCCTGTGCTCCGAGTGTCTGTGTTGCCGTGTGTCTGCGTTCGCGCTCCCCTTTTTTTCCTTCTGTATTCCCGAGTGCCTGTGCTGTGTGATCGCGCTCCCCTTTTTTCCTTCTGTATCCCCGAGTGCCTGTGTTGTGTGATCGCGCTCCCCTGGTTTTCTTCTGTATCCCCGAGTGCCTGCATCTTCTGAGTGCCGTCCCCCTTTCCCCCCCCGCCGTCTCCCCCTTGTTTTTCCTGTTTTTCTGCGCCTTTCGGCACTTCGCCATTTTTCTAGGCCTCCTCGCCTTCGGAGCCTTTTTCCCGCCGCTTTTTTGCCGCTTTTTTCGCCCTACCCGCCCTCCTCCCGCCTCCCAGCTGACCCCGCCTCCCCGGCTACCCCTTAAATGGCGGCCGCTGCGAGGCAGTAGTAGCGACCCTTGACCCCAGGGTAGGTCGCTCCCCTGTCCTCACAGCGCCACCAGATCCAGATCCCCTGTTCTGCCTTCTCTTTTGCCTGCATCGCTGCCTGTGCCCCGAGTGTCTGTGTTGCCGTGTGTCTGCGTTCGCGCTCCCCTTTTTTTCCTTCTGTATCCCCGAGTGCCTGTGCTGTGTGATCGCGCTCCCCTTTTTTCCTTCTGTATCCCCGAGTGCCTGTGTTGTGTGATCGCGCTCCCCTGGTTTTCTTCTGTATCCCCGAGTGCCTGCATCTTCTGAGTGCCGAACCCCTTGCCCTCCCGCCGTCTCCCCCTTGTTTTTCCTGTTTTTCTGCGCCTTTCGGCACTTCGCCATTTTTCTAGGCCTCCTCGCCTTGGGAGCCTTTTTCCCGCCGCTTTTTTGCCGCTTTTTTCGCCCTACCCGCCCTCCTCCCGCCTCCCAGCTGACCCCGCCTCCCCGGCTACCCCTTAAATGGCGGCCGCTGCGAGGCAGTAGTAGCGACCCTTGACCCCAGGGTAGGTCGCTCCCCTGTCCTCACAGCGCCACCAGATCCCCTGTTCTGCCTTCTCTTTTGCCTCCATCGCTGCCTGTGCCCGAGTGTCTGTGTTGCCGTGTGTCTGCGTTCGCGCTCCCCTTTTTTTCCTTCTGTATCCCCGAGTGCCTGTGCTGTGTGATCGCGCTCCCCTTTTTTCCTTCTGTATCCCCGAGTGCCTGTGTTGTGTGATCGCGCTCCCTGGTTTTCTTCTGTATCCCCGAGTGCCTGCATCTTCTGAGTGCCGCCCCCCTTGCCCTCCCGCCGCCTCCCCCTTGTTTTTCCTGTTTTTCTGCGCCTTTCGGCACTTCGCCATTTTTCTAGGCCTCCTCGCCTTCGGAGCCTTTTTCCCGCCGCTTTTTTGCCACTTTTTTCGCCCTACCCACCCTCCTCCCGCCTCCCAGCTGACCCCGCCTCCCCGGCTACCCCTTAAATGGCGGCCGCTGCGAGGCAGTAGTAGCGACCCTTGACCCCAGGGTAGGTCGCTCCCCTGTCCTCACAGCGCCACCAGATCCAGATCCCCTGTTCTGCCTTCTCTTTTGCCTGCATCGCTGCCTGTGCTCCGAGTGTCTGTGTTGCCGTGTGTCTGCGTTCGCGCTCCCCTTTTTTTCCTTCTGTATTCCCGAGTGCCTGTGCTGTGTGATCGCGCTCCCCTTTTTTCCTTCTGTATCCCCGAGTGCCTGTGTTGTGTGATCGCGCTCCCCTGGTTTTCTTCTGTATCCCCGAGTGCCTGCATCTTCTGAGTGCCGTCCCCCTTGCCCTCCCGCCGTCTCCCCCTTGTTTTTCCTGTTTTTCTGCGCCTTTCGGCACTTCGCCATTTTTCTAGGCCTCCTCGCCTTCGGAGCCTTTTTCCCGCCGCTTTTTTGCCGCTTTTTTCGCCCTACCCGCCCTCCTCCCGCCTCCCAGCTGACCCCGCCTCCCCGGCTACCCCTTAAATGGCGGCCGCTGCGAGGCAGTAGTAGCGACCCTTGACCCCAGGGTAGGTCGCTCCCCTGTCCTCACAGCGCCACCAGATCCAGATCCCCTGTTCTGCCTTCTCTTTTGCCTGCATCGCTGCCTGTGCCCCGAGTGTCTGTGTTGCCGTGTGTCTGCGTTCGCGCTCCCCTTTATTTCCTTCTGTATCCCCGAGTGCCTGTGCTGTGTGATCGCGCTCCCCTTTTTTCCTTCTGTATCCCCGAGTGCCTGTGTTGTGTGATCGCGCTCCCCTGGTTTTCTTCTGTATCCCCGAGTGCCTGCATCTTCTGAGTGCCGTCCCCCTTGCCCTCCCGCCGTCTCCCCCTTGTTTTTCCTGTTTTTCTGCGCCTTTCGGCACTTCGCCATTTTTCTAGGCCTCCTCGCCTTCGGAGCCTTTTTCCCGCCGCTTTTTTGCCACTTTTTTCGCCCTACCCACCCTCCTCCCGCCTCCCAGCTGACCCCGCCTCCCCGGCTACCCCTTAAATGGCGGCCGCTGCGAGGCAGTAGTAGCGACCCTTGACCCCAGGGTAGGTCGCTCCCCTGTCCTCACAGCGCCACCAGATCCAGATCCCCTGTTCTGCCTTCTCTTTTGCCTGCATCGCTGCCTGTGCCCCGAGTGTCTGTGTTGCCGTGTGTCTGCGTTCGCGCTCCCCTTTTTTTCCTTCTGTATCCCCGAGTGCCTGTGCTGTGTGATCGCGCTCCCCTTTTTTCCTTCTGTATCCCCGAGTGCCTGTGTTGTGTGATCGCGCTCCCCTGGTTTTCTTCTGTATCCCCGAGTGCCTGCATCTTCTGAGTGCCGTCCCCCTTGCCCTCCCGCCGTCTCCCCCTTGTTTTTCCTGTTTTTCTGCGCCTTTCGGCACTTCGCCATTTTTCTAGGCCTCCTCGCCTTCGGAGCCTTTTTCCCGCCGCTTTTTTGCCGCTTTTTTCGCCCTACCCGCCCTCCTCCCACCTCCCAGCTGACCCCGCCTCCCCGGCTACCCCTTAAATGGCGGCCGCTGCGAGACAGTAGTAGCGACCCTTGACCCCAGGGTAGGTCGCTCCCCTGTCCTCACAGCGCCACCAGATCCAGATCCCCTGTTCTGCCTTCTCTTTTGCCTGCATCGCTGCCTGTGCCCCGAGTGTCTGTGTTGCCGTGTGTCTGCGTTCGCGCTCCCCTTTTTTTCCTTCTGTATCCCCGAGTGCCTGTGCTGTGTGATCGCGCTCCCCTTTTTTCCTTCTGTATCCCCGAGTGCCTGTGTTGTGTGATCGCGCTCCCCTGGTTTTCTTCTGTATCCCCGAGTGCCTGCATCTTCTGAGTGCCGTCCCCCTTGCCCTCCCGCCGTCTCCCCCTTGTTTTTCCTGTTTTTCTGCGCCTTTCGGCACTTCGCCATTTTTCTAGGCCTCCTCGCCTTCGGAGCCTTTTTCCCGCCGCTTTTTTGCCGCTTTTTTCGCCCTACCCGCCCTCCTCCCGCCTCCCAGCTGACCCCGCCTCCCCGGCTACCCCTTAAATGGCGGCCGCTGCGAGGCAGTAGTAGCGACCCTTGACCCCAGGGTAGGTCGCTCCCCTGTCCTCACAGCGCCACCAGATCCAGATCCCCTGTTCTGCCTTCTCTTTTGCCTGCATCGCTGCCTGTGCCCCGAGTGTCTGTGTTGCCGTGTGTCTGCGTTCGCGCTCCCCTTTTTTTCCTTCTGTATCCCCGAGTGCCTGTGCTGTGTGATCGCGCTCCCCTTTTTTCCTTCTGTATCCCCGAGTGCCTGTGTTGTGTGATCGCGCTCCCCTGGTTTTCTTCTGTATCCCCGAGTGCCTGCATCTTCTGAGTGCCGTCCCCCTTGCCCTCCCGCCGTCTCCCCCTTGTTTTTCCTGTTTTTCTGCGCCTTTCGGCACTTCGCCATTTTTCTAGGCCTCCTCGCCTTCGGAGCCTTTTTCCTGCCGCTTTTTTGCTGCTTTTTTCGCCCTACCCGCCCTCCTCCCGCCTCCCAGCTGACTCCGCCTCCCCGGCTACCCCTTAAATGGCGGCCGCTGCGAGGCAGTAGTAGCGACCCTTGACCCCAGGGTAGGTCGCTCCCCTGTCCTCACAGCGCCACCAGATCCAGATCCCCTGTTCTGCCTTCTCTTTTGCCTGCATCGCTGCCTGTGCCCCGAGTGTCTGTGTTGCCGTGTGTCTGCGTTCGCGCTCCCCTTTTTTTCCTTCTGTATCCCCGAGTGCCTGTGCTGTGTGATCGCGCTCCCCTTTTTTCCTTCTGTATCCCCGAGTGCCTGTGTTGTGTGATCGCGCTCCCCTGGTTTTCTTCTGTATCCCCGAGTGCCTGCATCTTCTGAGTGCCGTCCCCCTTGCCCTCCCGCCGTCTCCCCCTTGTTTTTCCTGTTTTTCTGCGCCTTTCGGCACTTCGCCATTTTTCTAGGCCTCCTCGCCTTCGGAGCCTTTTTCCCGCTGCTTTTTTGCCGCTTTTTTCGCCCTACCCGCCCTCCTCCCGCCTCCCAGCTGACCCCGCCTCCCCGGCTACCCCTTAAATGGCGGCCGCTGCGAGGCAGTAGTAGCGACCCTTGACCCCAGGGTAGGTCGCTCCCCTGTCCTCACAGCGCCACCAGATCCAGATCCCCTGTTCTGCCTTCTCTTTTGCCTGCATCGCTGCCTGTGCCCCGAGTGTCTGTGTTGCCGTGTGTCTGCGTTCGCGCTCCCCTTTTTTTCCTTCTGTATCCCCGAGTGCCTGTGCTGTGTGATCGCGCTCCCCTTTTTTCCTTCTGTATCCCCGAGTGCCTGTGTTGTGTGATCGCGCTCCCCTGGTTTTCTTCTGTATCCCCGAGTGCCTGCATCTTCTGAGTGCCGTCCCCCTTGCCCTCCCGCCGTCTCCCCCTTGTTTTTCCTGTTTTTCTGCGACTTTCGGCACTTCGCCATTTTTCTAGGCCTCCTCGCCTTCGGAGCCTTTTTCCCGCCGCTTTTTTGCCGCTTTTTTCGCCCTACCCGCCCTCCTCCCGCCTCCCAGCTGACCCCGCCTCCCCGGCTACCCCTTAAATGGCGGCCGCTGCGAGGCAGTAGTAGCGACCCTTGACCCCAGGGTAGGTCGCTCCCCTGTCCTCACAGCGCCACCAGATCCAGATCCCCTGTTCTGCCTTCTCTTTTGCCTGCATCGCTGCCTGTGCCCCGAGTGTCTGTGTTGCCGTGTGTCTGCGTTCGCGCTCCCCTTTTTTTCCTTCTGTATCCCCGAGTGCCTGTGCTGTGTGATCGCGCTCCCCTTTTTTCCTTCTGTGTCCCCGAGTGCCTGTGTTGTGTGATCACGCTCCCCTGGTTTTCTTCTGTATCCCCGAGTGCCTGCATCTTCTGAGTGCCGTCCCCCTTGCCCTCCCGCCGTCTCCCCCTTGTTTTTCCTGTTTTTCTGCGCCTTTCGGCACTTCGCCATTTTTCTAGGCCTCCTCGCCTTCGGAGCCTTTTTCCCGCCGCTTTTTTGCCGCTTTTTTCGCCCTACCCGCCCTCCTCCCGCCTCCCAGCTGACCCCGCCTCCCCGGCTATCCCTTAAATGGCGGCCGCTGCGAGGCAGTAGTAGCGACCCTTGACCCCAGGGTAGGTCGCTCCCCTGTCCTCACAGCGCCACCAGATCCAGATCCCCTGTTCTGCCTTCTCTTTTGCCTGCATCGCTCCTGTGCCCCGAGTGTCTGTGTTGCCGTGTGTCTGCGTTCGCGCTCCCCTTTTTTTCCTTCTGTATCCCCGAGTGCCTGTGCTGTGTGATCGCGCTCCCCTTTTTTCCTTCTGTATCCCCGAGTGCCTGTGTTGTGTGATCGCGCTCCCCTGGTTTTCTTCTGTATCCCCGAGTGCCTGCATCTTCTGAGTGCCGTCCCCCTTGCCCTCCCGCCGTCTCCCCCTTGTTTTTCCTGTTTTTCTGCGCCTTTCGGCACTTCGCCATTTTTCTAGGCCTCCTCGCCTTCGGAGCCTTTTTCCCGCCGCTTTTTTGCCGCTTTTTTCGCCCTACCCCGCCCTCCTCCTGCCTCCCAGTTGACCCCGCCTCCCCGGCTACCCCTTAAATGGCGGCCGCTGCGAGGCAGTAGTAGCGACCCTTGACCCCAGGGTAGGTCGCTCCCCTGTCCTCACAGCGCCACCAGATCCAGATCCCCTGTTCTGCCTTCTCTTTTGCCTGCATCGCTGCCTGTGCCCCGAGTGTCTGTGTTGCCGTGTGTCTGCGTTCGCGCTCCCCTTTTTTTCCTTCTGTATCCCCGAGTGCCTGTGCTGTGTGATCGCGCTCCCCTTTTTTCCTTCTGTATCCCCGAGTGCCTGTGTTGTGTGATCGCGCTCCCCTGGTTTTCTTCTGTATCCCCGAGTGCCTGCATCTTCTGAGTGCCGTCCCCCTTGCCCTCCCGCCGTCTCCCCCTTGTTTTTCCTGTTTTTCTGCGCCTTTCGGCACTTCGCCATTTTTCTAGGCCTCCTCGCCTTCGGAGCCTTTTTCCCGCCGCTTTTTTGTCGCTTTTTTCGCCCTACCCGCCCTCCTCCCGCCTCCCAGCTGACCCCGCCTCCCCGGCTACCCCTTAAATGGCGGCCGCTGCGAGGCAGTAGTAGCGACCCTTGACCCCAGGGTAGGTCGCTCCCCTGTCCTCACAGCGCCACCAGATCCAGATCCCTGTTCTGCCTTCTCTTTTGCCTGCATCGCTGCCTGTGCCCCGAGTGTCTGTGTTGCCGTGTGTCTGCGTTCGCGCTCCCCTTTTTTTCCTTCTGTATCCCCGAGTGCCTGTGCTGTGTGATCGCGCTCCCCTTTTTTCCTTCTGTATCCCCGAGTGCCTGTGTTGTGTGATCGCGCTCCCCTGGTTTTCTTCTGTATCCCCGAGTGCCTGCATCTTCTGAGTGCCGTCCCCCTTGCCCTCCCGCCGTCTCCCCCTTGTTTTTCCTGTTTTTCTGCGCCTTTCGGCACTTCGCCATTTTTCTAGGCCTCCTCGCCTTCGGAGCCTTTTTCCCGCCGCTTTTTTGCCGCTTTTTTCGCCCTACCCGCCCTCCTCCCGCCTCCCAGCTGACCCCGCCTCCCCGGCTACCCCTTAAATGGCGGCCGCTGCGAGGCAGTAGTAGCGACCCTTGACCCCAGGGTAGGTCGCTCCCCTGTCCTCACAGCGCCACCAGATCCAGATCCCCTGTTCTGCCTTCTCTTTTGCCTGCATCGCTGCCTGTGCCCCGAGTGTCTGTGTTGCCGTGTGTCTGCGTTCGCGCTCCCCTTTTTTTCCTTCTGTATCCCCGAGTGCCTGTGCTGTGTGATCGCGCTCCCCTTTTTTCCTTCTGTATCCCCGAGTGCCTGTGTTGTGTGATCGCGCTCCCCTGGTTTTCTTCTGTATCCCCGAGTGCCTGCATCTTCTGAGTGCCGTCCCCCTTGCCCTCCCGCCGTCTCCCCCTTGTTTTTCCTGTTTTTCTGCGCCTTTCGGCACTTCGCCATTTTTCTAGGCCTCCTCGCCTTCGGAGCCTTTTTCCCGCCGCTTTTTTGCCGCTTTTTTCGCCCTACCCCGCCCTCCTCCCGCCTCCCAGTTGACCCCGCCTCCCCGGCTACCCCTTAAATGGCGGCCGCTGCGAGGCAGTAGTAGCGACCCTTGACCCCAGGGTAGGTCGCTCCCCTGTCCTCACAGCGCCACCAGATCCAGATCCCCTGTTCTGCCTTCTCTTTTGCCTGCATCGCTGCCTGTGCTCCGAGTGTCTGTGTTGCCGTGTGTCTGCGTTCGCGCTCCCCTTTATTTCCTTCTGTATCCCCGAGTGCCTGTGCTGTGTGATCGCGCTCCCCTTTTTTCCTTCTGTATCCCCGAGTGCCTGTGTTGTGTGATCGCGCTCCCCTGGTTTTCTTCTGTATCCCCGAGTGCCTGCATCTTCTGAGTGCCGTCCCCCTTGCCCTCCCGCCGTCTCCCCCTTGTTTTTCCTGTTTTTCTGCGCCTTTCGGCACTTCGCCATTTTTCTAGGCCTCCTCGCCTTCGGAGCCTTTTTCCCGCCGCTTTTTTGCCACTTTTTTCGCCCTACCCACCCTCCTCCCGCCTCCCAGCTGACCCCGCCTCCCCGGCTACCCCTTAAATGGCGGCCGCTGCGAGGCAGTAGTAGCGACCCTTGACCCCAGGGTAGGTCGCTCCCCTGTCCTCACAGCGCCACCAGATCCAGATCCCCTGTTCTGCCTTCTCTTTTGCCTGCATCGCTGCCTGTGCCCCGAGTGTCTGTGTTGCCGTGTGTCTGCGTTCGCGCTCCCCTTTTTTTCCTTCTGTATCCCCGAGTGCCTGTGCTGTGTGATCGCGCTCCCCTTTTTTCCTTCTGTATCCCCGAGTGCCTGTGTTGTGTGATCGCGCTCCCCTGGTTTTCTTCTGTATCCCCGAGTGCCTGCATCTTCTGAGTGCCGTCCCCCTTGCCCTCCCGCCGTCTCCCCCTTGTTTTTCCTGTTTTTCTGCGCCTTTCGGCACTTCGCCATTTTTCTAGGCCTCCTCGCCTTCGGAGCCTTTTTCCCGCCGCTTTTCTGCCGCTTTTTTCGCCCTACCCGCCCTCCTCCCGCCTCCCAGCTGACCCCGCCTCCCCGGCTACCCCTTAAATGGCGGCCGCTGCGAGACAGTAGTAGCGACCCTTGACCCCAGGGTAGGTCGCTCCCCTGTCCTCACAGCGCCACCAGATCCAGATCCCCTGTTCTGCCTTCTCTTTTGCCTGCATCGCTCCCTCTGCCCCGAGTGTCTGTGTTGCCGTGTGTCTGCGTTCGCGCTCCCCTTTTTTTCCTTCTGTATCCCCGAGTGCCTGTGCTGTTTGATCGCGCTCCCCTTTTTTCCTTCTGTATCCCCGAGTGCCTGTGTTGTGTGATCGCGCTCCCCTGGTTTTCTTCTGTATCCCCGAGTGCCTGCATCTTCTGAGTGCCGTCCCCCTTGCCCTCCCGCCGTCTCCCCCTTGTTTTTCCTGTTTTTCTGCGCCTTTCGGCACTTCGCCATTTTTCTAGGCCTCCTCGCCTTCGGAGCCTTTTTCCCGCCGCTTTTTTGCCGCTTTTTTCGCCCTACCCGCCCTCCTCCCGCCTCCCAGCTGACCCCGGCTACCCCTTAAATGGCGGCCGCTGCGAGGCAGTAGTAGCGACCCTTGACTCCAGGGTAGGTCGCTCCCCTGTCCTCACAGCGCCACCAGATCCAGATCCCCTGTTCTGCCTTCTCTTTTGCCTGCATCGCTGCCTGTGCCCCGAGTGTCTGTGTTGCCGTGTGTCTGCGTTCGCGCTCCCCTTTTTTTCCTTCTGTATCCCCGAGTGCCTGTGCTGTGTGATCGCGCTCCCATTTTTTCCTTCTGTATCCCCGAGTGCCTGTGTTGTGTGATCGCGCTCCCCTGGTTTTCTTCTGTATCCCCGAGTGCCTGCATCTTCTGAGTGCCGTCCCCCTTGCCCTCCCGCCGTCTCCCCCTTGTTTTTCCTGTTTTTCTGCGCCTTTCGGCACTTCGCCATTTTTCTAGGCCTCCTCGCCTTCGGAGCCTTTTTCCCGCCGCTTTTTTGCCGCTTTTTTTGCCCTACCCGCCCTCCTCCCGCCTCCCAGCTGACCCCGCCTCCCCGGCTACCCCTTAAATGGCGGCCGCTGCGAGGCAGTAGTAGCGACCCTTGACCCCAGGGTAGGTCGCTCCCCTGTCCTCACAGCGCCACCAGATCCAGATCCCCTGTTCTGCCTTCTCTTTTGCCTGCATCGCTGCCTGTGCCCCGAGTGTCTGTGTTGACGTGTGTCTGCGTTCGCGCTCCCCTTTTTTTCCTTCTGTATCCCCGAGTGCCTGTGCTGTGTGATCGCGCTCCCCTTTTTTCCTTCTGTATCCCCGAGTGCCTGTGTTGTGTGATCGCGCTCCCCTGGTTTTCTTCTGTATCCCCGAGTGCCTGCATCTTCTGAGTGCCGTCCCCCTTGCCCTCCCGCCGTCTCCCCCTTGTTTTTCCTGTTTTTCTGCGCCTTTCGGCACTTCGCCATTTTTCTAGGCCTCCTCGCCTTCGGAGCCTTTTTCCTGCCGCTTTTTTGCTGCTTTTTTCGCCCTACCCGCCCTTCTCCCGCCTCCCAGCTGACCCCGCCTCCCCGGCTACCCCTTAAATGGCGGCCGCTGCGAGGCAGTAGTAGCGACCCTTGACCCAAGGGTAGGTCGCTCCCCTGTCCTCACAGCGCCACCAGATCCAGATCCCCTGTTCTGCCTTCTCTTTTGCCTGCATCGCTGCCTGTGCCCCGAGTGTCTGTGTTGCCGTGTGTCTGCGTTCGCGCTCCCCTTTTTTTCCTTCTGTATCCCCGAGTGCCTGTGCTGTGTGATCGCGCTCCCCTTTTTTCCTTCTGTATCCCCGAGTGCCTGTGTTGTGTGATCGCGCTCCCCTGGTTTTCTTCTGTATCCCCGAGTGCCTGCATCTTCTGAGTGCCGTCCCCCTTGCCCTCCCGCCGTCTCCCCCTTGTTTTTCCTGTTTTTCTGCGCCTTTCGGCACTTCGCCATTTTTCTAGGCCTCCTCGCCTTCGGAGCCTTTTTCCCGCTGCTTTTTTGCCGCTTTTTTCGCCCTACCCGCCCTCCTCCCGCCTCCCAGCTGACCCCGCCTCCCCGGCTACCCCTTAAATGGCGGCCGCTGCGAGGCAGTAGTAGCGACCCTTGACCCCAGGGTAGGTCGCTCCCCTGTCCTCACAGCGCCACCAGATCCAGATCCCCTGTTCTGCCTTCTCTTTTGCCTGCATCGCTGCCTGTGCCCCGAGTGTCTGTGTTGCCGTGTGTCTGCGTTCGCGCTCCCCTTTTTTTCCTTCTGTATCCCCGAGTGCCTGTGCTGTGTGATCGCGCTCCCCTTTTTTCCTTCTGTATCCCCGAGTGCCTGTGTTGTGTGATCGCGCTCCCCTGGTTTTCTTCTGTATCCCCGAGTGCCTGCATCTTCTGAGTGCCGTCCCCCTTGCCCTCCCGCCGTCTCCCCCTTGTTTTTCCTGTTTTTCTGCGACTTTCGGCACTTCGCCATTTTTCTAGGCCTCCTCGCCTTCGGAGCCTTTTTCCCGCCGCTTTTTTGCCGCTTTTTTCGCCCTACCCGCCCTCCTCCCGCCTCCCAGCTGACCCCGCCTCCCCGGCTACCCCTTAAATGGCGGCCGCTGCGAGGCAGTAGTAGCGACCCTTGACCCCAGGGTAGGTCGCTCCCCTGTCCTCACAGCGCCACCAGATCCAGATCCCCTGTTCTGCCTTCTCTTTTGCCTGCATCGCTGCCTGTGCCCCGAGTGTCTGTGTTGCCGTGTGTCTGCGTTCGCGCTCCCCTTTTTTTCCTTCTGTATCCCCGAGTGCCTGTGCTGTGTGATCGCGCTCCCCTTTTTTCCTTCTGTGTCCCCGAGTGCCTGTGTTGTGTGATCGCGCTCCCCTGGTTTTCTTCTGTATCCCCGAGTGCCTGCATCTTCTGAGTGCCGTCCCCCTTGCCCTCCCGCCGTCTCCCCCTTGTTTTTCCTGTTTTTCTGCGCCTTTCGGCACTTCGCCATTTTTCTAGGCCTCCTCGCCTTCGGAGCCTTTTTCCCGCCGCTTTTTTGCCGCTTTTTTCGCCCTACCCGCCCTCCTCCCGCCTCCCAGCTGACCCCGCCTCCCCGGCTACCCCTTAAATGGCGGCCGCTGCGAGGCAGTAGTAGCGACCCTTGACCCCAGGGTAGGTCGCTCCCCTGTCCTCACAGCGCCACCAGATCCAGATCCCCTGTTCTGCCTTCTCTTTTGCCTGCATCGCTCCTGTGCCCCGAGTGTCTGTGTTGCCGTGTGTCTGCGTTCGCGCTCCCCTTTTTTTCCTTCTGTATCCCCGAGTGCCTGTGCTGTGTGATCGCGCTCCCCTTTTTTCCTTCTGTATCCCCGAGTGCCTGTGTTGTGTGATCGCGCTCCCCTGGTTTTCTTCTGTATCCCCGAGTGCCTGCATCTTCTGAGTGCCGTCCCCCTTGCCCTCCCGCCGTCTCCCCCTTGTTTTTCCTGTTTTTCTGCGCCTTTCGGCACTTCGCCATTTTTCTAGGCCTCCTCGCCTTCGGAGCCTTTTTCCCGCCGCTTTTTTGCCGCTTTTTTCGTCCTACCCGCCCTCCTCCCGCCTCCCAGCTGACCCCGCCTCCCCGGCTACCCCTTAAATGGCGGCCGCTGCGAGGCAGTAGTAGCGACCCTTGACCCCAGGGTAGGTCGCTCCCCTGTCCTCACAGCGCCACCAGATCCAGATCCCCTGTTCTGCCTTCTCTTTTGCCTGCATTGCTGCCTGTGCCCCGAGTGTCTGTGTTGCCGTGTGTCTGCGTTCGCGCTCCCCTTTTTTTCCTTCTGTATCCCGAGTGCCTGTGCTGTGTGATCGCGCTCCCCTTTTTTCCTTCTGTATCCCCGAGTGCCTGTGTTGTGTGATCGCGCTCCCCTGGTTTTCTTCTGTATCCCCGAGTGCCTGCATCTTCTGAGTGCCGTCCCCCTTGCCCTCCCGCCGTCTCCCCCTTGTTTTTCCTGTTTTTCTGCGCCTTTCGGCACTTTGCCATTTTTCTAGGCCTCCTCGCCTTCGGAGCCTTTTTCCCGCCGCTTTTTTGCCGCTTTTTTCGCCCTACCGGCCCTCCTCCCGCCTCCCAGCTGACCCCGCCTCCCCGGCTACCCCTTAAATGGCGGCCGCTGCGAGGCAGTAGTAGCGACCCTTGACCCCAGGGTAGGTCGCTCCCCTGTCCTCACAGCGCCACCAGATCCAGATCCCCTGTTCTGCCTTCTCTTTTGCCTGCATCGCTGCCTGTGCCCCGAGTGTCTGTGTTGCCGTGTGTCTGCGTTCGCGCTCCCCTTTTTTTCCTTCTGTATCCCCGAGTGCCTGTGCTGTGTGATCGCGCTCCCCTTTTTTCCTTCTGTATCCCCGAGTGCCTGTGTTGTGTGATCGCGCTCCCCTGGTTTTCTTCTGTATCCCCGAGTGCCTGCATCTTCTGAGTGCCGAACCCCTTGCCCTCCCGCCGTCTCCCCCTTGTTTTTCCTGTTTTTCTGCGCCTTTCGGCACTTCGCCATTTTTCTAGGCCTCCTCGCCTTGGGAGCCTTTTTCCCGCCGCTTTTTTGCCGCTTTTTTCGCCCTACCCGCCCTCCTCCCGCCTCCCAGCTGACCCCGCCTCCCCGGCTACCCCTTAAATGGCGGCCGCTGCGAGGCAGTAGTAGCGACCCTTGACCCCAGGGTAGGTCGCTCCCCTGTCCTCACAGCGCCACCAGATCCCCTGTTCTGCCTTCTCTTTTGCCTCCATCGCTGCCTGTGCCCGAGTGTCTGTGTTGCCGTGTGTCTGCGTTCGCGCTCCCCTTTTTTTCCTTCTGTATCCCCGAGTGCCTGTGCTGTGTGATCGCGCTCCCCTTTTTTCCTTCTGTATCCCCGAGTGCCTGTGTTGTGTGATCGCGCTCCCCTGGTTTTCTTCTGTATCCCCGAGTGCCTGCATCTTCTGAGTGCCGTCCCCCTTGCCCTCCCGCCGTCTCCCCCTTGTTTTTCCTGTTTTTCTGCGCCTTTCGGCACTTCGCCATTTTTCTAGGCCTCCTCGCCTTCGGAGCCTTTTTCCCGCCGCTTTTTTGCCGCTTTTTTCGCCCTACCCGCCCTCCTCCCGCCTCCCAGCTGACCCCGCCTCCCCGGCTACCCCTTAAATGGCGGCCGCTGCGAGGCAGTAGTAGCGACCCTTGACCCCAGGGTAGGTCGCTCCCCTGTCCTCACAGCGCCACCAGATCCAGATCCCCTGTTCTGCCTTCTCTTTTGCCTGCATCGCTGCCTGTGCTCCGAGTGTCTGTGTTGCCGTGTGTCTGCGTTCGCGCTCCCCTTTTTTTCCTTCTGTATTCCCGAGTGCCTGTGCTGTGTGATCGCGCTCCCCTTTTTTCCTTCTGTATCCCCGAGTGCCTGTGTTGTGTGATCGCGCTCCCCTGGTTTTCTTCTGTATCCCCGAGTGCCTGCATCTTCTGAGTGCCGTCCCCCTTGCCCTCCCGCCGTCTCCCCCTTGTTTTTCCTGTTTTTCTGCGCCTTTCGGCACTTCGCCATTTTTCTAGGCCTCCTCGCCTTCGGAGCCTTTTTCCCGCCGCTTTTTTGCCGCTTTTTTCGCCCTACCCGCCCTCCTCCCGCCTCCCAGCTGACCCCGCCTCCCCGGCTACCCCTTAAATGGCGGCCGCTGCGAGGCAGTAGTAGCGACCCTTGACCCCAGGGTAGGTCGCTCCCCTGTCCTCACAGCGCCACCAGATCCAGATCCCCTGTTCTGCCTTCTCTTTTGCCTGCATCGCTGCCTGTGCCCCGAGTGTCTGTGTTGCCGTGTGTCTGCGTTCGCGCTCCCCTTTATTTCCTTCTGTATCCCCGAGTGCCTGTGCTGTGTGATCGCGCTCCCCTTTTTTCCTTCTGTATCCCCGAGTGCCTGTGTTGTGTGATCGCGCTCCCCTGGTTTTCTTCTGTATCCCCGAGTGCCTGCATCTTCTGAGTGCCGTCCCCCTTGCCCTCCCGCCGTCTCCCCCTTGTTTTTCCTGTTTTTCTGCGCCTTTCGGCACTTCGCCATTTTTCTAGGCCTCCTCACCTTCGGAGCCTTTTTCCCGCCGCTTTTTTGCCACTTTTTTCGCCCTACCCACCCTCCTCCCGCCTCCCAGCTGACCCCGCCTCCCCGGCTACCCCTTAAATGGCGGCCGCTGCGAGGCAGTAGTAGCGACCCTTGACCCCAGGGTAGGTCGCTCCCCTGTCCTCACAGCGCCACCAGATCCAGATCCCCTGTTCTGCCTTCTCTTTTGCCTGCATCGCTGCCTGTGCCCCGAGTGTCTGTGTTGCCGTGTGTCTGCGTTCGCGCTCCCCTTTTTTTCCTTCTGTATCCCCGAGTGCCTGTGCTGTGTGATCGCGCTCCCCTTTTTTCCTTCTGTATCCCCGAGTGCCTGTGTTGTGTGATCGCGCTCCCCTGGTTTTCTTCTGTATCCCCGAGTGCCTGCATCTTCTGAGTGCCGTCCCCCTTGCCCTCCCGCCGTCTCCCCCTTGTTTTTCCTGTTTTTCTGCGCCTTTCGGCACTTCGCCATTTTTCTAGGCCTCCTCGCCTTCGGAGCCTTTTTCCCGCCGCTTTTTTGCCGCTTTTTTCGCCCTACCCGCCCTCCTCCCACCTCCCAGCTGACCCCGCCTCCCCGGCTACCCCTTAAATGACGGCCGCTGCGAGACAGTAGTAGCGACCCTTGACCCCAGGGTAGGTCGCTCCCCTGTCCTCACAGCGCCACCAGATCCAGATCCCCTGTTCTGCCTTCTCTTTTGCCTGCATCGCTGCCTGTGCCCCGAGTGTCTGTGTTGCCGTGTGTCTGCGTTCGCGCTCCCCTTTTTTTCCTTCTGTATCCCCGAGTGCCTGTGCTGTGTGATCGCGCTCCCCTTTTTTCCTTCTGTATCCCCGAGTGCCTGTGTTGTGTGATCGCGCTCCCCTGGTTTTCTTCTGTATCCCCGAGTGCCTGCATCTTCTGAGTGCCGTCCCCCTTGCCCTCCCGCCGTCTCCCCCTTGTTTTTCCTGTTTTTCTGCGCCTTTCGGCACTTCGCCATTTTTCTAGGCCTCCTCGCCTTCGGAGCCTTTTTCCCGCTGCTTTTTTGCCGCTTTTTTCGCCCTACCCGCCCTCCTCCCGCCTCCCAGCTGACCCCGCCTCCCCGGCTACCCCTTAAATGGCGGCCGCTGCGAGGCAGTAGTAGCGACCCTTGACCCCAGGGTAGGTCGCTCCCCTGTCCTCACAGCGCCACCAGATCCAGATCCCCTGTTCTGCCTTCTCTTTTGCCTGCATCGCTGCCTGTGCCCCGAGTGTCTGTGTTGCCGTGTGTCTGCGTTCGCGCTCCCCTTTTTTTCCTTCTGTATCCCCGAGTGCCTGTGCTGTGTGATCGCGCTCCCCTTTTTTCCTTCTGTATCCCCGAGTGCCTGTGTTGTGTGATCGCGCTCCCCTGGTTTTCTTCTGTATCCCCGAGTGCCTGCATCTTCTGAGTGCCGTCCCCCTTGCCCTCCCGCCGTCTCCCCCTTGTTTTTCCTGTTTTTCTGCGACTTTCGGCACTTCGCCATTTTTCTAGGCCTCCTCGCCTTCGGAGCCTTTTTCCCGCCGCTTTTTTGCCGCTTTTTTCGCCCTACCCGCCCTCCTCCCGCCTCCCAGCTGACCCCGCCTCCCCGGCTACCCCTTAAATGGCGGCCGCTGCGAGGCAGTAGTAGCGACCCTTGACCCCAGGGTAGGTCGCTCCCCTGTCCTCACAGCGCCACCAGATCCAGATCCCCTGTTCTGCCTTCTCTTTTGCCTGCATCGCTGCCTGTGCCCCGAGTGTCTGTGTTGCCGTGTGTCTGCGTTCGCGCTCCCCTTTTTTTCCTTCTGTATCCCCGAGTGCCTGTGCTGTGTGATCGCGCTCCCCTTTTTTCCTTCTGTGTCCCCGAGTGCCTGTGTTGTGTGATCGCGCTCCCCTGGTTTTCTTCTGTATCCCCGAGTGCCTGCATCTTCTGAGTGCCGTCCCCCTTGCCCTCCCGCCGTCTCCCCCTTGTTTTTCCTGTTTTTCTGCGCCTTTCGGCACTTCGCCATTTTTCTAGGCCTCCTCGCCTTCGGAGCCTTTTTCCCGCCGCTTTTTTGCCGCTTTTTTCGCCCTACCCGCCCTCCTCCCGCCTCCCAGCTGACCCCGCCTCCCCGGCTACCCCTTAAATGGCGGCCGCTGCGAGGCAGTAGTAGCGACCCTTGACCCCAGGGTAGGTCGCTCCCCTGTCCTCACAGCGCCACCAGATCCAGATCCCCTGTTCTGCCTTCTCTTTTGCCTGCATCGCTCCTGTGCCCCGAGTGTCTGTGTTGCCGTGTGTCTGCGTTCGCGCTCCCCTTTTTTTCCTTCTGTATCCCCGAGTGCCTGTGCTGTGTGATCGCGCTCCCCTTTTTTCCTTCTGTATCCCCGAGTGCCTGTGTTGTGTGATCGCGCTCCCCTGGTTTTCTTCTGTATCCCCGAGTGCCTGCATCTTCTGAGTGCCGTCCCCCTTGCCCTCCCGCCGTCTCCCCCTTGTTTTTCCTGTTTTTCTGCGCCTTTCGGCACTTCGCCATTTTTCTAGGCCTCCTCGCCTTCGGAGCCTTTTTCCCGCCGCTTTTTTGCCGCTTTTTTCGCCCTACCCGCCCTCCTCCCGCCTCCCAGCTGACCCCGCCTCCCCGGCTACCCCTTAAATGGCGGCCGCTGCGAGGCAGTAGTAGCGACCCTTGACCCCAGGGTAGGTCGCTCCCCTGTCCTCACAGCGCCACCAGATCCAGATCCCCTGTTCTGCCTTCTCTTTTGCCTGCATCGCTGCCTGTGCTCCGAGTGTCTGTGTTGCCGTGTGTCTGCGTTCGCGCTCCCCTTTTTTTCCTTCTGTATTCCCGAGTGCCTGTGCTGTGTGATCGCGCTCCCCTTTTTTCCTTCTGTATCCCCGAGTGCCTGTGTTGTGTGATCGCGCTCCCCTGGTTTTCTTCTGTATCCCCGAGTGCCTGCATCTTCTGAGTGCCGTCCCCCTTGCCCTCCCGCCGTCTCCCCCTTGTTTTTCCTGTTTTTCTGCGCCTTTCGGCACTTCGCCATTTTTCTAGGCCTCCTCGCCTTCGGAGCCTTTTTCCCGCCGCTTTTTTGCCGCTTTTTTCGTCCTACCCGCCCTCCTCCCGCCTCCCAGCTGACCCCGCCTCCCCGGCTACCCCTTAAATGGCGGCCGCTGCGAGGCAGTAGTAGCGACCCTTGACCCCAGGGTAGGTCGCTCCCCTGTCCTCACAGCGCCACCAGATCCAGATCCCCTGTTCTGCCTTCTCTTTTGCCTGCATTGCTGCCTGTGCCCCGAGTGTCTGTGTTGCCGTGTGTCTGCGTTCGCGCTCCCCTTTTTTTCCTTCTGTATCCCGAGTGCCTGTGCTGTGTGATCGCGCTCCCCTTTTTTCCTTCTGTATCCCCGAGTGCCTGTGTTGTGTGATCGCGCTCCCCTGGTTTTCTTCTGTATCCCCGAGTGCCTGCATCTTCTGAGTGCCGTCCCCCTTGCCCTCCCGCCGTCTCCCCCTTGTTTTTCCAGTTTTTCTGCGCCTTTCGGCACTTTGCCATTTTTCTAGGCCTCCTCGCCTTCGGAGCCTTTTTCCCGCCGCTTTTTTGCCGCTTTTTTCGCCCTACCGGCCCTCCTCCCGCCTCCCAGCTGACCCCGCCTCCCCGGCTACCCCTTAAATGGCGGCCGCTGCGAGGCAGTAGTAGCGACCCTTGACCCCAGGGTAGGTCGCTCCCCTGTCCTCACAGCGCCACCAGATCCAGATCCCCTGTTCTGCCTTCTCTTTTGCCTGCATCGCTGCCTGTGCCCCGAGTGTCTGTGTTGCCGTGTGTCTGCGTTCGCGCTCCCCTTTTTTTCCTTCTGTATCCCCGAGTGCCTGTGCTGTGTGATCGCGCTCCCCTTTTTTCCTTCTGTATCCCCGAGTGCCTGTGTTGTGTGATCGCGCTCCCCTGGTTTTCTTCTGTATCCCCGAGTGCCTGCATCTTCTGAGTGCCGAACCCCTTGCCCTCCCGCCGTCTCCCCCTTGTTTTTCCTGTTTTTCTGCGCCTTTCGGCACTTCGCCATTTTTCTAGGCCTCCTCGCCTTGGGAGCCTTTTTCCCGCCGCTTTTTTGCCGCTTTTTTCGCCCTACCCGCCCTCCTCCCGCCTCCCAGCTGACCCCGCCTCCCCGGCTACCCCTTAAATGGCGGCCGCTGCGAGGCAGTAGTAGCGACCCTTGACCCCAGGGTAGGTCGCTCCCCTGTCCTCACAGCGCCACCAGATCCCCTGTTCTGCCTTCTCTTTTGCCTCCATCGCTGCCTGTGCCCGAGTGTCTGTGTTGCCGTGTGTCTGCGTTCGCGCTCCCCTTTTTTTCCTTCTGTATCCCCGAGTGCCTGTGCTGTGTGATCGCGCTCCCCTTTTTCCTTCTGTATCCCCGAGTGCCTGTGTTGTGTGATCGCGCTCCCCTGGTTTTCTTCTGTATCCCCGAGTGCCTGCATCTTCTGAGTGCCGTCCCCCTTGCCCTCCCGCCGTCTCCCCCTTGTTTTTCCTGTTTTTCTGCGCCTTTCGGCACTTCGCCATTTTTCTAGGCCTCCTCGCCTTCGGAGCCTTTTTCCCGCCGCTTTTTTGCCGCTTTTTTCGCCCTACCCGCCCTCCTCCCGCCTCCCAGCTGACCCCGCCTCCCCGGCTACCCCTTAAATGGCGGCTGCTGCGAGGCAGTAGTAGCGACCCTTGACCCCAGGGTAGGTCGCTCCCCTGTCCTCACAGCGCCACCAGATCCAGATCCCCTGTTCTGCCTTCTCTTTTGCCTGCATCGCTGCCTGTGCTCCGAGTGTCTGTGTTGCCGTGTGTCTGCGTTCGCGCTCCCCTTTTTTTCCTTCTGTATTCCCGAGTGCCTGTGCTGTGTGATCGCGCTCCCCTTTTTTCCTTCTGTATCCCCGAGTGCCTGTGTTGTGTGATCGCGCTCCCCTGGTTTTCTTCTGTATCCCCGAGTGCCTGCATCTTCTGAGTGCCGTCCCCCTTGCCCTCCCGCCGTCTCCCCCTTGTTTTTCCTGTTTTTCTGCGCCTTTCGGCACTTCGCCATTTTTCTAGGCCTCCTCGCCTTCGGAGCCTTTTTCCCGCCGCTTTTTTGCCGCTTTTTTCGCCCTACCCGCCCTCCTCCCGCCTCCCAGCTGACCCCGCCTCCCCGGCTACCCCTTAAATGGCGGCCGCTGCGAGGCAGTAGTAGCGACCCTTGACCCCAGGGTAGGTCGCTCCCCTGTCCTCACAGCGCCACCAGATCCAGATCCCCTGTTCTGCCTTCTCTTTTGCCTGCATCGCTGCCTGTGCCCCGAGTGTCTGTGTTGCCGTGTGTCTGCGTTCGCGCACCCCTTTATTTCCTTCTGTATCCCCGAGTGCCTGTGCTGTGTGATCGCGCTCCCCTTTTTTCCTTCTGTATCCCCGAGTGCCTGTGTTGTGTGATCGCGCTCCCCTGGTTTTCTTCTGTATCCCCGAGTGCCTGCATCTTCTGAGTGCCGTCCCCCTTGCCCTCCCGCCGTCTCCCCCTTGTTTTTCCTGTTTTTCTGCGCCTTTCGGCACTTCGCCATTTTTCTAGGCCTCCTCGCCTTCGGAGCCTTTTTCCCGCCGCTTTTTTGCCACTTTTTTCGCCCTACCCACCCTCCTCCCGCCTCCCAGCTGACCCCGCCTCCCCGGCTACCCCTTAAATGGCGGCCGCTGCGAGGCAGTAGTAGCGACCCTTGACCCCAGGGTAGGTCGCTCCCCTGTCCTCACAGCGCCACCAGATCCAGATCCCCTGTTCTGCCTTCTCTTTTGCCTGCATCGCTGCCTGTGCCCCGAGTGTCTGTGTTGCCGTGTGTCTGCGTTCGCGCTCCCCTTTTTTTCCTTCTGTATCCCCGAGTGCCTGTGCTGTGTGATCGCGCTCCCCTTTTTTCCTTCTGTATCCCCGAGTGCCTGTGTTGTGTGATCGCGCTCCCCTGGTTTTCTTCTGTATCCCCGAGTGCCTGCATCTTCTGAGTGCCGTCCCCCTTGCCCTCCCGCCGTCTCCCCCTTGTTTTTCCTGTTTTTCTGCGCCTTTCGGCACTTCGCCATTTTTCTAGGCCTCCTCGCCTTCGGAGCCTTTTTCCCGCCGCTTTTTTGCCGCTTTTTTCGCCCTACCCGCCCTCCTCCCGCCTCCCAGCTGACCCCGCCTCCCCGGCTACCCCTTAAATGGCGGCCGCTGCGAGGCAGTAGTAGCGACCCTTGACCCCAGGGTAGGTCGCTCCCCTGTCCTCACAGCGCCACCAGATCCAGATCCCCTGTTCTGCCTTCTCTTTTGCCTGCATCGCTGCCTGTGCCCCGAGTGTCTGTGTTGCCGTGTGTCTGCGTTCGCGCTCCCCTTTTTTTCCTTCTGTATCCCCGAGTGCCTGTGCTGTGTGATCGCGCTCCCCTTTTTTCCTTCTGTATCCCCGAGTGCCTGTGTTGTGTGATCGCGCTCCCCTGGTTTTCTTCTGTATCCCCGAGTGCCTGCATCTTCTGAGTGCCGTCCCCCTTGCCCTCCCGCCGTCTCCCCCTTGTTTTTCCTGTTTTTCTGCGACTTTCGGCACTTCGCCATTTTTCTAGGCCTCCTCGCCTTCGGAGCCTTTTTCCCGCCGCTTTTTTGCCGCTTTTTTCGCCCTACCCGCCCTCCTCCCGCCTCCCAGCTGACCCCGCCTCCCCGGCTACCCCTTAAATGGCGGCCGCTGCGAGGCAGTAGTAGCGACCCTTGACCCCAGGGTAGGTCGCTCCCCTGTCCTCACAGCGCCACCAGATCCAGATCCCCTGTTCTGCCTTCTCTTTTGCCTGCATCGCTGCCTGTGCCCCGAGTGTCTGTGTTGCCGTGTGTCTGCGTTCGCGCTCCCCTTTTTTTCCTTCTGTATCCCCGAGTGCCTGTGCTGTGTGATCGCGCTCCCCTTTTTTCCTTCTGTGTCCCCGAGTGCCTGTGTTGTGTGATCGCGCTCCCCTGGTTTTCTTCTGTATCCCCGAGTGCCTGCATCTTCTGAGTGCCGTCCCCCTTGCCCTCCCGCCGTCTCCCCCTTGTTTTTCCTGTTTTTCTGCGCCTTTCGGCACTTCGCCATTTTTCTAGGCCTCCTCGCCTTCGGAGCCTTTTTCCCGCCGCTTTTTTGCCGCTTTTTTCGCCCTACCCGCCCTCCTCCCGCCTCCCAGCTGACCCCGCCTCCCCGGCTATCCCTTAAATGGCGGCCGCTGCGAGGCAGTAGTAGCGACCCTTGACCCCAGGGTAGGTCGCTCCCCTGTCCTCACAGCGCCACCAGATCCAGATCCCCTGTTCTGCCTTCTCTTTTGCCTGCATCGCTCCTGTGCCCCGAGTGTCTGTGTTGCCGTGTGTCTGCGTTCGCGCTCCCCTTTTTTTCCTTCTGTATCCCCGAGTGCCTGTGCTGTGTGATCGCGCTCCCCTTTTTTCCTTCTGTATCCCCGAGTGCCTGTGTTGTGTGATCGCGCTCCCCTGGTTTTCTTCTGTATCCCCGAGTGCCTGCATCTTCTGAGTGCCGTCCCCCTTGCCCTCCCGCCGTCTCCCCCTTGTTTTTCCTGTTTTTCTGCGCCTTTCGGCACTTCGCCATTTTTCTAGGCCTCCTCGCCTTCGGAGCCTTTTTCCCGCCGCTTTTTTGCCGCTTTTTTCGCCCTACCCGCCCTCCTCCTGCCTCCCAGTTGACCCCGCCTCCCCGGCTACCCCTTAAATGGCGGCCGCTGCGAGGCAGTAGTAGCGACCCTTGACCCCAGGGTAGGTCGCTCCCCTGTCCTCACAGCGCCACCAGATCCAGATCCCCTGTTCTGCCTTCTCTTTTGCCTGCATCGCTGCCTGTGCCCCGAGTGTCTGTGTTGCCGTGTGTCTGCGTTCGCGCTCCCCTTTTTTTCCTTCTGTATCCCCGAGTGCCTGTGCTGTGTGATCGCGCTCCCCTTTTTTCCTTCTGTATCCCCGAGTGCCTGTGTTGTGTGATCGCGCTCCCCTGGTTTTCTTCTGTATCCCCGAGTGCCTGCATCTTCTGAGTGCCGTCCCCCTTGCCCTCCCGCCGTCTCCCCCTTGTTTTTCCTGTTTTTCTGCGCCTTTCGGCACTTCGCCATTTTTCTAGGCCTCCTCGCCTTCGGAGCCTTTTTCCCGCCGCTTTTTTGTCGCTTTTTTCGCCCTACCCGCCCTCCTCCCGCCTCCCAGCTGACCCCGCCTCCCCGGCTACCCCTTAAATGGCGGCCGCTGCGAGGCAGTAGTAGCGACCCTTGACCCCAGGGTAGGTCGCTCCCCTGTCCTCACAGCGCCACCAGATCCAGATCCCTGTTCTGCCTTCTCTTTTGCCTGCATCGCTGCCTGTGCCCCGAGTGTCTGTGTTGCCGTGTGTCTGCGTTCGCGCTCCCCTTTTTTTCCTTCTGTATCCCCGAGTGCCTGTGCTGTGTGATCGCGCTCCCCTTTTTTCCTTCTGTATCCCCGAGTGCCTGTGTTGTGTGATCGCGCTCCCCTGGTTTTCTTCTGTATCCCCGAGTGCCTGCATCTTCTGAGTGCCGTCCCCCTTGCCCTCCCGCCGTCTCCCCCTTGTTTTTCCTGTTTTTCTGCGCCTTTCGGCACTTCGCCATTTTTCTAGGCCTCCTCGCCTTCGGAGCCTTTTTCCCGCCGCTTTTTTGCCGCTTTTTTCGCCCTACCCGCCCTCCTCCCGCCTCCCAGCTGACCCCGCCTCCCCGGCTACCCCTTAAATGGCGGCCGCTGCGAGGCAGTAGTAGCGACCCTTGACCCCAGGGTAGGTCGCTCCCCTGTCCTCACAGCGCCACCAGATCCAGATCCCCTGTTCTGCCTTCTCTTTTGCCTGCATCGCTGCCTGTGCCCCGAGTGTCTGTGTTGCCGTGTGTCTGCGTTCGCGCTCCCCCTTTTTTTCCTTCTGTATCCCCGAGTGCCTGTGCTGTGTGATCGCGCTCCCCTTTTTTCCTTCTGTATCCCCGAGTGCCTGTGTTGTGTGATCGCGCTCCCCTGGTTTTCTTCTGTATCCCCGAGTGCCTGCATCTTCTGAGTGCCGTCCCCCTTGCCCTCCCGCCGTCTCCCCCTTGTTTTTCCTGTTTTTCTGCGCCTTTCGGCACTTCGCCATTTTTCTAGGCCTCCTCGCCTTCGGAGCCTTTTTCCCGCCGCTTTTTTGCCGCTTTTTTCGCCCTACCCGCCCTCCTCCCGCCTCCCAGCTGACCCCGCCTCCCCGGCTACCCCTTAAATGGCGGCCGCTGCGAGGCAGTAGTAGCGACCCTTGACCCCAGGGTAGGTCGCTCCCCTGTCCTCACAGCGCCACCAGATCCAGATCCCCTGTTCTGCCTTCTCTTTTGCCTGCATCGCTGCCTGTGCTCCGAGTGTCTGTGTTGCCGTGTGTCTGCGTTCGCGCTCCCCTTTTTTTCCTTCTGTATTCCCGAGTGCCTGTGCTGTGTGATCGCGCTCCCCTTTTTTCCTTCTGTATCCCAGAGTGCCTGTGTTGTGTGATCGCGCTCCCCTGGTTTTCTTCTGTATCCCCGAGTGCCTGCATCTTCTGAGTGCCGTCCCCCTTGCCCTCCCGCCGTCTCCCCCTTGTTTTTCCTGTTTTTCTGCGCCTTTCGGCACTTCGCCATTTTTCTAGGCCTCCTCGCCTTCGGAGCCTTTTTCCCGCCGCTTTTTTGCC
Source organism: Pleurodeles waltl (assembly GCF_031143425.1). NCBI lineage: Eukaryota > Metazoa > Chordata > Amphibia > Caudata > Salamandridae > Pleurodeles > Pleurodeles waltl. Next base: position 1,195,461,566 of record NC_090445.1, on the reverse strand, counting down.
GCTTTTTTCGCCCTACCCGCCCTCCTCCCGCCTCCCAGCTGACCCCGCCTCCCCGGCTACCCCTTAAATGGCGGCCGCTGCGAGGCAGTAGTAGCGACCCTTGACCCCAGGGTAGGTCGCTCCCCTGTCCTCACAGCGCCACCAGATCCAGATCCCCTGTTCTGCCTTCTCTTTTGCCTGCATCGCTGCCTGTGCCCCGAGTGTCTGTGTTGCCGTGTGTCTGCGTTCGCGCTCCCCTTTATTTCCTTCTGTATCCCCGAGTGCCTGTGCTGTGTGATCGCGCTCCCCTTTTTTCCTTCTGTATCCCCGAGTGCCTGTGTTGTGTGATCGCGCTCCCCTGGTTTTCTTCTGTATCCCCGAGTGCCTGCATCTTCTGAGTGCCGTCCCCCTTGCCCTCCCGCCGTCTCCCCCTTGTTTTTCCTGTTTTTCTGCGCCTTTCGGCACTTCGCCATTTTTCTAGGCCTCCTCGCCTTCGGAGCCTTTTTCCCGCCGCTTTTTTGCCACTTTTTTCGCCCTACCCACCCTCCTCCCGCCTCCCAGCTGACCCCGCCTCCCCGGCTACCCTTTAAATGGCGGCCGCTGCGAGGCAGTAGTAGCGACCCTTGACCCCAGGGTAGGTCGCTCCCCTGTCCTCACAGCGCCACCAGATCCAGATCCCCTGTTCTGCCTTCTCTTTTGCCTGCATCGCTGCCTGTGCCCCGAGTGTCTGTGTTGCCGTGTGTCTGCGTTCGCGCTCCCCTTTTTTTCCTTCTGTATCCCCGAGTGCCTGTGCTGTGTGATCGCGCTCCCCTTTTTTCCTTCTGTATCCCCGAGTGCCTGTGTTGTGTGATCGCGCTCCCCTGGTTTTCTTCTGTATCCCCGAGTGCCTGCATCTTCTGAGTGCCGTCCCCCTTGCCCTCCCGCCGTCTCCCCCTTGTTTTTCCTGTTTTTCTGCGCCTTTCGGCACTTCGCCATTTTTCTAGGCCTCCTCGCCTTCGGAGCCTTTTTCCCGCCGCTTTTTTGCCGCTTTTTTCGCCCTACCCGCCCTCCTCCCACCTCCCAGCTGACCCCGCCTCCCCGGCTACCCCTTAAATGGCGGCCGCTGCGAGACAGTAGTAGCGACCCTTGACCCCAGGGTAGGTCGCTCCCCTGTCCTCACAGCGCCACCAGATCCAGATCCCCTGTTCTGCCTTCTCTTTTGCCTGCATCGCTGCCTGTGCCCCGAGTGTCTGTGTTGCCGTGTGTCTGCGTTCGCGCTCCCCTTTTTTTCCTTCTGTATCCCCGAGTGCCTGTGCTGTGTGATCGCGCTCCCCTTTTTTCCTTCTGTATCCCCGAGTGCCTGTGTTGTGTGATCGCGCTCCCCTGGTTTTCTTCTGTATCCCCGAGTGCCTGCATCTTCTGAGTGCCGTCCCCCTTGCCCTCCCGCCGTCTCCCCCTTGTTTTTCCTGTTTTTCTGCGCCTTTCGGCACTTCGCCATTTTTCTAGGCCTCCTCGCCTTCGGAGCCTTTTTCCCGCCGCTTTTTTGCCGCTTTTTTCGCCCTACCCGCCCTCCTCCCGCCTCCCAGCTGACCCCGCCTCCCCGGCTACCCCTTAAATGGCGGCCGCTGCGAGGCAGTAGTAGCGACCCTTGACCCCAGGGTAGGTCGCTCCCCTGTCCTCACAGCGCCACCAGATCCAGATCCCCTGTTCTGCCTTCTCTTTTGCCTGCATCGCTGCCTGTGCCCCGAGTGTCTGTGTTGCCGTGTGTCTGCGTTCGCGCTCCCCTTTTTTTCCTTCTGTATCCCCGAGTGCCTGTGCTGTGTGATCGCGCTCCCCTTTTTTCCTTCTGTATCCCCGAGTGCCTGTGTTGTGTGATCGCGCTCCCCTGGTTTTCTTCTGTATCCCCGAGTGCCTGCATCTTCTGAGTGCCGTCCCCCTTGCCCTCCCGCCGTCTCCCCCTTGTTTTTCCTGTTTTTCTGCGCCTTTCGGCACTTCGCCATTTTTCTAGGCCTCCTCGCCTTCGGAGCCTTTTTCCTGCCGCTTTTTTGCTGCTTTTTTCGCCCTACCCGCCCTCCTCCCGCCTCCCAGCTGACCCCGCCTCCCCGGCTACCCCTTAAATGGCGGCCGCTGCGAGGCAGTAGTAGCGACCCTTGACCCCAGGGTAGGTCGCTCCCCTGTCCTCACAGCGCCACCAGATCCAGATCCCCTGTTCTGCCTTCTCTTTTGCCTGCATCGCTGCCTGTGCCCCGAGTGTCTGTGTTGCCGTGTGTCTGCGTTCGCGCTCCCCTTTTTTTCCTTCTGTATCCCCGAGTGCCTGTGCTGTGTGATCGCGCTCCCCTTTTTTCCTTCTGTATCCCCGAGTGCCTGTGTTGTGTGATCGCGCTCCCCTGGTTTTCTTCTGTATCCCCGAGTGCCTGCATCTTCTGAGTGCCGTCCCCCTTGCCCTCCCGCCGTCTCCCCCTTGTTTTTCCTGTTTTTCTGCGCCTTTCGGCACTTCGCCATTTTTCTAGGCCTCCTCGCCTTCGGAGCCTTTTTCCCGCTGCTTTTTTGCCGCTTTTTTCGCCCTACCCGCCCTCCTCCCGCCTCCCAGCTGACCCCGCCTCCCCAGCTACCCCTTAAATGGCGGCCGCTGCGAGGCAGTAGTAGCGACCCTTGACCCCAGGGTAGGTCGCTCCCCTGTCCTCACAGCGCCACCAGATCCAGATCCCCTGTTCTGCCTTCTCTTTTGCCTGCATCGCTGCCTGTGCCCCGAGTGTCTGTGTTGCCGTGTGTCTGCGTTCGCGCTCCCCTTTTTTTCCTTCTGTATCCCCGAGTGCCTGTGCTGTGTGATCGCGCTCCCCTTTTTTCCTTCTGTGTCCCCGAGTGCCTGTGTTGTGTGATCGCGCTCCCCTGGTTTTCTTCTGTATCCCCGAGTGCCTGCATCTTCTGAGTGCCGTCCCCCTTGCCCTCCCGCCGTCTCCCCCTTGTTTTTCCTGTTTTTCTGCGCCTTTCGGCACTTCGCCATTTTTCTAGGCCTCCTCGCCTTCGGAGCCTTTTTCCCGCCGCTTTTTTGCCGCTTTTTTCGCCCTACCCGCCCTCCTCCCGCCTCCCAGCTGACCCCGCCTCCCCGGCTATCCCTTAAATGGCGGCCGCTGCGAGGCAGTAGTAGCGACCCTTGACCCCAGGGTAGGTCGCTCCCCTGTCCTCACAGCGCCACCAGATCCAGATCCCCTGTTCTGCCTTCTCTTTTGCCTGCATCGCTCCTGTGCCCCGAGTGTCTGTGTTGCCGTGTGTCTGCGTTCGCGCTCCCCTTTTTTTCCTTCTGTATCCCCGAGTGCCTGTGCTGTGTGATCGCGCTCCCCTTTTTTCCTTCTGTATCCCCGAGTGCCTGTGTTGTGTGATCGCGCTCCCCTGGTTTTCTTCTGTATCCCCGAGTGCCTGCATCTTCTGAGTGCCGTCCCCCTTGCCCTCCCGCCGTCTCCCCCTTGTTTTTCCTGTTTTTCTGCGCCTTTCGGCACTTCGCCATTTTTCTAGGCCTCCTCGCCTTCGGAGCCTTTTTCCCGCCGCTTTTTTGCCGCTTTTTTCGCCCTACCCGCCCTCCTCCTGCCTCCCAGTTGACCCCGCCTCCCCGGCTACCCCTTAAATGGCGGCCGCTGCGAGGCAGTAGTAGCGACCCTTGACCCCAGGGTAGGTCGCTCCCCTGTCCTCACAGCGCCACCAGATCCAGATCCCCTGTTCTGCCTTCTCTTTTGCCTGCATCGCTGCCTGTGCCCCGAGTGTCTGTGTTGCCGTGTGTCTGCGTTCGCGCTCCCCTTTTTTTCCTTCTGTATCCCCGAGTGCCTGTGCTGTGTGATCGCGCTCCCCTTTTTTCCTTCTGTATCCCCGAGTGCCTGTGTTGTGTGATCGCGCTCCCCTGGTTTTCTTCTGTATCCCCGAGTGCCTGCATCTTCTGAGTGCCGTCCCCCTTGCCCTCCCGCCGTCTCCCCCTTGTTTTTCCTGTTTTTCTGCGCCTTTCGGCACTTCGCCATTTTTCTAGGCCTCCTCGCCTTCGGAGCCTTTTTCCCGCCGCTTTTTTGTCGCTTTTTTCGCCCTACCCGCCCTCCTCCCGCCTCCCAGCTGACCCCGCCTCCCCGGCTACCCCTTAAATGGCGGCCGCTGCGAGGCAGTAGTAGCGACCCTTGACCCCAGGGTAGGTCGCTCCCCTGTCCTCACAGCGCCACCAGATCCAGATCCCTGTTCTGCCTTCTCTTTTGCCTGCATCGCTGCCTGTGCCCCGAGTGTCTGTGTTGCCGTGTGTCTGCGTTCGCGCTCCCCTTTTTTTCCTTCTGTATCCCCGAGTGCCTGTGCTGTGTGATCGCGCTCCCCTTTTTTCCTTCTGTATCCCCGAGTGCCTGTGTTGTGTGATCGCGCTCCCCTGGTTTTCTTCTGTATCCCCGAGTGCCTGCATCTTCTGAGTGCCGTCCCCCTTGCCCTCCCGCCGTCTCCCCCTTGTTTTTCCTGTTTTTCTGCGCCTTTCGGCACTTCGCCATTTTTCTAGGCCTCCTCGCCTTCGGAGCCTTTTTCCCGCCGCTTTTTTGCCGCTTTTTTCGCCCTACCCGCCCTCCTCCCGCCTCCCAGCTGACCCCGCCTCCCCGGCTACCCCTTAAATGGCGGCCGCTGCGAGGCAGTAGTAGCGACCCTTGACCCCAGGGTAGGTCGCTCCCCTGTCCTCACAGCGCCACCAGATCCAGATCCCCTGTTCTGCCTTCTCTTTTGCCTGCATCGCTGCCTGTGCCCCGAGTGTCTGTGTTGCCGTGTGTCTGCGTTCGCGCTCCCCTTTTTTTCCTTCTGTATCCCCGAGTGCCTGTGCTGTGTGATCGCGCTCCCCTTTTTTCCTTCTGTATCCCCGAGTGCCTGTGTTGTGTGATCGCGCTCCCCTGGTTTTCTTCTGTATCCCCGAGTGCCTGCATCTTCTGAGTGCCGTCCCCCTTGCCCTCCCGCCGTCTCCCCCTTGTTTTTCCTGTTTTTCTGCGCCTTTCGGCACTTCGCCATTTTTTTAGGCCTCCTCGCCTTCGGAGCCTTTTTCCCGCCGCTTTTTTCGCCCTACCCGCCCTCCTCCCGCCTCCCAGCTGACCCCGCCTCCCCGGCTACCCCTTAAATGGCGGCCGCTGCGAGGCAGTAGTAGCGACCCTTGACCCCAGGGTAGGTCGCTCCCCTGTCCTCACAGCGCCACCAGATCCAGATCCCCTGTTCTGCCTTCTCTTTTGCCTGCATCGCTGCCTGTGCCCCGAGTGTCTGTGTTACCCGTGTGTCTGCGTTCGCGCTCCCCTTTTTTTCCTTCTGTATCCCCGAGTGCCTGTGCTGTGTGATCGCGCTCCCCTTTTTTCCTTCTGTATCCCCGAGTGCCTGTGTTGTGTGATCGCGCTCCCCTGGTTTTCTTCTGTATCCCCGAGTGCCTGCATCTTCTGAGTGCCGTCCCCCTTGCCCTCCCGCCGTCTCCCCCTTGTTTTTCCTGTTTTTCTGCGCCTTTCGGCACTTCGCCATTTTTCTAGGCCTCCTCGCCTTCGGAGCCTTTTTCCAGCCGCTTTTTTGCCGCTTTTTTCGCCCTACCCGCCCTCCTCCCGCCTCCCAGCTGACCCCGCCTCCCCGGCTACCCCTTAAATGGCGGCCGCACGCAGCGGGTGCGCCGCTGGCGCGCCGAAGGCGCGCCTAAGGCAAGCCCGTCTGCGTCCGTCCGCGCCTGGACCGCGCACAGCGCCCGAACCTCTGGCCCCCACGCCCCCGCCTGACCTACGACTCCGCCACCCTCGTCAACCTCAACCCCGGCCGCACTCCGGGCTGCTGCCGCGCCCCCCCCAAACGGACCCACGGACCCTTCACCTGCAGCAACTGTCACTTCACCTGCCTACGGACCAACACCGCTCCCGTCAAGAACGACTCCCCCAGAAGCAATCTCCACTGCATCCTGGTCAACACCCGATCCGTCCACAGGCACGCCATCGAACTGTGGAACCTCATCAACTCTACGAACCCGGACATCGCCTTCCTCACCGAGACCTGGATGAATCCCTCCTCGGCACCCGACATCGCCATAGCCATCCCCGACGGCTACAAAATCATCCGGAAAGACCGCACCAACCGCATCGGAGGAGGCATCGCCATCGCACACAAAAACTCCATCCGCATCTCAACCGACACCGACAACTCACTCCCCGACGCCGAACATCTCCACTTCACGATCCACAGCGACCCCAAGACCACCCTCAGAGGCACCCTCATGTACAGACCACCAGGACCCCGCACCAAGTTCAGCGAAGACATCGCAGACTTCGTCAACCCTCACGCACTCTCGTCCACCGACTACATCCTCCTAGGAGACCTCAACTTTCACCTGGAGAACCTCACCGACAACAACACCACCGCCTTACTGGACAATCTCACCAACCTGGGACTGAATCAGCTAGTCAACACCCCCACCCACTACGCCGGAAACACACGCTCGACCCCATCTTCTCCTCCAGCAAACACATCACCTTCAGCCACACCACCGAACTCACCTGGTCGGACCACAGCTGCGTCCACTTCATCTTTAAGAAGACCACTGTGCACCACCACACCCAGCAACCACTAAGAAGACACTGGAATCGTATCACCACGGATCAGCTCGCATCAACCCTCTCCCAGAACCGACCCACCAGCACCACCGACCCAAACGAAGCCGCCAACAACCTCACCAACTGAATCTCCGACTGCGCCAACCTCCTGGCCCCCCTGAAAACTCAAGCCAGCACCAACAACCACAAGAAAAACTCCTGGTTCACCCCCGACTTCAAGGACTCCAAGAAAGAATGCCGCGCCCGCGAGAAGACGTGGCGCCTCAACCAGACCGAAGAGAACATGTCAGCTCTCAAGGACGCCACCCGCCAACACCACCAACGCCTCCGCGCCGCACGAAAAACAGCCTACCGGATCAGACTTGACAACAACGCCCACAACAGCAAGGAACTATTTGGCATCGTCAAAGAGCTCTCCAACCCGGACGCAGAAAACAACTCCATCCCTCCATCACAGGACCTCTGCGACTCCCTCTCGACCTTCTTCCACCACAAGATCACCGACATATACAACAGCTTCCCGACCACCGACGCGAACCCCCCCCCGGAACCCGCTACCGACATCGCCACCATCCTCACCTGGAGCCCAACCACCACCGAGGAGACCACCCGTGTCATGAACTCGATCCACTCCGGATCCCCATCGGACCCCTGCCCGCACCACATCTACAACAAAGCTGACGACATCATCGCACCGCACCTCCGAGATGTCATCAACGCCTCCCTCACCACCGCCACCTTCCCGGAGAGCTGGAAACACGCAGAGCTCAACGCCCTCTTAAAGAAACCCACAGCAGACCCCACCGAACTCAAAAACTTCCGGCCCATCTCTCTCCTGCCGTTCCCCGCCAAAGTGATTGAGAAAATTGTCAACACTCAACTCACCAACGCCCTGGAAACCAACGACTCCCTCGACCCCACACAGTTCGGTTTCAGGACCAACCACAGCACCGAAACCGCCCTCATCGCAGCCACGGACAACATCAGAGCCCTGACCGACAAGGGTGAGACCGTGGCCCTCGTACTCCTGGACCTCTCCTCAGCCTTCGACACGGTCTGCCACCGCACCCTGATACGACGCCTCAGCAACGCCGGCATCAGAGGCAAGGCCCTCGAATGGATCATCTCCTTCCTCTCCGGAAGGACTCAGAGAGTCCGCCTGCCCCCCTTCAGATCCACAGCCACGGAGATCATCTGCGGCGTACCTCAAGGATCCTCCCTCAGCCCCACTCTCTTCAACATCTACATGACCCCCCTGGCGAACATCGCACGCAAACACGGACTCGACCTAATATCATACGCCGATGACACCCAGCTCATCTTATCCCTCACAAACAACCCCACCTCAGCTAGGACCAGATTTCATGAAGGAATGAAGGAAGTGGCGAACTGGATGACAGACAGCCGCCTGAAACTGAACGCCGACAAGACGGAGGTCCTCATCCTCGGCCCCACCCCCACCGCATGGGACGACTCCTGGTGGCCCCCCGCCCTAGGCAGCACTCCCCAACCCACCGACCACGCACGCAACCTCGGCTTCATCCTGGACTCATCCCTCACCATGACCAGACAGGTGAACTCGGTGACCTCCGCATGCTTCAACACCCTACGCATGCTCCGCAAGATCTTCCGCTGGATCCCCACCGACACCAGGAAGACTGTCACCCACGCCCTCGTCACCAGTCGCTTGGACTACGGGAACACCCTGTACGCGGGCATCACCACCAAGCTGCTGAGGAAACTCCAACGGATCCAGAACGCTGCCGCAAGACTCATCCTGGACATCCCTCGCCACCACCACATCTCAGGACACTTGAAAAAACTCCATTGGCTCCTCGTCAACAAGAGGATCACCTTCCGACTCCTCACCCACGCACACAAAGCCCTTCACAACCTCGGACCCAAACTCATCAAAACCGCGTCTCCTTCTACACTCCTCCGCGCACTCTACGATCCGCCGGACAGGCCCTGGCAGCCGTACCCCGCATCCGCAAAGCCACCGCCGGAGGAAGATCCTTCTCTTTCCTGGCAGCGAAGACCTGGAACTCTCTGCCCAGCCACCTTCGCGCCATACCTGAACACCTCTCCTTCAGAAGGCAGCTCAAGACCTGGCTCTTCAAGCACTGACCACCCCCCCCCCCAGCGCCTTGAGACCCTTTATGGGTGAGTAGCGCGCTTTATAAATGCGAATGATTGATTGATTGATTGAGAGTATGGTTTGAGGTGGTTCACGTGTAACACTCTCAAAGGGATTCTAGGCCTCTGCATGTCCACCAGTTAGGTGACTTCACTCTTGTGCTCCTTCACCTCAAATGACCCATACCAACAGTGTTGGAGAGCATGGGGCTCTACTGGGGCCATCACCTACACTTTCTGACCAGGCTGAAACTCAGCCAGAGAGGCATTCTGGTCATGCCAGTATTTCATGTCTTCCTTGCTAGCTTCCAGATTCTCCTGGGTGATTTTCCGGAAGCGGCTCATTGAGGCCAGTAGGTAACTGGGGGGGCTTCTTCAGAGGGTGGGAGGTCCTTTCACAGGATGCCCATACAGATGTTCAAAAGGGATGAAGCCAATCCCCTTCTGCGGTACCTCCCTGTAGGCAAACAGCAGGCATGGTAACAGGACGTCCCACTTACGCCTCAGGGGTTTAGAGGGACCCATAATCGTGTCCTTCAGGGTACGGTTGAATCCCTCAACCAAACCATTACCCTGGAGGTGTAAGATGTGGTGAACTTGTAGGTTGCACCACATGCCTTCCACATAGCTTTCATGTACAGCGTTATGAAACTGGTACCTTGGTCCGATACCACGCCCTTGGGGAAACCCACACGGGTGAAGATCCCCATCAGTGCCCTGGCCACTGTGGGCGCAGTCACTGTCCTCAGTGGTATAGCTTCCAGGTACCAGGTGGCATGGTCCACCAAGACCAGGATAAACCTGTTGACAATGGCTGTCTTGCGATCCAGAGGCCCCACAATGTGAATGCCCACCTGCTCATAAGGGGGGCTCATGATAGGGAAGGGTTGGAGAGGAGCCCTGCACCTCTTCCAAGATTTGCCACTCACCTCGCAGGTCGGACTAGCCCTGCAGAATGCCTCTGAAGTCTATCTCATTTGAGGCTAATAAAAGTGGATGACAAGCCTGTCAAAGGTCTTGCCCTGCCCCAAGTGACCCGCCAGTGGCACATCATGAGCCAGACCCAGTAGGAAGGCTCTGAAACACTGGGGTACCACCAACACACAGGTGGCCCCAGGCTCAGCAACCTTAGGCACACTATACAGGGAGTGCAGAATTATAAGGCAAATGAGTATTTTGACCACATCATCCTCTTTATGCATGTTGTCTTACTCCAAGCTGTATAGGCTCGAAAGCCTACTACCAATTAAGCATATTAGGTGATGTGCATCTCTGTAATGAGAAGGGGTGTGGTCTAATGACATCAACACCCTATATCAGGTGTGCATAATTATTAGGCAACTTCCTTTCCTTTGGCAAAATGGGTCAAAAGAAGGACTTGACAGGCTCAGAAAAGTAAAAAATAGTGAGATATCTTGCAGAGGGATGCAGCACTCTTAAAATTGCAAAGCTTCTGAAGCGTGATCATCGAACAATCAAGCGTTTCATTCAAAATAGTCAACAGGGTCGCAAGAAGCGTGTGGAAAAACCAAGGCGCAAAATAACTGCCCATGAACTGAGAAAAGTCAAGCGTGCAGCTGCCACGATGCCACTTTCCACCAGTTTGGCCATATTTCAGAGCTGCAACATCACTGGAGTGCCCAAAAGCACAAGGTGTGCAATACTCAGAGACATGGCCAAGGTAAGAAAGGCTGAAAGACGACCACCACTGAACAAGACACACAAGCTGAAACGTCAAGACTGGGCCAAGAAATATCTCAAGACTGATTTTTCTAAGGTTTTATGGACTGATGAAATGAGAGTGAGTCTTGATGGGCCAGATGGATGGGCCCGTGGCTGGATTGGTAAAGGGCAGAGAGCTCCAGTCCGACTCAGACGCCAGCAAGGTGGAGGTGGAGTACAGGTTTGGGCTGGTATCATCAAAGATGAGCTTGTGGGGCCTTTTCGGGTTGAGGATGGAGTCAAGCTCAACTCCCAGTCCTACTGCCAGTTCCTGGAAGACACCTTCTTCAAGCAGTGGTACAGGAAGAAGTCTGCATCCTTCAAGAAAAACATGATTTTCATGCAGGACAATGCTCCATCACACGCGTCCAAGTACTCCACAGCGTGGCTGGCAAGAAAGGGTATAAAAGAAGGAAATCTAATGACATGGCCTCCTTGTTCACCTGATCTGAACCCCATTGAGAACCTGAGGTCCATCATCAAATGTGAGATTTACAAGGAGGGAAAACAGTACACCTCTCTGAACAGTGTCTGGGAGGCTGTGGTTGCTGCTGCACGCAATGTTGATGGTGAACAGATCAAAACACTGACAGAATCCATGGATGGCAGGCTTTTGAGTGTCCTTGCAAAGAAAGGTGGCTATATTGGTCACTGATTTGTTTTTGTTTTGTTTTTGAATGTCAGAAATGTATATTTGTGAATGTTGAGATGTTATATTGGTTTCACTGGTAATAATAAATAATTGAAATGGGTATATATATTTTTTTGTTAAGTTGCCTAATAATTATGCACAGTAATAGTCACCTGCACACACAGATATCCCCCTAACATAGCTAAAACTAAAAACAAACTAAAAACTACTTCCAAAAATATTCAGCTTTGATATTAATGAGTTTTTTGGGTTCATTGAGAACATGGTTGTTGTTCAATAATAAAATTAATCCTCAAAAATACAACTTGCCTAATAATTCTGCACTCCCTGTACAGGAGATCATTCTCCCAGTAAATCAGGTGAGATCCAGACTTGTCACCAGCTGCCTGGGCCTCTGCCTGTTTCTGAAGGCCCTCAAGGGTCATGCATGTTTTCTGCGCTGCACAGACTCCTCCGTGGTGGGGCCTCCTTCCTGCTGCCAATAGGTCAGCTCAAGAAGGTCCCCCAGTTCAGCCACTTCTTCCCCTGTAGGTGCCAGGGCATCCCTCACAGGTTCAGCCTCCTCCCGGACCATGGGAATCTCAGGATTGCAGACAGTCAACAGGCATGGATGGACTACCAGCTACCTTCAAGGAACCTGAGACCCCACCCCCATTCATAGGGAACCTGAGCTAGCATTGGTGCTCATTGTTGTCTACTGGGACAACCTGGTGGAACACATTAAGGACTACCTGTTCCTCAGACACCAGATGACAGCAGACTGTTATCATACTTGCTCCTGTGTCTCTCAGAGCCTCCACCCGCCTCCAATCGATGGTCACCCACTGCCTGTACTTCTTTGTTTTATCAGGCATGAGGATTCTCTGGACCATCTCACCCTCACCCAGGGTGACTAGGGCTATCTCGGTTGACACCCTACCACTAACTGGGGTCAACTCATCCCCAAGCGCTACTCTGTCCCACCGGTGGAGGGCTGTGTCCAGTAGGGACACTTGGGACTCCCTCTGATGTGCCATTCATGACTATGGGCAAAGCACTTGATGGGCCCTTTCTCTGCAGGCTTCCCTGAAGGGAACCAACTCTTCGTCAGAACAGTGGGCTGGGAATCCTTACCCTGGGAACTAGTTTGGGGCCCTTTGGAGAGCTCCTTACTTTTATCCTTGTCTCCCCCTCCTTCTTTTGTTGGAGACCCCCACCCACCCTTGGTGGAGTCTCCCACATACAACTTCTTGTGGACCCTGGTACTCATCAAATGGTCTGCCTCCTAAACAAGCTCCCTGGGTTCAGTAAGCCTGTGGTTAATCAAGTGCTGGCGCAGCTCAGGAAAACACAGACTAGACAAGTGCTCCCATACAAAAAAATTGTACACCCCCTGGTAATCTGTTACCTCACTGCCCTTCACCCAACCGTTCAGTGCTCTGCACAATAAATCCACACACTCAAGCCAGGTCTGGGAATCAAGTTTCCTTCTATCCATGAAGTTCTTCCTGCACATTTCTAGTGTCAGACCATACCTGGTGAAGAGGGCATCTTTCATGTTAGAGTAGATGAGCTCACTAGCTGTCCCTAGTGCTAACAAGGCGTCCCTCCCCTCTGCTGTGAAGAAGTTCCACAGGCTTGCCCCCAATTTCTCTCAGGTATCCTGTGCATGTGGAGAGCTGCCTCATAGCCCTGAAACCTCCGGTGGATGTCATCCTCATTAGTGTACTCTTTACCAACATTCTTGGGAAGGTGCATTCTTCTCTCAGACTGCACTGAAGAAATGCTGCCACCATCTGTGCTGGACCTGCTGTTTAGGTCCAACTCCTTTAAACTTAGCTCATGGACTAACAACATTTTTCTTTCTTCCATTGCCAGTGCCATTTCCTTTGCTTCTGCCTCTCTATACATTTTGGCCAATACCAGTTTGAACTTCTCAAGCTCCAAATTATGCCTTCTCTCTGCTTGTTTGTCCCTCAGTTCCTCTGTGGTCAGACCCTCAAAAGAAACACTGCTGCCTGCCCTGGATGCCCTCCCTCTAGACAGGTCCTGGTTATCCATCAAATCATCATGTATGCTCTGCACGTCTTCATCCACAGCAACATTCTCTTCTGCTGTGTGCTCCTAAGCCTCTTCTGCTGCCAACCAGGCCCTCAGCGCCTTTTGTAGCTCCTCCTTTTTGGTGGAGCTTTCGATTGGGCACTTGAACTCCTTGCAAAACGGCTTGAGATGGGCTACTGTGTATTCCTCCAACTTCTCCAGCTCAACCACCACATTAGTAGCAACTGCTTATGGCTCCCCAGTCTGAGGCGTGTTTGTGGATAAGGGTCAACAAAGGTATAAAGTTTCAAAATGCAAGAAATCCCAAAAAGGACAAAAAAACAGAAAATCAAAAATCCAAGAGAAAAACAGTATGTGGTTTTGTAATGGCCTGCAATAAAACAGTAGTGTACAGCAATCACTGGATGTCAAGTACAAATACAAGTACTATCCTCACTGCTGATCAACCATGTTAAAAATGGGGTCTCTAGTTGGCAATCAGTTTACACCTTCTCCAAGTAGGGACCATCACTCTAGTCAGGGTAAGGGAGTCACACACTTAGGATTACCTCTGCTCACCCCCTTGGGTACTTGGCAAAAGCAGTCAGGCTTAACTCAGAGGCAATATGTAAAGTATTTGCACAAACGGACACAGTAACACAGTGAAACACCACAAAAGGACTCCACACCAGTTTAGAAAAATAGCCAATATTTATCTAAATCAAACAATACCAAACCGACAAAAATCCAACAAAGAGTCTTAATCCAAAAGAATCGACGGATGCTTTGTTTTAGCACAAAGTACCTTGTATAGGTGAAAAAAAAGCCCCAGAGTACGGCGTGCGTCGGAAAAGAAGTGATGTGTCGATTCCTTACTCGCAAGTGAGGCCATGCATTGATTCTTTCTCGGCCAGGTAAGCAATGCAATGATTCTTTATTCGCAGGGAATGGATGTGTGAATTTCCAGGCAGGCAACCTTGGGTCCGTGCAGTGATGTTGATGATTTGACGCCCAGGGACGATGTGTAAAAAATACGGATGCACTGCAGCAATCTGTGCTGAACTGGAGATGCGTCAATTTCACAGGCTCTGCGTTAATTTTTCAACCTCAGTGCTGGGGCTGATTCTACTTTTTTTGCCGCTCTGCTCTAGTGCCTGGATTTTCACCTTGGGTTCACCAGCTTCTCTTTCCTAGGTCCATGGACTGGATGTGGCACCACTTGGCATGGTAGGGGTCTCAGCAAGAGAGCCCAGGTGCTGGCAGATGGAGTCTTAAATGGCCCTGAAACTTCAGAACAGGGGGCAAGCTCAGTCCAAGCCCTTGGAGACACTTCACAAGCAGGATTTAAGAAAGCAAAGTCCAGTCCTTTCCCTCTCCAGGAAGAAGCAGCAGGCCAGCACAGCAAAGCAATAGGCAGTGTGACAGGTCCTCCTCAAGCATCAAGCTCTTCTCCTCGGCAGTGGTTCCTCTTGATCCAGATGTAATCTAAAGTTGTGGGGTCAGCAGTCCAATACTTATATTCATTTTTGCCTTTGAAGTAGGCAGACTTAAGTCTTTATAGTGCTCTGCCTCTTCCTTGCCATGGCCCAGGCGCACACAAGGTGTTGGAGACTGTATTGTGAGGGGACAGACACAGCCCTTTCAAGTGCAGGTGACAGCTTCTCCCTCCCACTCTCCCCCAGGACGACTCATCATATAATGCAGGACACATCTCAGCTCCCTTTGTGTCTCTGTCTAGTGGAAATTCACAAACAGCCCAACTGTCAGTCTAACTAAGACATGTATTCAGTAGGCAGGAAGAAGCACGGGATGGCTAAGCAAGAAAATGCCCACTTTCTAAAAGTGGCATTTTCTAACTTACAATCTAAAAACCAACTTCATTAAAAGATTTAATTTAAAATTGTGAGCTCAGAGATCCCAACCTCAATAGCTCTATTGGCTCCCAATGGGAATCTACACTTAAAAGGTATTTCTAGGCAATACCCATGTTAACCTATGGGAGAGATAGGCCTTGCAATAGTGATAAACGAATTTAGCAGTATTTCACTATTAGAACGTGTAAAACACACAAGTACATGCCCTACCTTTTAAATACACTGCACCACGGGGCTACCTAGGGCCTACCTTTTGGGGACTTACAAGTAGTAAAAAGGAAGGTTTGGGCCTCGCAAGTGTGTACACTTGCCAGGTGAGCTGGCAGTTAAAAACTGCACTCACAGACACTGCAGTGGCAGGTCTGAGACCTGATTACAGAGCTACTCATGTGGGAGGCATTATCAGTGTTGCAGACCCACTACTAGCATTTGATTTACAGGCAGTGGGCACATCTAGTACATTTTACTAGGGACTTACTAGTAAATCAAATATGCCAATCATGGATAAACCAATTACCAATATCATTTAGGCCGGGAGCATTTGCACTTTGGCACTGGTTAGCAGTGGTAAAGTGCCCAGAGGATCAAAACCAGCAAAAAGAAATGACAGCACAGGATCACAAACAGGAGGTCAGAAGCAAAAAGTACAGGAAACCCTCGCCAGAATCTGCCAAGTCTAACAATTACCTACAAGCCAATGTCTGTAACAGGCTGACCTAGTCCCATGCACTATGTATGCTGCCCGGTGGCCTGAACTTAGGATAAAGGACACTGCAACAGTGCAATGGTTGAAGGATGCTGGCCCAAAGCCCCTTTCTGTATTGCTTATCACTAACAATATAATGATTTCATTTTTGAGATCAGAATAGGCAGGCGAGATAGCTAACGATGTCTCTAATTGAGAAATCAAATGGGAATTAAGCTTGCCTAGCACACATTCATCTACTATTGTTCTGGATCTATCAGTCAAAACATTTGGTGGTCTAACCCTTAAAGCATCAAATATCTTTTCATGGACAAATTTGACAAGTGGGGATATTGGGACTTGGGCAAAGTGGTCTCTTGGGCTTAGATCCACTTGATTGACGTTCATTGTCTTGCAGCAAGAAAGGAAAGGTTCTGCCTCTTGCTTTGAATCCCACTTAGGGTCCCTGTGACCTAAGAAATGTCTGGGTACCCAAAGAAATGAACACCATATTTCAACTCTTTATCACTCATTAAAAACATACAGGATGTACCTCTAATCATTGGTTTGTTTGACATAAGGAAGCTGTGGCAAGGTGAACTCTGCATTAAAATGTTCTAGAACAACAGAATATTTTGGAGAGTCAAAATATGTAACGCATAATTTAGAGTTTCGGAGTCAGAATGTATCTGACTTATTTCCTTCTTTTGCCATGGCCATGAAGGGAACCATCTATCTGCAAATGGTTTCTATCCAAAGTTGCTTCATCTGCAACGGGTGAAAATCAATCAATACTCATTTCGATTGTGGAATAAGTGTTTCCATCTGTGGGTGATCCATAAAGGGAACACTTTTGTCTTGGCGGCAGTCGAGACTAAAGTATGTTCCTTCCACTAACATATGTTTAAGAGGTCGCTTGGGAAAACTGCTTCTATCCATGGGAACTGAGATTCAGTAGTATGTCTAACACCTGGAATAAGCTTTCCTGTGTATTACTTCCAAATCCGGATTATAACCATTTTACCTGGTCAAAGTTCATCCTCTGTGTTGTCACATACATGAATTGACCAGTCTGGAACATTAGTAAAATGCACTTTTGGCTAAACGGGATGAAAATTCGAGAAGTAAAAGTCACTATTCCATCTTTAAAGCTGAAAATTGGTTAGGTTGCCTGGATTGTGCTAAAGAACAACAGGTTAAAAAACGGAAAGCTATTAAGACAGTATTTTGTAAGCACGACTGTCATACATTTTGGAGCATCACAACCAAATCCTTAAGTGAATAATCTTCGTCTTTAATTCTTGCTATTAATTGCTCTAAATGAGTACTTGATTTCATTGAATTACATAAAACGAATGTTGTGACAGACCCTTTAACTCTACAATTTATTGCCCAATTTCCTTTTACAGTATTCCCTTTCGAGCGCCAAACACTTTCATTGGTGTAGGTGGAGCATCTTTTTCAGATCTTTAAGGATTCTCAGGATTGTCGGCCACATAATATTTGAGTGGCAATTTGAACAACAGAACTTCCTGCTTTACCCAATCAGTTACCTCCCTAAAGTCCTGCATAATGCAGTTCACTAACTACTTGCTAAGTTTTATCTAATACACCTGAATACCTGCTCCATAAGAATAATCTTATACCTAAAAAAAAATAAACAGGTTTCCACCCTGCCTGTTTCACCATGGTCAATGAATGGGCTGAAGACAAACTGAACAGTGCTATATCACTCTAAAAGGCCAGAAGATCTAATCATGCTACATTTTGTGTGCCCTCCAATGCACTTCATCCAGTGCTGCACTAATGCACAAAGTATTCCTTTGTCTTTGGTTGACTGCATGTATGGGGAGCTTTCATCAAAGAGGACTTCGTAATACCTTTCCAATGGGTGAATTCCTACATCTGAGAAGGAACTGCATACAGAAAACAGTCTATAAAAAACATGCAAAAATCCTCACCAGGAAACTGTGTGAGAGAGATTAGCCCGAGAAGGTAATAACCACTGCAGACAAGAGCGCATCCCATACCGACAGAGACTCTTTATTGGAAACAGGCATTAAGGAAGTAGATAACAAATTATTATGCATGACTACTTACTAGTGCTTAATTTGTAAATAAAGAGCTGCAGGTGCTCAAAGCCCTTCTCTTAAACACGAGGCTGCTGTAATTAAATCTACCAGCACTGAATACTGAGGCACCGTAATCCTGAAGCCACCTCAGGCCTCTTCAATCCATTTACGGCCCCCCCTACCCCTCCAGCTCATCCTGCAACTTTTTCCTTTCTCCCTTTATGACGCTTTTTAGTTTTTCCTTCTTCCGTCTTTCCCATATGTGTCTTTTGCTCGCAGCAAATGCTTGAGGCAGAAGAATAAGCCCCAGCCCTCACAAATAAGTGCCGGTGCTCAGCACCGGAAACAACAAGCACAAATTAAGCACTGCTACTTACAGTCCTCTCTCTAATGAGGTACAAAAGATTATTAGGACACATCAGAGACTTTTGAGAGCAGGAGGACTGAATCTGAAACCACCCATGTTTTCGTTGAAACGGGCAAGTAGTTTACTGGATTGGGTAGTACACACCAGACAGCAGAAGATACAAATGGTAGAAACACAAGGGACATTCTGGGATCTTCCCAGGGTAGTGGGACATTTTCTCTGGGGTGGATGAAATATCTGCCACCCAGGGCCAGCTTTAACACTGGTGGCGCCCTGTGTGACATTTCTTTGGCGCCTCACCACCACCCCATGACCACCCCCTCAGATTCCTTTACTACCACCCGGAAAACGTGCCCCTTATCTCTCCATAGCCTCTCTCACATACATTCATTTGTTTTAAATCATCTGTAAAGGCTGGCTTTACTAATCTACTTAGCTGTCCACATACAATACAGACCTGTTCTTTGCAACATGCATTTTAACCCTCTATGCTACTTTATGACCAGTCAAAGCTTCTGCTAGACAAAACTCCCATCTCTCTCCCCAGCAGGAACATTAATCACAAGAGGTGTCTTGACATTTTAATTGTTTCCTGAACGCTGGACGAACAAGGAACTTTTCAGCAGGTGCTTTTAAATCGCAAGTTTCATAAGTTCTTGCTAAAACAGAGCCACTTGAGGTCAGCGCCACCCAGTCCGGGTCAACACCTGCTGCGGCACACCGTTTGCACTACCCTAAAGCCGGCCCTGCTGCCACTTGACAGAGAGCAAAAAATCCCTAGACTTAGGGCTTGATGAGCCGTGGGAGCTAAGAAGTTTCTCTAATTGTAACACAAAAAATGTGGTCTATGTAATAACTTGCCAGTGTGGACTGAGATATGTAGGGATGACCACAAGATCAGTAAAAATACACATTAATGAACATAGGAGCCCATTTAGGTGTAAAAAAACAACAACAAAGATGATGCACCACTTTATAGAGGCAAGACATAGAACTGATGATTTCAAATGGTTGGTAATAGAACATGTAAAGGGGACAGATTTAGCACGAAAATGATTCCACTTTAAACAGAGATGAGTGTTTCGCCTACGCACTGATGTGCATGGACTTAATGAAGAAATCCCTTGGAAATCAGCTGAATGAGGGGTAGGAAAGAGTAATCTGTGGTCTATCCACAAACCATAGGCATGATATTACAAAAGAAGAGATGCTGCTTCAAGAACTCTTCCCCAGGACAGACATAGAACTCTGGTCACTGGGCTTAGGACTAGAACTGTGTACAGGTCCATACGCAATGTATCCACTGCAGATGTGAGCACCGGCATGTAAAGTAGAGAGGCCCATTTGATAATGGAAGGTATTCTTCTGGCAACTATCCCGCCGAATGACTTGTCAAGAAACAACTGGATCTTTAGTGCATCATAACAAAAATGTAATTGGAATAAGAATAACCTTTGGTGAAGAGCCAAAGAAATCACTTAATTCAGCCTCAATTTTGCCACGAAATGATGGAGAACACTTGAGACGACCAACAGACATTGGGATGACACTATATCTCCCATTAATCTCTCTGTAGCGTAAATGTTTAACATAACAGTGAGAGATTAATGCAGTGTTGAGAGCATGACAACGAAGGAGCGGGGTTAGTTCCCCTACTTTTAGTAACTAGGATGCAGAACTTGAAAAATATTGTACTCAACTCAGCCAGTATTCTGTCACACAATGGTGGGGAAGACTTGCTATGCTGGGCCAGCATTGGGAGTACACTACATCTTCCATGATCCCCTCTGTGACGCATATGGATGATCACAAAGGGAGACGGACACCACATTGGTGGTACAACAATGAAAGGGCGGGGTTTAAATCACCCACCTCAAGACACTGAAGGCAGCAGTGGCAGCTCTATGAAGGGGGCAAAAATAGGTGTGAACGGTGGAGGACCCTCATTGACAAAGTAAGGTGGTGGCAGGGTGGGTTCAGTCAAATGAGCATTTGTGGCATGGAAACTTTAGCGGCATACTAAGTATCAAAGTCCCATTGGGATCGATACATGATCTTTCTCCAGAGGAGTATGGTGTTGTTTTACTGTGCGGATGATGATGAGTGATGTAGTGTGAAGATGACGTGGCAAATAGGAGCCGATGAGCATCCCAGATTAATATCCCTAGCATCATAATATGACAATACGAATGTGTAATGGATTTTGTGTGTGAAGATTGTCCATAGTCGAACACATGTTTAGCCGAACCTGAGTGCGTTTCACACTAATATCTCAATATGACAGGTTGTACTTGGCAATACACGGGCCTCAGGGGGGCCAGAAAAAGAGTATACAATATGTGGGGCAAGCCTTGGATAAAATTATAGTGCAGTGGATGCGCATAAACTCCCTTAATACCACTTGAAGACAGAGTTTTTAAAAGCAATGTGAGAGAATAATACGGTATACCATTAACCTTCTGGGTGAGGTAAGTAAGCATGTATGGTGAAAATGAATGCATTGTATAAGTCCTTTAGAATGTTTACCCTTAAGAAGTTTCATACTGTTCTGAATATGTATGTAGGATTTTGTGGGTTTGAGGTTCCATGGGAAATGTTTATATCTAAAAGGAAGGAATGTGGAGAACAATTTAATTGATACTTCTCAATTTTGTTTTACGCATATTCCTATGAGACGCCTAGAGAACCAGGTAGGAATTAGTCTTACTGTACAACATGTCACAGACTGTAGGACATTGGACTAAGACTTCTGCTCTGATGAAGGCCATAAGACTTGCTTTAGACAAGATTTCCAAGCAAAGGACTTTTATAGAGGCCGAAACATGTTGGCATTTACATAAGTTAAGTGATTAGGGTGTACTGATTAATTGCAATCATTGTTACACCACTGACTTGGTTTTAACCTTACCTCGGGTCGTCACTAACAAAGTATTATCTTTAGACAGGCACAAATGTATTTTTAATCATCTTCTATAACCCTGGTTCTTACTAACCAGAAGTAAATTTATTCTGATCTCCCTGTCCCAACAGGAGCAAGTTCTCCAGTGGGGCTGCAATTGAGACCGCCAAGCCAGTATCATCGTGGTTTGGTGGGATGGACTGGCCTATGATGAAGCATGCCACTAGTAAGTGTGTGTGGCCTTTCCATCCATATAAGAACATCTTTCAGTGAGAACTGAAAAATGCATGAGTGACTAGCCGCAACTTCAACTCACTCCACCGTGTGATATGTGAAGCATTGGTTGGGAGTTAGTCGAATTGTGGGGATACTCCTTTCTCTCTGTAGTTGCGTAGGTGTTATGGGGTGCCTAGCAAATCGAAATACCCTAATCCCTGATCTCTGTCAGGAAGCCTTTTCCTTTATTTTATTCTCCCAATCTAAGTGAGGTTTGATAGGTTCTGTAATTTGCAAGGTTTGATGTGGTCTTCACACTGACCCAACCACCAGCTTTCACTAGGTGCCTACTGTATGTTCATCTGTACTGTATACTTTTATCTGCAGATTGGTTTTATGATATCATATCCACAGCTTTAAGTTTTACTCTATTCAACATTCAACCGTGGCTGACCACTTTAAAGAACTTCCAGTCCTTCCAGAAAAAAATAGAAACACTACTTAACATGGATAAAAACATGTCACAAATGATAACAGAGACCAATCCTCCTTACATTGGTCCTGTATGGTATTTTCTTTCTCCTTCTTTCTGCTCGGTCAATCGCTCCAACGAGGTCCTCGCCCCCCTTTCCTCCCATTTTCCATAGGATTCAAGGGAACCTGTTTGTATTACATTATTAAATGTCTTATGGCAAACTGTTATTGCGTGTTAGGCATTGTCAGTTTCTGTTCCTTCATCAGCGAAATAGTAAATAATGAAACGAATAATAATCAATTAAACGTCTCTTTTTTCTAAATGATAATCATTGCTTTAACGAAACTTAAAAACTGCATTTTAAATATTTCAACACATTGCACCCAAGAGAGATGCAACACTTTAGGGGAAGCTGTATGTATTGTACTAGGAAAGTGATTTTTAAGTGCTGCTTTTCGTATGGCGGGTGTCCAATAACCATTTGCCAATGGTACTGGTAAATCTGTCTTATAAATGGCATCCTCAGTATGAGAGCCAACTTAGAAATTGTGCTCCCAAGATACTGCAGCTGGGCAGTAAATGAAGAACGTTTCCTAATTGTGTGTAAGGGAGTGTTTTTTTGTCTTTAATACTGTAGCCCTTCAATGCTGATATTATTTAAAAGAACTGAAATGCTGCAGTTTTTTTAATGAACTTCGCTCCATATGAACACATTAGATATACAGCCTGGCTGATCTCACGTTAATGGTAGCAGATATTATGAAACACATTTCAAGCGAGGGATTGGCTGGAGTTTAGCCTAGTGTATGTGCCAGCAATGTACCAGAGTCATTGTGAAAAGTGTCAACACACTGCGGTTTCATAGCAGCAGATGGTACAGCAACAAAGGACAGCTTATAGAACAATTACAATAGTTCTGCCGTTATGTTTTTTCAAAAAATTGTGGTGGTGTTGAACTACAGGGCACAAGAACACAGAAGAAAAAATTGCCATTTGAACAAGCATTCTATATTCTTAAAAGAATCGTCAATGTTTTCTAAAGTTAAATGTAACTGCCGGAAAATAAAGTGAAGATCATTGATTTCCGTGCTGGACAGAAGCAAGATCCATCATTGTTACGTCATTTATATGCGGATCAACCCACAATACAACCATATGATGTTGTAATTGTCAGTCATAACAGAGTTAGACTTCTGCACCCACACCTGATGCATAATGAAGATAAGCCTTTGTTTACTCTGATCTACAGAGCATGGCTGACCAGTTGTTATTTGTGACTGGAGTTTGTGCTCCAGTATTACTGCATCCCTTTGTCTTTATTAGTCATGCTATGGCTCTTTACCAAACCTTACTTTAAGGGGACGTGAATTCACCCCACAGCAACTTCAGTGGTGCTGTCTCTCGCTGAGTGCCACCCGGCCTCAATGCGTGAGCACAGACCGTTTGGCACATGCCATGAAAGAATGTCATTTAAATTCGTGCGGGGGTTGGTATTGGGCCCTGTAGGAAGGTAGCCTCTTTCTAACCTTGTTACCCCCCACTTTTGGCCTCTTTGTGAGTATATGTCAGGGTGTTATCACTGTCTCACTGGGATCCTGCTAGCCAGGGCCCAGTGCTCATAGTGAAAATCCTATGTTGTCAGTGTGTTTGTTATGTGTCACTGGGATCCTGCTAGCCAGGACCCCAGTGCTCATAAGTTTGTGGCGTATATGTGTTCCCTATGTGGTGCCTAACTGTATCACTGAGGCTCTGCTAACCAGAACCTCAGTGTTTAAGCTCTCTCTGCTTTCTACATTTTTCACTGCAGGCTAGTGACTAAATTTACCAGTTCTCATTGGCACACTGGTACACCCATATAATTCCCTTGTATATGGTACTTAGGTACCCAGGGTATTGGGGTTCCAGGAGATCCCTATGGGCTGCAGCATTTCTTTTGCCACCCATAGGGAGCTCAGGCAATTCTTACACAGGCCTGCCACTGCAGCCTGAGTGAAATAACATCCACGTTATTTCACAGCCATTTTTCACTGCACATAGGTAACTTATAAGTCATCTATATGTCTAAACCTCACTTAGTGAAGGTTGGGTGCAAAGTTACTTAGTGTGTGGGCACCCTGGCACTAGCCAAGGTGCCCCCACAACGTTCAGGGCAAATTCCCCAGACTTTGTGAGTGTGGGGACACCATTACAAACTTGCACTATACATAGGTCACTATCTTTGTATAGCGTCACAATGGTAACCCCGAACATGGCCTGTAACATGTCTAAGATCATGGAATTGTCACCCCAAAACTATTATGGTATTGGGGGGGACAATTCCATGATCCCCCGGGTGTCTAGCACAGAACCCGGGTACTGCCAAACTGCCTTTCCGGGGTTTCCACTGCAGCTGCTGCGGCTGCCAACCCCTCAGACAGGATTCTGCCCTCCTGGGGTCTAGGCAGCCCTGGCCCAGGAAGGCAGAACAAAGGATTTCCTCTGAGAGAGGGTGTTACACCCTCTCCCTTTGGAAATAGGTGTGAAGGGCTGGGGATGAGTAGCCTCCTCCAGTCTCTGGAAATGCTTTGATGGGCACAGATGGTGCCCATCTCTGCATAAGCCAGTCTACACCGGTTCAGGGATCCCCCAGCGCTGCTCTGGCACGAAACTGGACAAAGGAAAGGGGAGTGACCACTCTCCTGACCAGTACCTCCCAGGGGAGGTGCCCAGAGCTCCTCCAGTGTGTCCCAGACCTCTGCCATCTTGGAAACAGAGGTGTTCAGAGCACACTGGACTGCTCTGAGTGGCCAGTGCCAGCAGGTGACATCAGAGACCCCCTCTGATAGGCTATTACTTTTCTTGGTAGCCAGTCCTCCTTTCTTGGTAGCCAAACCTCCTTTTCTGGCTATTTAGGGTCTCTCCTCTGGGGTATTTTTCAGATAACGAATGCAAGAGCTCACCAGAGTTCCTCTGCACTTCCCTCTACGACTTCTGCCAAGGATCGACCGCTGACTGCTCCAGGACGCCTGCAAAACCACAACAAAGTAGCAAGACAACTACCAGCAACATTGTAGCGCCTCATCCTGCCGGCTTTCTCAACTGTTTCCTGGTGGTGCATGCTCTGAGGGTCACCTGCCTTCACCCTGCACTGGAAGCCAAGAAGAAATCTCCTGTGGGTCGACGGAATCTTCCCCCTGCTAACGCAGGCACCAAAAGACTGCATCACCGGTCCTCTGGGTCCCCTTTCATCCTGACGAGCGTGGCCCCTGGAACACAGGAACTCTATCCAAGTGACTCCCACAGTCCAGTGATCCTTCAGTCCAAGTTTGGTGGAGGTAAGTCCTTGCCTCCCCATGCTAGACTGCAGACCTGTGCACTCCTCCAGGATGTCCTTAATGCACAGCCTTGCCTGGGTCCCCAGCACTCGGTCCTGCAGTGCTCAACCCTCTGAGTTGGCCTCCGACGTCATGGGACCCTCCTTTGTGATTCTGAGCCAGCTCCGGTTCACAAATCTTCTAAGTGCCTGTTCGGGTACTTTTCCGGGTGCTGCCTGCTTCTGTGGGGGCTCACTGAGTTGCTGAGCGCCCCCTCTGTCTCCTCCTCCAAGGGGCGACATCCTGGTCCTTCCTGGTCCCCAGCAGCACCCAAAAACCTCTACCACGACCCTTGCAGCTAGCAAGGCTTATTTGCGGTACTTCTGCGTGGGAACACTTCAGCAACTTTCAGCACGCCGTGGGACATCTTCCATCCAAAGGAGAAGTTTCTAGCTCTCTTCGTTGTTGCAGAATCCTAAGCTTCTTCCATCCGAAGGCAGCTTCCTTGCACCTTCATCCGGGGTTTCCTGGGCTCCTGCCCCCCCCTGGACACTATCGCAACTCTTGGACTTGATCCCCTTGTCTTGCAGGTCCTCAGGTCCAAGAATCCGTCTTCAGTGCTTTGCTAGTGTTTGTTGTTCTTGCAGAATCCCCTTATCACGACTATTGTGTCCTTTTGGGGTAGTAGGTGTACTTTACTCCTACTTTTCAGGGTCTTGGGGTGGGGTATCTTGGACACCCTGACTGTTTTCTTACAGTCCCAGCGACCCTCTACAAGCTCCCATAGGTCTGGGGTCCATTTGTGATTCGCATTCCACTTTTGGAGTATATGGTTTGTGTTGCCCCTAGACCTATGTTTACCTATTGCCTCCTATTGTAATTCTACACTGCTTGCATTACTTTTCTTACTTACCTGTTTTGGGTTTGTGTACATGTAACTTGTGTATATTACTTACCTTCTTACTGAGGGTACTCACTGAGATACTTGTGGCATATTGCCATAAAATTATTTTCCGTAACTCTGAGTATTGTGTGTTCTTATGATATTGTGCTATATGATATAAGTGGTATAGTAGGAGCTTTGCATGTCTCCTAGTTTAGCCTAAGCTGCTTTGCCATAGCTACCTTCTATCCGCCTAAGCTGCTAGAAACACCTCTATTCTACTAATAAGGGATAACTGGACCTGGCACAGGGTGTAAGTACCACAAGGTACCCACTATAAGTCAGGCCAGCCTCCTACAGGCCCCTTCAAAGTTAGGCCATGGCAGATGCTGAGTTGTGGTGTGTCACCAGCACCCTGAGCAAACAAAACAAATTTCCCTCTTGTGCTTATTCTCATATCAAATCCTTACCATACAAATAAATATCACTCCTGTTAATGAAGTTAAAATGTCTAAACCAAATATAATTTCACTTCTGTCTCGTTATAGTTAAAACATAATTTTGTTTATTTATACTCAATTAAAACAAAATCGTAGCACACTTTAAAAATATGTTACCACAATAGTAAGACTAAAAATTCACCAACTCTCATATGTCAAGGACACAGTCCATGTTATATATTAATATTATACACAATCGTTTGTCAAAATTCATATCCATGTTCCTACTATACATAGGGGGTCATTCTGACCCTGGTGGTAATTACCGCCATGGCGGAGGTCGGCGGTAGCACCGCCAACAGGCTGGCGGTGCACCGCTGGGCATTCTGACCGCGGCGGTTCAGCCGCGGCCAGAAACGGAAAGTCGGCGGTGTACCGCCGACTTCCCGCTGCCCTTGAGAATCCTCCGAGGCGGCGGAGCGCGCTCCGCCGCCATGGGGATTCTGACACCCCCTACCGCCATCCGGTTCCTGGCGGTTCTCCCGCCAGGAACAGGATGGCGGTAGGGGGTGCCGCGGGGCCCCTGGGGGCCCCTGCAGTGCCCATGCCAATGGCATGGGCACTGCAGGGGCCCCCGTAAGAGGGCCCCACGGAGAATTTCAGTGTCTGCTATGCAGACACTGAAATTCGCGACGGGTGCAACTGCACCCGTCGCACCTTCCCACTCCGCCGGCTCCATTCTGAGCCGGCGTCCTCGTGGGAAGGGTGTTTCCCGCTGGGCTGGCGGGCGGACTTTCGGCGGTCGCCCGCCGGCCCAGTGGGAAAGCCAGAATGACCGCCGCGGTCTTTCGGCGGGAACCGCTTGGCGGGCGGCGACCGCCATCCGCCGCGGTCAGAATCACCCCCATAGTCATTAAACACAATTCCCGTCTGCGCAGCGTTTCGGTGGACTTGGGACCACCATGCAAAATCTGGCAGAGAGAGGACTTGTAATCCCCAGGGCGGTGCTGCATGCAGAGCTGTCCTCGCGGATTAGGACCACCGGCACCGCCAGTCCCTCCTGTGGAGGGAAACTAGAAGTGCCAGTGGTCCGACCGTGGCGCTTTCGCCATGGTCATAATGTGGCGGTCAGACCGCCACTGCGAGTCTGGCAGTCATAGGACTGCCAGAATTGTAATGAGGGGCCTTATGTCTTGGGCAGTAGAAACATGACCTACTAATGATTAGCTGTGCTGTGCTGGTCCACTGATGCATACTGCTATTACAGACACATGTAACTGTCTTGGGTCATAGATGCTCACACTCCCTATCCCCATTAATTGTCATTGCTCTCTCTGCCATTGATGCTCATTACTGCCTGCAGCCAGTGATGCAAACATTGTCTTGGTATACCCAGGCATGCCTTATCTGAGCCATTGATTCACCTGTTCTCCAGAGTCGATGTTAATACCACCTTGGGTCATAAATGCACAGATTGTCTCTATGATGTAGCCATGCACTGTTAGAGGTTATTGATGCTCATACCGCCACACATACAAAGAAATACTTTCACTTATTAAGTCCGTCTTATAGTTATGGTCTCATTATTGTTATATGCCCTAGTGGCCGGATTGAGTGGAACATGCCAGTAAGTTAAATGGAACAATATAGTGAGATGCAAGTGTGATAATAAAAGGTATTACATGTGTCACTAAATTACAAATAAACAGAGGTGTCACACAAAATGTATTAAATACTTCTATAGTTTTCCGAATGAATCAAGAACTTAATGTGAATGGTATTAAATCATAATAGTAATATCGTGGTTATATATAATGGTTATATATAGTGCTAAAAACAGTACTACCTCCATTTCTAAATGTTGCTAATAGCAGATGCTACTAATATCGGCCTTATAACAATTCAAAGCTTAGTCTGCCAGAATACCAGATGTTGATAATATTGAACATTCAGTGCATGGAGTGATCTTCCCAGCATAAACCTGTGCTTCTTAAAACGAGCCATATAAATGATAAATGATAATGCATAATAAAACATTGACTAATCAGTATCAACATATGTTAATAAGAGAACAGCTATGCGAAAAGCTGCATGTGATTTTTAATATTCTTATTTATTTGTCAGATGTATACCCAATAGCTTATACCAATTAGATACATTTCCTATGTAACTATGGCTAGAATCCCAGATAACTATAAAATACTTTAGATTGTAATGAAAATGCAAACAAAAACTTGTGTGGTCTGATCTAATCTAGATATTTCACTATCTAAACAGACTTTCATCGTTTTTTTATTGTTCGGTTTGGGGTGGGCAAACATATTTGTTATTCCAAATAGATGCGTGGTCATAGATATCACAGGTCAAATTGTTTTTCCTCAATTTCTTTTGCAATACTGTCTTCAATTTCTGGAAACTATTGGTCTATGCTTTTGTACCATCCATATCATTTAACATCACCTTCATTTTGTGCCTTTTGGTACAGTTTTATTCCAGTTGTATCTTCTAATAGTTTCTAAAGTCTGACAATCCAAAACTTACATTTAAATATGAAGTCCCTTCAGTGAAAACAAGAGTTTAGTTCTTTTCAACATAAATCTTTCAACAACTTCTTAGTGTCAGAAAGCTATTTTTGGGCAACACTGGCTTGTAACTGTTGTTAAACATGTTTAGATTTTGGCAGTGCGGTCATCTTTATTATGTTCACTTTTCCATAGACCCCCAGATTTAGTGATTGCCATCTTACCATATTATCTCTAATCTGACTCATTAATTTATGTTCTTCCAACTATTTGTCCTACTCTTCTCACGAAATGGATCCATGTGCAGCAGAACAATTTTTCAAAATGTCCATCCCAGCCCATCTACACAGCTCATCCTCTCGCTGTCAGAAAATCCCTCCACCACCAGAGCCAACGTCGACAGATGTGTAATGAACATCACAGACTGGATGAAGGACAACTGTCTCAAGCTCAACACGGACAAGATGGAAATCCTCATCCTAGGGAACAACGCCTTGGAACGACACATGGTGGCCTGCTGAACCCGGCCCACCCCGCCCTTTAGATCATGCCCACAACCTCTGCACCATCTTGGACAGCAAGCTATCTACGAAGCAACAGGTTAATGCTGTCTCATCGGCTTGCTTGCACACCCAATGCATGCTCTGCAAGATCTTCAGATGGCTCCCAGTCAACACCAGAATGACTGTCACACTTGCCCTGATAACTAGCTGGCTGGACTACAGGAACACACTCTGTATAGGGATCACCTCACGTGTCTGAAAAGACTACAGACAATACAAAACGCAGCTGCAAGACTCATCCTCGACCTCACCAGATGGACTCACCTCACACCCCACCTCGAGTACCTACACTGGCTACCAATCCAGAAATGATGCCAGTTCAAGATGCTGACCCACACATACAAACCCTGCACAATGAAGGACCAGCATACATCAACAAATGCATAACCTTCCACCAACCGACCAGACACCTATGATCCGCTAACGTTTCCCTTGCTGAAACCCCTGGATCTGCAGAAGCAAAGGTGGAGGACACCCCTTCTCAACCAAGCGGCTAAAGCTAGGGACGACATGTCCCTGTCCTCAGGATGACCTCATCGCTCCGGCAGTTCAGGAAATCACTCAAGGCCTGGCTATTCGAATGAACATATCACCACCAAGCAGTTAACATCTCCAGTGCCTTGAGACCCCCACAGGTGATTTGCTGTGCTTTATAAATCCTTGATTAATTGATCTATATCCAGCACTAATGGTTTCTTATTTGTAATTATATTGTTCAAATTACTACAATATCCAGAAGAACTACTGGAGTCATTAACAATATTATGAATTGCCTGACTTGATTCTTCTGGGTTCATCACAAGGAGAAGCAACATAATACTATATATTGCAAGTGATGGGCCTGCCAGGCAAATGTTGGTTACATAGTCTGCCCAACTAAGTCACAAATCTAAACCAGTCAGAGATAAGAAATAGATTGGTCACAAACACCCACAACAAAGGCTTTGACAAACTATTGCATGGAAGTGCACATGACCAGTCACTAAACAGGAAGCCAGTTGGGGCCCCCACAACATAAGACTTCTTTAGCTGATACAGGTTATGTGGATGGTTTTACGATTTGAACTTCTCTAAGGCAATACCCCCCAAAAAAAAACATGACATACTTTATTATAGATTACAAGACACGTGTTGGGATCATGAAAACGCCTATGTCACCCCAAAGAATGCTAGCCTTTGAGAAACCCCTCAAATTGCAGACCTCAGTCTGCCTCTGAGATTCTGAAAGAACCAAAAGGCTAAGGTACTGGCAAGCCTGCACTACACAAAAAGATGCTGCATACTTTAACATGTTCCCTAGTTTCTAATTTCCAGAGTGCAAATTGTAATTGCTCAATGAACTTTCACATGAAACAGCCCCAGGATTTGGCAGACACTCAGCTCACTACAGATGTACATGCCAAAGAAATCATGAAATCAGTAAACATGCTGCTGAAAAAATAAAGCATTTAATCCATCAGATGACATTTTCTCGACTGCTGATCTTTAATAATATCCAGCATCAATTTAGAGAATTCAGACATTGCTAGACATTGCTAGTCTGCATCACACCACATTGGCTTTATCAAGAGCAGTTATTCTCTAAATCACTCAGTACATTTCTGGCGTAGAACAATAAAATCATGTCACATGCTTATCAGAATTTCACTGGCTCCCCAGGAAAGTCAAACAAAAATTTAAGTTGGCCCATCTCAGATGTAACACTCTTAACATTCACAAACTACCATGTTAAGACAAATATATTATCATTTCCAGCGGTGCACATGGATTAAGGAGATAGATATCACTAAAACTATAAACCATACATACACTTAGAAATCCTTCTCATGCTCCAACAAATGTGGCCTGGAATGATCCCCTGGTAGGCTTCCTCATTGCTCAACCATATCCCCTAGCTTTTAGTATAAAAGATCCTCATTTCACAGATGCTCCCATAACTAGTCATACACCTACATCTCCACCCCATCCACAAACTATGGACTGGTTATCTCTTGAAGTCACCAGCAGATCCCCACTCTCTATCCTCATTTCTATCCACTTTCTACAATACCTTGCCTCCCATTCATGTATTTTCTTTGTCTATCACTTCCATTGTTCTCTGTAGAGATGCAGGCCTCAGCCTTCAAACTTGTTAGTAGAGAAGTGATCTGGTACCCTTCTGGAGTTAAATGTACTATTTTAAACTAAGAAATTTTTATGTAAGATTTCAGTCGTGTTCACACAACTTCCATCAATGTGATTGCCAAGAAACAATAACTTTAAACGTTTTTTTTTTTTTAAAACAGGAACATCTCTGTAGTGTCGGTAGTTGAGAATGCTCACCGTTCTCGATTGCCTCGCGCTGGGAATTCTGCACGCGCATCGAGGCATTCGAGAACGGTGTGGGAAGAGACGGTCTGGAGCGGATTGAGCGGCAGCGCTGTCTCCCTTCTGCGATATATCTTAAAACGAATAAAGTAATTATTTAAGACACTCGTTATCAGCAGTTCTTACAATTGGCGATGAGTGGAAAAGAACTCTACCGGTATTTTTCATGACGAGTGTGCCGCGTTGTGAACAACCGCTTCTCCGGTGAGTCAAGCGCTGGGCAGCACTCACGCTGCAGCCGAAAATTGCCTGTTTCATCAATCCAGTGCTGGGCAGCATTCACGTTGCAGCTGAGGATCGTCTTCACCGGGTGGGTGTGTACCGTTACTGGTACTGCCTTAACTAATACGTCATACTGTTTAAGCGGCCATTTTGGATTGCTCACATGTCATTTTAAAAGCGGCAGCCATTTTAAGTTGGGACAGTTCGGCTGACAGAGGGGCAGCCATTTTAAGTCACATGTCAACTATGCGGCAGACATCTTAATTTGGGACAGTTCGTGCCAACTTAAAAAGGCAGTTTTTATTGATTAGTATATGCTAGCTGTCATTTGGACTTTTTACAAAGATGATAATTCTAGAAATAATTTGAATTTGGAAATTGGTTTATTAGTACTTGTAACACTTTATTTAAACCATCTATAACCTACTATTAGCAATTATAGTAATCTTTAGAAGGGAGACAGTGCAAATATATGGCGGCTAACAATCCTTGGAACTTATCACTTCCACAATCTTTTATTCCTGTTGCTCATTCACCAATAATAAAATGGGAAGAATGGAGCGAATTTTTCAGGAATTATATCTCTGCCATTGAGGAGGAAGAAGAACTTTCAGCTGAGAAAAAATATAGGATCCTTTTGCATTGTTTAGGACCAGATGGTCTGAAAATCTTTAAAAACATTAATAAGAAACCTAGGCAAGCGGGTGATGGCGACCTGTATAAGAATGCGCTTGAAGATTTAGATAACTATTACAGACCTAGAGTGTGCATTGCTGTGGATCGTTATACGTTTTTTCATCGGAAACAAGGGAAGGAGGAACCAGAAGAGGATTACGTATCTGCCTTAAAGAATTTAGCAATTAATTGCAGATTCGGTGATTTACATGATGAGCTTATTCATGACCAGATTGTTATGCAATCGTCAAACTCGAATATTCAAGACAATCTGTGGGCCAAAGGAGAAAGCTCTTTGCAGGAAGTCATTGATATTGTAAAAAGGGCAGAATTGACGGGAAGGTGTGCGAAAGAAGTTTTAAGTGAAAATAAAGGCGAAGAGACCATAATTGCAAGAGTGAAGGAAAAAATACACAGTAAAGATTCTAAAAAGAGAAGCACAAGGAGAATAGGAATAGAATCTAAGAATTATAATTAGAATGATAAAAAGAAGTGTTATAGATGTGGCAGTTATGACCACTTGGCGAATGATAAATTGTGTCCGGCAAAGAAACTGAAATTTTTAACATGTGGAATTGTAGGTCATTTCCAAAAAGTGTGTCAGAGGAAGAGTGGAGGTAGCAAAATCCTGGATCTTGTAGACACAAACTCTTCAGAGGATGATGATTTGAACATGTGTATTTTGTGTGTAAATTCTTCTGATGAAGATACTATTCTTTGCACGAAACAAGAAGAGAAAAATAGAATGAAAAAACCAAGCTGTGAGATTATGCTGGGAGGTGTGACTATGCACATTGTAGTAGATTCAGTTTCTCCATATACTATTATTAATCAAAATGTGTGGGAAAAGAGTCTCAAGCATATTGTGGGTGAAGAGTTATGCTCACCGGACATAACAATCAAGACATTTACTGGTGAGATTATCGAATTGTTAGGCTACAAGGAATTGGAATTCCAGTATAAGGACAGACAAATGACCGGAAAATTGTATATTGCAGTCACTGGTCCTTCCGTTTTGTGATGGATTGATCAGAGGAAATTGGGCGTAATATTGGATCCAAATAATCCTGAACCTGTATTGTCCATAGAAAAAGGGTCAGGAATTGGTCAACTGGTCAGCAGAGATTCTCTAAAGTATTTACGGGGAAGATTGGAAAAATGAAAGACTTTATGCACCTTATTCATTTAAAAAAGGATGCTGTCCCACAAGTGCATAAAGTAAGAAACATTCCAATTTCCCTAAAGGAAGATGTTAAGTTGCAATTGGACAAACTACAAGAAGAGAAAATTATAGAACCCATTGAATCTTCTGAGTGGGTGGCCCCGTTAGTCGTGGTGAAGAAAGCCAATGGGGGTTTACGATTATGCATCGACTTAAGAGATCTTAATAAGAATATACTAGTTGATCAATTCCCCTTACCGCATATTAGTGAAATGTTATCACGCACTAGAGGAATGAAATGGTTTTCTACTATTGATTTAAAAGCGGCCTATCATCAGGTACTGTTACATCCCAGTAGTAGGGACTTGACCGCTTTCATTACACCCTTTGGGTGTTACAGGTTTCGACGAGTACCATTTGGCTTGGCGTCAGCAGCAGCCATGTTCCAAAGGTTAATGTACTCAATCCTTGTAGGAATAGATAATACGATGGTCTTCCAAGACGATATCCTGGTGATGGGTAGGTCAAGGGATGATTATGACCAAACTTTATTAAAAGTATTGAATACGTTGGATGAAAAGGGCCTGACGGCAGAATTTAGTAAATGCAAATTTGCTTGTGACCATGTCAATTACTTAGGGCATGTTGTATCTGCTCAGGGAATTAAACCAAAGGAAGAGTTATTGTCTGCAATAAGAAAGGCACCTAATCCTCACAATAAGGATGAGGTCCGTGCTTTTCTGGGTTTAGTGGAATTCTATTCCAAATTTGTTAATAACTTTTCTACGAAAACGTATGATTTAAGGCAATTGCTTAAAGCAAAAAACAAGTTTTTGTGGACAGATGCGTGTCAAAATGCTTTTGACATGTTGAAAAATGATATCTGCAATGCTCCACCATTGCAAGGCTTTGATTCAAGTCTTAGAAGTGTTATTACCACTGATGCTAGTTGCAAGGGAATAGGAGCAGTTCTCACCCAAATTAATAAGGAGGGGTATGAAGATACTATTGCTTTTGCCTCACGTTCATTAACTACATCTGAGGAGAAGTATTCAGTTATTGAGCGTGAGGCACTTGCATGTGTATGGGCAATGGAACATTTTAGACAGTATGTGTGGGGTACTACAGTCATATTAAGATGTGACCACAAACCTGTGGTGAAAGTTTTAACCACGAAGGGGTTGTATAAAGCTTCTCCTAGGCTTGCCAGAATGTCTGTGCGTTTGTTTGATTACAACTATGAGGTACAATACTTACCTGGAGTGAAGAATACAGTTGCAGACTTCTTAAGCTGCATGCCCTTGCCATCCAACGATATTGAAGAGTTTCAGAACACTGATGAAGATGGGAAAGAAGACATGTGGGTGGCTATTGAGGAGGAAAGTATATGCAAAGGTATCACGCGAGATGAATGGAATACAGAGCAGAATTTGGATGAGGTAATGAAAGAATTGAGTGTCATGATAAGGGTGGCCGTTAAAGAAAATGATTAATAAAAATGTGTTACCTTTTTGGGAAGTAAGGGACAAATTATCTATGGAAGAAGGTCTATTTATTAGGAATGGGAAGGTAATACCTCCCTTCACCTTAAGAGGGAAAATTCTTGAGATTTGCCACGAAGGCCATCTAGGCATCGGTAAAACTAAGAATAGAGTGAAACAGTGGTACTGGTGGCCAGGGATAGATAAGGAAGTAGAAAGGTTGGTGAGAGATTGCCCTGTTTGTGAAAATGCAGATAAAACGCATGTGGTGTTGAAACCGCCTTTACACCCCATTCCTTCTCCAAACATGTCATGGGAAAGAGTAGGTATTGATGTCATGGGACCAACTGGTGAAGGTGAAGAGCAGACTTTCTTGTTAGTACTTGTAGATCACTTTTCTAAGTGGCCAGAGGTAGCGATTGTAAGGAAGGCTGATGTAAGCAGTATCATCAAATTTATGGATAACATTTTTGTAAGAGAAGGTTTACCAAAATGTATTGTGTTGGACAATGGGACACAATTCACGTCTTCTGCTTTCCAAGATTATGTGGGAAGGAATGGGATAAGGCATCATACTACTTCAATTTACCATCCTGCAGGTAATGGTTCTGTAGAAAGGTTCAACCGTGTACTTAAAGGAATGATTCAGTGGTCTAATTGCAATAATTTAGTTTGGAAAACAAAGTTATGGAAAACCCTGTGGGCTTTTAGGATTACTGTATGTAACAGTACTAATACTAGTCCGTTTGAACTCATGAGGGGTAGAACTCCCATGTCAAAAGATAATGTTGGTTGGCTCAAAGCTGCAAAAAGAGTAGAATGGAGTCCGGAAGAAGTGAAGACAAATATTGGGAAAGCTCAGGATAACTATAAGAAGTATTATGATGACATACACAAGTGCAAAGAGGTTAGGTTGTGTGTTGGAGATATTGTGAGAGTCAAGAGTAATAATCACACTATTAAAGGACAAAGTAAATTTTCTTCCCCCATGAGAGTAATTGCTGTGTACAATAATTCAGCACGACTCAATGATGGTAAAGTGTGGCATATATCAGCTTTGTCACTGTGTAAGAATTCCAGAGTTGTCTCGGGAACGGAGATTAGTATTCCGAAGAGTCATATGTGGAAAGAATGGTTGGAAGAGAGGAATGAGGGAAGAGAAGAACATGTTCATCAATGTCAACATAGTGTGGATTCAGGGAGCTCTGATGATCGCCATCTTCCATCAAATGACCTGAGGTCACATGACAGTTCCAGAGACTCTAGTGGCTTGCATGAAATCGGCTGTAGGAGTGAAAGGTGGAGTAGATTTGGCAGGAGAATTGTGATACCAAAGAAATTAAAAGACTATTATTCATAGCAATGTTCTATAGATACGCGTTTTGGGATGTTCAACTGTTTATTGTAAACCCGAAGAAAAAGACTATTATTTATAGTAATGTTTTACTGTTTATTTATAGGCAACTGTTTTATTTATAGGAATACATACATTGTTTATTCTCATATTGTTTTTACTGTAAAGAGAGAAGATATGTAGTGTCGGTAGTTGAGAATGCTCACCGTTCTCGATTGCCTCGCGCTGGGAATTCTGCACGCGCATCGAGGCATTCGAGAACGGTGTATGAAGAGACGGTTTGGAGCGGATTGAGCGGCAGCGCTGTCTCCCTTCTGCGATATATCTTAAAACAAATAAAGTAATTATTTAAGGCACTCGTTATCGGCAGTTCTTACAATCTCATAAATCAAATAAAATTTCTAGCAAAAGCAACATTCAAGGTATAGACTGATGGTGAGCTAATGGACAGTTCCCATTCCCCTTTAAATAACATTAGTTTATTATTTAATTCACTATCACATTAATCATTAATTGGCAAAAAAATCATCAGATAAGAAGTATAATCAGCAGAAGTTTAATAAAACATGTACAGTCCTAAATTTCACAATTAATAAACGTTGGTAAACTATGTCAGGCTAAGAGTTTAGAAAGTACCCCACAATGATACGACAAACATACATTCTTTGACATAAGATTTGAACAAAATCTATTCACTGTTTTTTTCCATTGTACCTATGTTTGTTTCAGCAAGTTGTCTAAAACTTCAAAGTGTTAAGAATGGCTGAAATTCCCAGCAGAAGTCTCTACATCTCAAAAACCTGAGGATTCTGGATGTTTAGCTCACTCGACTAACATATCCACTACAGGCATTGGTATATGACCACCAGGTCTCAGGTTTGAACCGTAGCAGATTCACTATATCTTTAATCTTTTTCAAAACAATAAAATAAGTTTGATAGAGTAGTGGTAGAATAAAAGTTTCCTGTAATCAAATAATACATGATTATGATACTATTATTTGAGTCATGGACTGTGTAGCTTCTCCTCACTGAAGGTTCTGGTGTCAATGCCCCCCACTGGTATTTAATTGGATCTCTGTCTGCTTTTTTAGTCTGTTTTTCTCCACTATTTGATAAGGACGTAATGTATTGCCACCTGTTTCCAGAATACTCTTGTCTGTGTTCAGTTATGACTTTAATATGAATAAAGACTGACACTCCCTTTAAGACAGCAATAAGTGGACGCCTGCTACATTTTTTGCACATCACAAGAAGAGGTTGATATGAAAAGAAGACACAGTACCTTCTGTTTTTGGAGAAGTGTTGGTATTTTCTAATTAATAGGATTGCAGTCCCACTGAAAAGTGCTGATGTTCTCACTTTGGGAGAAGAAATTCATGTCAGTATCTTTGTAATTGACATTTTAAAAACAGCAGCAAAATAACCTTTTATTTTCTATAAATGTTTTAATACTGAAAAAATAACAATGATAGTAAAAAATGGTTTCTGCTTTCAAAATCAAAATTATCTCCCAACTCATTAGTACTGTGAGATATTTCACATTGTTTTTCAGTATGCATATTTGCACAATTATGGTGTACATAGATGGCCATTCCTAATTTGAAGAGGAACATGAATAGGGCTTATTTGTTTCCAGAGCTGTCTCAGTAGCTTGAAGTCCCCCATCAAGTTCAGAATGATATAAAGGAGATAACACATAATTTCATTTTTGGATGTGCAAACTTCTGGAGGGGGCCATTGTTGGTGGGGCTATCATTTCACACACTGCTGGTCGAGACACTATTAGAATATACCTTTGGAAGACCAGTAGGTCCAGATTTAATGCGCAAACGCATGGAAAAGGCATATGTCCATGACTGCTTTTTCCTCCAGTAGCACATTAAAGCCAGATCTTTTGTCTTCACCAATGTATTCCCCTAAGACATTGAGCACTGTTGGAGCTCAGTGTGTCCACCAGACCTGCGAGCATCGGATGTCGGCAAGATGTTTTATACCAAACGAGTCCTGTGCATGTCAGAAATAAAAGCACTGAAGGCTTACTGAAAATGTTTCTTTTCTGATTAAGAGCAGCAAGAACTGCATATTGATAACATGCTTCAAGGTAACAAGAAGATGTTTGTGGGGGAATCTCTCAATGTGCCCCATAAAGTGCTCCTACAGACATTGAGACGTACACTTGAGGTATGAAGAATAAACTAGGTTATAGAAAATTGTGGGTCACAAAATGAAGTGACTCACCAAAAGATCAAAAGGAAGGATAATAAGCCAGATACCCGTTCACAATGTAAAGCATTCATGTGTTGGTATTCCCATAGCATGGACCTTGGGCAAGAGCCATAGACTGTTGCCCAATATGGGAGATGATAGAAAATGATGCAAGACTGTATTAATCAAGTGGTGACATATCCTTTGGTTACAGACATTTACACTAGTATCTCATACATTTAAATTTTAAGCACATTGTGAATAAGTTATTTCCCAGGACTGTACAATTTTCAGTCAGTGCCAAGCTGGAATCAAATCCAGGTCCTCAGATTGCTAGCTTGGCCACTAGACCACATCGCCTTCCTTAGCTGATGTACTAGAACTTTCGAAAAAGCTTAAAACACTCAATGTCACCACTCCTGTGAACACTCATGTTTCAACATACCCATTAGGCCACATTCCTCAGGCTGCCTAGTGAGTAGGCCAAATGCAAATTAGTTTGATATTTATGTTTTTATGAGGGTAGCACCTAAATGAATTGTCTCTCCTTTAAGGTTGATGTTTACTTATTGCATATACACAATCGTTTAAAGTAAGCACATACATGTCATGCATAAGGGGTAACTGTGCAACCTGCTCCAATATTACCACTGAAATGGTTCTGATTATATCTTTGGCCCTATAGATTGTAAATGTCACCGGAAGTCCGAGATGGCAAAGACAAGTTAACTGTTAAGTATTTTTTATATTACAAGCTGTTTTATTCAAAGTGGGCATTGACTGGAATTAAAATGTTAAGGTTTTGTTTACCGGTCACAAATATCACTACTACTGGAGTATTGGACTCTCTTTTTACTGTATTTAATTAGTTGCTTTCCCAGTGGTGCACCACCTGTTTAATTTTATTTCATTGGGGCCTTTTCCTGCCTCTCAGGCTCTCTATGCAGCAGGGGCCTTGGTGGAGTTGTAAGCCGTTTGATACTAGAAATAATTATTCTTTCACATAGTATTGTGGACAACTAGGCACTTATGGGGATTTGTGCGTTACCTATGAGCGTGCTGCATGTTTTTTTTGCTTGTTTCTTCTTTAAGGCTCTTACGCACTCCCTACTTCAGTACACACCATGTCACGTTTTAAGGATAATCGTGAAGAATTGGCAAGGGATCTATTTACTCATCAACTTAGTGCCAACCCAACTGATGTACCAACACAGAAGACTAATAGCCTAAAAGTGAAATTTCAAAAGCTGGAGAAATAAAAAAAAACAAGAACTGGCCAGATGGTGGGATGGAATCACTCTACAAAAATACTTAGATAACAAGATACCCAGAGGTCTCAGGATTTTAATCTTTCCGACCTATGAGGATCTGGACGAGGAATCACTTAAAGATTGGGAGGACAACTTACAAAACACATCCTTTACCATGATGTGTAATATGACAATGTGAAAGATCATGAACCCATAATAAGAAGAGGTGGTGACCCCGGTGATACTGACTTGTCTAGTGGGAGCTCTGTATCTTCATTAGATAGTAGCACTTCAAGAGAAAGTGGCCCTTAAAAACAAACCCCTTGCAGTGCTTCGAATTTTTTAGTGGAAATGGAGAGATTACGTTTAGGTACAAAAACAACTTGAAGAGAAATAAGATCAGAAGGGGTGGGAAACGATGGAGACAAAGGTACAGAAAAACCGGGAGTCCGAACCAGGTCCAAGAAGGACTAGAACCAACTCCGCCTACTGCAATGCAGACGGAAGGGGACTTGGTTATAGTCAATTTGTCTGATCGCTCTCTGAATATGACTGAATGCAACTTACTGAGCAAGGGTTTGGGCTTCTGTCCAACTCAGACTAATGACCTAGTAGAAGTCATCATGGATTTATTTAAATTTACTCATGTTTTAAAACTCAAGAACTACTTTTCTTCTTTTTTACCACGGGGGGATGGAAATAGATTGCACCCTACATTACAGACAGTAGAGACTTCCACCGAGGATACTCATATGCCAATACAATCAGTTTCTGATTTACATGATTTACAACTCCTGATGTCCCTGGGAGATGATCAAGCTCGAGATATTGAGGACAGGACTAGTGGGTAAAAATTACGTTCTAAATTCATACTAGCTAATACCCATAGTGACATTGAATTGTTCGCCAATAAGGTATCATCAGACTTACACAAATGTTTTAACACACGTATGAGTAATTGGCAGCAATTTGACAATTCGACTCTACTACAAAGAGAGGCTCTTTCTAGCCTTAAAAATGATCAGTCAATAGTGATTTGTGAGGCAGATAAGGGACGCAACGTGGTTATCATGAACCAATGTGATTATATGGAAGAAATAAACAGGCAACTGGCTGATGCCACGTGCTATAGGCACCTTACAAATAATCCAATTGGTGACCTGACGGAATATGTTAATAATAAACTATGGGGGTGGCATGAATTAGGTCTACTTTCTAATGATGAATTCAAATATCTTACTGTAACAAACCCCAAATACCCCTGTATATATATTCTTCCAAAAATGGACAAAGGAGGTAACTTCCCCCCCGGAAAGACCTACCATACCCGGTACTGATTTACCTACAGAGAAATTGTCAGAATATGTGGATTTCTTCCTACAAAAGTTTTTTTGCAATTTGCTTCTTTCATACAGGATAGTAAAGATATCCTCAATAAATATGAGGACTTCACTTGGTCGGATGA
The DNA here is from genome assembly GCF_031143425.1 of Pleurodeles waltl. Lineage (NCBI taxonomy): Eukaryota > Metazoa > Chordata > Amphibia > Caudata > Salamandridae > Pleurodeles > Pleurodeles waltl. Next base: position 1,195,420,035 of record NC_090445.1, on the reverse strand, counting down.
CCTTACATTTGTTACCATGGATGTGAATAGTTTATACATGTGCATCCGAAAACCCTTTGGTATACAAGCAGTCACTTCATATTTAAATACTCTAACAGCTGATCATTTTGCGCATAACCAGATGGTTATAGAAATGATTGACATTATATTGTCCAAAAATTACTTTCTACACAATACTGAGTGGTTTCAACAGATACAAGGGACGGCGATGGGTTCACAATTTGCCCCATCATACGCTTGCTTGTTCATGGGCTGGTATGAGAAAATACACGCCTGGGGAAAACATGCCTCCCACTGGACTGAGTTTATTGCCTTCTGGGGGGAGGTATGTAGATGACATTATCATAATATGGAATGGAACTATTGAACAACTTACTTTGTACCATGCCTTTCTCAATGATAATCCTTACAACGTAAAACTCAGTTTACATTATAGTAAAGATACCATCGACTTCTTGGACATCAGATTTTTTTATAGAGCAGAATTGTATACAGAGGCCCTCATTACAACATTGGCAGTAAAAGCCGCTTACCGCCGTGCAGAAGACCGCCAACACACCGCTGCGGCCGCAGAATTCCGCCACAGCTATTACGACCCACTGTTCGGAATCCGCCGAAATTCAAACACCCACACAAGTCTGCCACACCAAAGGTCAGTGATAAACTGGCGAAAACAAAACCTCCACCGTCACGCCAACAGAAACACGCCCATGCTATTACAACCCACAAATCCACGCAGCAGTCTTTCAACTGCGGTATTCCATTGGCGGTACACACCGCCACGCTCAAAATACACACACATCTCAAAACACCGCCACATTGGACAATTCCAAATACACACACCTGATACACATACAAACACCACTCCCACACACCCATCCCAATATAAAACACACACCCACATCACCCACAAACCCCTACGACCAAACATTAGAGACGAAGGCGACAGACAGAGAGCACAGCAATAGACAACCCCATCACACAGAGGCACACAACACCATCACCCATACAACATCCACGCACAAAACACCCCACACCACTACACATCACCACACTCATCAACACATACACCACCCCACACATCACCTACACCACCCCATGGCACGGCAAAGACACCCCAGGTTTTCGGAGGAGGAGCTCAGGGTTATGGTGGAGGAAATCGTACGGGTAGAGCCACAGCTATTTGGATCACAGGTGCAGCACACCTCTATAGCTGGGAAGATGGAGCTATGGCGAAGAATTGTGGACAGGGTCAACGCAGTGGGACAGCACCCAAGAAATCGGGAGGTGGAACGACCTACGGGGGAAGGTGCGTTCAGTGGTCTCCAGGCACAACATCGCGATTCAGCGGACTGGCGGCGGACCCCCCCTCCTCCCCCACAACTAACAACATGGGAGAAGCAGGTCTTGACCATTATGCATCCAGAGGGCCTCGGAGGAGTCGGTGGAGGAATGGACACTGGTAAGTCAAATCTTAACTATCATATCCCCCACCCTACCTGCATGCTATCACACACCACCACCCTCACCCCCTCCCCTATCAGTCCAACTCCTCACTAATGTACTAATAACACAAACCACCCATCCCTACACCAAGCCCTGCATGACACAACAAAGCATGGACACCTATCACTAAAGCATGCCCACTGCACATACCCATAACACCCCCACAACCATCATCACACAAGCCCCCACACAGGAATGCTGGCACTGGGGTACACGCACACCCACCCATTGCACACCATGACACACACAGATGCAATAATCATGCTTTTATACCCCTGCAGGACCACTACGTTACGTCACCAGACACGAGGGTCAAGACATCTCCACTCCACCCACAGAAGAGGCCCACAGTGACGACAGCAGCTCTGTCCAACTGGATCCAGATGACCAGCCCGGACCATCGTGGGCCTCGGGACAGTCGGTTCCCCTCGCACAGGCACAGCCCAACACTGACCTTCCACCCTCTGGTAACACCAGCACAGCACCCACCCAGCGGGACCATACCTCCGTCCCCAGGACACGACAATCAGCTGTGTGTCCACCACTACAGGAAACCCAGGATAACGCACCACCCCAATAACAACAGGGACCTGGGGGCAGTGGTAGTGGGCATACGGTCCAGGGGACGGAGACCCAGGAACACAGGGGAACTGGGAAGGCTGCTGTGCGACAGGGGGCGGACAGGCCAAGGGAACCCACTCTCCACGAGGCCCTCTCCTCCATCATGGGAGCATACCACCACTCCCAGGAGACGATGGCAACGGTCCTGGCCAAGTTTCAGGAGACCCAGCGCATGCAGGAGGAACAGTATTTGGGGTTCAGGGAGGAGCTCAGAACCATCAGCTCCACCCTGGGCACCATCGTAGGGGTGCTGAAGGACATACAAAAGACCATGAAGGACACCGTGGCACTCCAAGGGGCCCTTGACACTAGCCTGGACGATGAACTGCCCACCACCTCCGCCGGCGCTAGTGGACAGGATGCCCTGCCACAGGACCACCACACCAGCACCCCACCCCCTGCAGACGGTGAACCACCCCCCAAGCGGTCCCTGAGATCCAGGAACAGGACAGAGCAAGATGGCAAGACCCCCGCCAGGAAATGAGACCACCTTGATTTTCCTCCCACTGTCCCACTTTCTTACCCTGTCCAGATTGGAACTGCCCCAGCTCCACTTCCTATGCCCATGTGGGCAAAGCACCTCTGAGACTAATAGACTGGACTCTGCCATGGACATTCCTCCACCATCAACCATCACCATTTTGCCACCCCCTACAATAATTAGCACTTCAATAAACACCCTTGAACCACAAAACAATCTGGAGTCAGTCTGTGATTTTGAAAAATTGTAATATCTATGACAATGACAAAAAACGTTCGGAAATGTAATGTCAACATACCTATGTTACACATCACAAACCCATGAAGGATGCAAGCAGATGACACACATTGGTAACCACACCTGTGAAACCGTAATGGAAATGTATCACTCAGTTAGCAAATACTACTTCACATTGACAGACAGGATAGAGGTAGAAGTGTGAAAGTACTTGTAGTAGGCAGGAATGTGTTCTCACCTGTGTGTCACAGGAAATATTGCTGTATGACAGAGTCCCTGTTGTCAATGTCTTCTTCCTCTGCTTCCTCCTCATCACTGTCCACAGGCTCCACAGCTGCCACAACACCGTCATCTGGACCATCCTCCTGCAGAAAAGGCACCTGTTGTCGCAAAGCCAAGTTGTGAAGCATAGAGCAGGCGATGATGATCTGGCACACCTTCCTTGGTGAGTAGAATAGGGATCCACCTGTCATATGGAGGCACCTGAACCTGGCCTTCAGGAGGCCGAAGGTGCGTTCGATCACCCTCCTAGTCCGCCCATGGGCCTCATTGAAGCGTTCCTCTGCCCTGGTCCTGGGATTCCTCACTGGGGTCAGTAGCCATGACAGGTTGAGGTAACCAGAGTCCCCTAATAGCCACACACGCTGCCTCTGGAGTTGACCCATCACATACGGGATGCTGCTATTCCGCAGGATGTAGGCGTCATGCACTCAGCCAGGGAACATAGCATTTACCTGCGAGATGTACTGGTCTGCCAAACATACCATCTGTATATTCATCGAATGATAACTCGTCCGGTTCCTGTACACCTGTTCACTCCTGCGGGGGGGACCAGAGCTACATGGGTCCCATCAATGGCACCTATGATGTTAGGGATATGTCCCAGGGCATAGAAGTCACCTTTAACTGTAGCCAAATTCTCCACCTGAGGGAAAACGATGTAGCTCCTCACGTGTTTCAGCAGGGTAGACAACACTCTGGACAACACGTTGGAAAACATAGGCTGGGACATCCCTAATGCCATGGCCACTGTTGTTTGAAATTACCCACTTGCTAGGAAATGGAGCACTGAAAGCACCTGCACTTGAGGGGGGATTCCTGTGGGATGGCGGATTGGTGACATCAGGTCTGGCTCCAACTGGGTACACAGTTCCTGGATTGTGGCACGGTCAAACCTGTAGGTGATGATTAAATATCGCTCCTCCACTGTTAACAGGTCCACCGGCGGTCGGTACACGGGAGGATTCCGCCATCTCCTCAAATGTCCCAGCTGACGGTGCCTAAGAAGGACAACAGCGACCATAGAGTCAATCAATTCTGAGGTATGTACCCACAGCTACACTGAACACGACCCTAAATACAAAATTCTTCCTGTATGTTTGTTGAGTCTAGGCCTAGGTATGTGTGACGCAATTGTAAATGAAGCAATGTGGGCCCCTGAAATGGCGGCTGCCTGACCTCTAAACTGGGACAATGGGATGTGAGGTAACTGCGCTGGCGTTGTACACCATCACGGTAGGCGGTCGTAGACAGCGGCACAATGCTGCATTGGTTAACATTGGACCCTATGGGTCCCAGGAGCCAATGATGAAGTGCGCCGGCGCTGATGATACGCACCGCCACGGACGTCACCGCCGCAGACGTGACCGCCATTTTCAATCACTCAATACCTGATCTTCGACAGGAGAGGACCTACACTACAAGTGCTGCTGTGACCTCGGTCTGGAAGAGACAATGGCTGGTGCATCTGGGGAAAGGTCCCCTGCCTTCACTGCACAGGAGTTGGAGAAGCTCGTGGACGGGGTCCTCCCCCAGTTCACGCTACTCTACGGTCCTCCAGACCAACAGGTAAGTACACAGGGAGCACGTTGTATGGGCTATGCCTGGGTAGAGAGGGCTGGATGTCAGTAGGAAGGGGGCAGAGTTCTGCGAGCATGAAGGACTGTCAATGCATGTGCCACATGGCAAGGGTAGGGATGTGGGCCACTCACTTCGACGGTGCAGTTGGTAATGACTTCTCTTCTTCCCCTGTACATGTCATGTAGGTCAGCGCCCACCAGAAGAAGGATATTTGGCGTGCCACCGCCAAGGACGTCCGGACCCTGGGGGTCCACCAGAGACAGAGCACCCACTGCCGTAAAAGATGGGAGGACATTCGCCGCTGGAGCAAGAAGACGGCAGAGGCTCAGCTGGGGATGGCCTCCCAACGTGGGAGGGGTGCCCGTCGCACCATGACCCCCTGATGTTCCGGATCCTGGCGGTGGCCTACCCTGAGTTGGATGGGCGCATGAGGGCATCACAGCAGACACAAGAGGGTGAGTACACTCACATTCTGATGACTTTGCGTGCAGTGGAGGGGTCTGGGTGGGGGAGGAGGGCTGTGGGTTTCCCTAGGCCAGGGCGAGTTCCGTAGGCTAGGCCCCTCTGGAATGCAGGCCATGTGCCACTCCACCCCACCTCTGTAGAGTGCCAAGTACAGGTATACATGCCCCTGTGTCATGTATGTGGGCAGATGACACTCATAGCCATGTAGGCCATATCCCAGGAACTGCATCTGTAGAGGCCAAGAGCAAGGCGTAGTGCAGGGGGCTGCTGTGTCTGTATTGTCAGCCAACGGTAGCGGTAAGCCATGCACTCAACCTGTCTTTCTTCTGTTTCCCCACCCCTTTTTGTGCTCTCCCTGTTCTTTTGTGCATCAGCATCATCAGGCGGAGGTACAGTGGCACCGGAGCACGAGGGAGCTGCATCCCACATGGCCATGGAGGGCCACACCACGGACTCAGAATACACCAGTGGGACGGAGGGCGAGGGGAGCTTCATGTCGGTCACCGGATCAGCAAACAGCGACACGGACTCGTCCTCCGATGGGAGCTCCCTTGTGGTGGCGGCACCATCTGTGCCCCCCACTTCTACAGGTACAGCCACCACCCTCCCTACCAGCACCGCCCTCCCAGCAGCCCCTCAGCCTTCGCTCCGTGCCCGCTCATCCAGGAGGGTGGGCATCACCTTCGCCCCAGGCACCTCAGCCCCTGCCCCTGTCACCCCTGCTGACGTCAGTGAGGAGGCCATTGACCTCCTCAGGTCACTCACTGTTGGGAAGTCTACCATTGTGAATGCCATCCAGGGTGTAGAAAGGGAGTTGCAACACACTAATGCATTCCTGGAGGGCATTCATTCTGGTCAGGCTGTCCATCATCGAACCCTGCAATCTCTGGCCTCAGCACTGATGGCAGTCATTGTCCCTGTGTCTAGCCTACCCCCTCCAACTTCCTCCATCCAGGCCCAATCCTCTGTGTCCCAGCCTATCCCAAGCACACCATCAGACCAGCATGCACACACCTCAACACACAAAAGTGGCTCTGGCAAACATAGGCACCACACATCCCACAGGCACTCACACAAGCATCACCCACATACAGACACAGCAACATCCACTGCCTCCACTGTGTCCCCCTCCTCGTCGTCTCCCTCTTCCCTCCCAGTGTCGTCTACACTCTCACCTGCATGCACTACATCTACAGCCACTAGGACTCGCACCAGAACACCCACCACCACACCCCGCTCACCTGCACTCACCACCCCCACTACCATTTACACGTCCCCTGTGTCCTCTCCCAGTGTGTCTGTGACGCCCCCTCCCAAAGTACACAAACGCGGGCACACACACACACAACATCGATCCACCTCACGACAGCCTCCAGAACATGCACCTGCACCCAAATCATCTAAAGTTACACCTCCTACAACCATCTCCTCTTCCTCCACTCCCAGACCCCCTCCAGCTACCCGTCCCAGTGTTCGTCAGAAACTTTTCCTGAGCAACCTTGACCTCTGTCCCACCCCCCCCCTCCAATTCATAGGTCCCGTACTAGCACCTCAGCCAAAAAAAGTCTGGTTCCAGTGGGGCGTGTTAGAGGTATGTGGAGTGCACCGAGCACCGGGGCAGCCAGTGTGACACGGAGCCAAAGCACTGCCAGTCCACTCCCTGTAAAGCACCAGAAGTTGGACAGTGCCCGACGGGAGAGGGGGAAGACTCCTGCTGGAGAAGGCCACCATCCTCCCCGCTAGCTAGGACGCCACCGCCAGCCCCATCGTCACTGGTCCGGAGATCACCACCAGAGTCAGTGCCCTGGAGGGCAGCACTATCGTCACATGTCCGGAGACCACCGCCAGAGTCAGTGCCCAGGAGGGCAGTCCAATCGTCACTGGTCAGGAGACCACCGCCAGAGTCAGTGTCCAGGAGGGCAGCACTATCGTCACTGGTCAGGAGACCACCGCCAGAGTCAATGCCCAGGAGGGCAGTCCACTTGTTACTGGTCAGGAGACCACCGCCGGAGTCAGTGCCCAGGAGGGCCCCGGCAGCCACAGTCTCGCTGGGCAATGAGGGACCGCCATGGCAAACACCGCTGCACAGGTCAGAGACAGCAAAGTCAAGTACCGCTGAACAGGGCAAGCACCGCTGAACAGGTCAGAAACTGCAAAGTCAAGCACCGCTGAACAGGGCAAAGACCGCCATGGCAAGCACCGCTGAACAGGGCAAAGACCGCCATGGCAAGCACCGCTGAACAGGGCAAGCACCGCCAACTCAAGAATCGCTAGCCCATGTGCGGCTGGGACAGTGATGGAACTGGGACCGTCACGGGGAGCGTGATGCACTCTGGGCACCAGTCCCCCTCCAGAACCAGTGGAGAACTGCATCCACTACCTGAATCTGTCACAGGATGAAGCACTCTGGGCACCAGTCCCCCTCCAGAACCAGTGGAGAATGTTATCCACTCGAGAGACTGTGGCTTTGCACTCCCCAGGATGGTACAGTGGGCAACACACCCACTGTAGAGACTTGAGAGACTGTGGCTTTGCACTCCCCTGGATGGTACAGTGGGCAAACCACACAGTGTAGAGACTTGAGAGACTGTGGCTTTGCACTCCCCAGGACTGTACAGTGGGCAACCCAGCCACTGTAGAGACTTGAGAGAATGTGGCTTTGCACTCCCCAGGATGGTACAGTGGGCAAACCACCCACTGTAGAGACTTGAGAGACTGTGGCTTTGCACTCCCCAGGATTGAACAGTGGGCAACCCACCCACTGTAGAGACTTGAGAGACTGTGGCTTTGCACTCCCCAGGATGGTACAGTGGGCAACCCACACACTGTAGAGACTTGAGAGACTGTGGCTTTGCACTCCCCAGGATGGTACAGTGGGCAAACCACCCACTGTAGAGACTTGAGAGACTGTGGCTTTGCACTCCCCAGGATACATCAATGGGCATGGAGCCCCGTCGTGGATCTGGCGTGGTGCTGTCATCCGGCTGAGGTGTCCCCCCTTCCCCCTGAGGTGCCTGTTGTATTTCTATCTGATGCCCCTGCAGTGTTCTCTCCGTTTGTGGACAGGTATCTAGTGTGGGCCTCGCCCATGCATTGTGGGCCCAGTGGTCCACGGACATTGAATTGTGCATACCTGCACTACTAATCGTGATGTATATATTTGGAATGTGTATATATTTCTGTATATAGGAGCTTACTGTATTTGGATACATTACAATGGTTCAACTAATTTCGTTTTGTCTTTGCATTCTTCGGGGGGGTTGGGGGTTGTTACTGTGATGTTTGGAAATGCATTGGTGTGTATGTTGTAGTGTGCGAGGGTCGGGTTGAGGGTGGAGGTGTTGCGTGTGTGTGTCCCTGACTTTTGCCTCCCCCCTCCCCTATGTCATAGGTGCAGTACTCACCGGTGTCTTCGGCGCCGCCGTTGCTGGTGTTCGTAGAGGAGCAGGAAGACAAGCGCAGGGAGTATTTGGAGTTCCGGCTCCATGGTGGCCTCCTTCCTCGTGGAGTGTGTTAAGGTGAGCGTTTTCCCATTGCAAAAGCTGTTTCCGCCGTGTTTTTATCCACGGTGAATCCGCCCCAGAAAAAGTGGCAGATTGGTGGGTTGTAATAGTGTGGGCGGTACATTGTCCTCCACCTGTCTGTTGGCGGTGACCACCGCGCCGCTTGTCTGTACCGCCGTGGCAGTCGGAGTGTTAAAGTGGCTGTCTATGTTGGCGGTTTCCGCCACGGTCATAATTCCCTTTTTTTTCTGCCGGCCTGTTTGCGGTATTACCGCAGCTTTAACACCGTCCGCCAGGGTTGTAATGACCACCAGAGTGTCTTATATAGAAAATCCACAGCTTGTAACAGTCTTCTCCATGCAACCAGTGCCCACCCCATTTCGGTAATTCGTAACATTCCCTTTGGTGAAATGGTGCGTGTGAGACGGAACCGTAGTACCAACGATAAATTTCTCACACAGGTTCAACTTGTAAAACAGAGATTCATCAAAAGAGGTTATAATCAAAAGATTCTTTCACAAGCAGAAAAACGTATTATGAACATACCCAGGAAGGAGACTTTGACTTCAAAACCACATGGAGACAATAAGAACCATGTGGAATTGTTGTCATTTGTGACCCGTTATACAGTTCACAGTCAGGACATTTTAAAATTTTTAAAACGTCATTAGTCCTTACTAACTGAAATCCCGGGTCTCAGAGGACACCTATCAAAGAAACCTAAGATTACTTACCGTAGAGGGTTGACTTTAAGGGATCAACTATGTCCCAGCTATATCTCTGTTTCCAGTCCCACCACATGGCTTTCTACAAAACTGAGGGGCTTTTTCACATGCCATGTAAAATTTGTATCTTTGGTCTTGACAAAACTAAAGAATTTTGTTATAACAACACCAGGACATTCACTATTAAGTATTTCATTAATTGCAATACAAAATTTGTTATTTATGTCCTGGGGTGTACATATAATCTATGTGGGAAGTACCAAACGCTCTTTAAAACTTAGACTACAGGAATACTTACGTGCTATAAAAAATAATGATACTAGTTACCCATTAACAGCTCATATAGCATCGGTTCATCCTAATGATGCACAGATTTGGTTTCAGGGGATTGACCATATTCCCGTGCACCCTAGAGGGGGCAATAGGGAATTAATATTACGTCAAAGGGAGGCAGCCTGGATCTGCCGCCTACGAGTGGTGGATCTGGGCCATAATACTGATCATGAACTTCACTATTTCCTATAGTATAGTGTCGGTGTTTTGATCTATAAGATAATGTTTGATTGGGGCTATAATGTCTAGCTAGAGCATGTATACTGTCTATTGTCCCTTGAATGAGTTAATCATTTTTAATGGCTTACGGTATGATGTATCAAAATTCAGTCCTTACAAACTGGGAACTATTCACCTATATAATGTGAATGTCAAAATGTATAAACCATAGGTAAATTTGGTTCTTGTAATGTCATTGTATATATTATTAGATTTGTGTAGCTTTTTATACGATGAATAGGCTTCATTTGTTTATGATCAAGACTATCACAACCATCTTGTTTGTTCTAATTACAATTTTTGGAACTTACAATTGGTTCAAATTGCTGACCATTTTGGTATTTCTAGCACATCAATTTAGGTTTTATAGGTTTTCTCTTTCCTCTTTTTTCTCTATCCACGTTTCTGTGTTTTGTTTCACACTTGTTTTGATTTAGCATGAGGTGGCATCCAGTCCGTCATATTGTTACATCTACTTCCAAGATGGCCTTTTAATTTAGTCCATCTTTTATTTTTGTTCCCATGGAATACCAAGATCCTTATTCTAAATTCTCTCAAGATGGCCGCCTTGTGCTGTCCGTCTTTGATTTCCAATTTCTTCTCGATACTATCCGGATTTCCGGGTTTCCTTAACTATTTTAACATTTCTCATAGCGGGGGTTCTTCCTTGTTTCCACGCATCGGGACCAGAGTTTCACTTTCACCTGCCCGTAACGACAACAACGGTCGCTCTGACCGTGATACTGACTATGGACCCAGCCTGAATTATATACTTACACTCTCTCGGTAAGACGCTTTCTCTTTTCCTTATGTCGTGGGATGGTGGTTTGATTTATGGTTCTTCTTTTTAAGTCTAGGGCGTAATGGCCTCAGTGCCGTGCCTTTAACACGATGGTCTATAACCACCACATGTCTTTGAATTATAGTACTCACCGTGCAATGGGCACTCTATGAGTTAATTTTCTTTCCGTTTTGTTCCTTTTTTTTTTCCCTTGATCCTCAGCGTAATATTATAATTGTTATTGTTAATTGATGGGGCTTGTTGCCTTTTTTTGAAGTTACATTGCCTCTCTTTTTACGATTATTGACAGTTCCACTTTTGTGTACTATGAACTGCCTGCTGGCTTTCTTTATTTACATATACAATTCTATATAATTCTTATTATTATTATTTTTCATATTTTTCCCCCTCTAGGCATCTTACCACTTGCTGTATTATTGATTATTGAGACTGACTGGATACTACTTTGGTACACTGACCCTATTGTTTATTATCTCTTTACACTATGTTTTTCGACTTTTAAATCTGGTCTCGCACTAGGTGGAAACTCTGCCTTCCTAGTTTCCTGGTTTGTGTATTTTACTTAGGCATGCCTACTTTCTCTCACATTATCTCTTCACATTGTTCTTCTGACTCCTAAATACTGGTTTTGCAATGGGTGGACATTTTGTTCTTCTGTTTTTTATAGTATTGATGCACCTCTTTTAATTCTTTCCGACTTTCCTTGTTGGTCCTTCCCAATACCTACTTGAGTTTTTTAAGACAATTTTCATTTAGACATGGCAACACTTATGCATGTTCATGCACTTTCACGTGCTTTTTCACACTGGTTATAATAGGGACTCAGTTTGTGTTGGTATGTAGTGTATTATAATTTTTGCATTCATGCAACTATTTCCTTTCCCTTTCTTATATTTCGTATACCTTTGTTCTGTGTTACATTACAGCCCTGAAGAAGCCCTTTTGTTGATGGGTGAAAAGCGTTGGCTGTCAATTATTTGTACCTTATGCCGCAATAAGACAACTGTGCGAATACCAGATACTGGAATTGAAAATAATTAAACAGAAGATTTGCTTCATCACTACTACTGGAGTATTGGACTCTCTTTTTACTGTATTTAATTAGTTGCTTTCCCAGTGGTTTAAGTTTATTTCATTGGGGCCTTTTCTTGCCTCTCAGGCTCTCTATGCAGCAGGGGCCTTGATGGAGTTGCACGCCGTTTGATACTAGAAATAATTATTCCTTCACGTAGTATTGTGGACAACTAGGCACTTATAGGGATTTGTGCGTTACCTATGAGCGTGCTGCATGTTTTTTTTGTTTGTTACGTCATTGAGAAAACTATAGGCAATGGTGAGATCAGTGGATGTATGTGCCTCTGTGGCTGCAGAGTTTACAGCTTCGTTATGGATTTACTGAATTTACCACATAATTTCCAAAATATGCAGACTTCACCAAAATCGTTGTTTCCAGCTCAAACAATTGAATAATTATGATAATCTTGGTCCTCCAAGTTGCATAATTCTACGAGCCTGAACAATGTAAAACCTTTGCACAGTGGCGACAAAATCTGTATTTCACAAGTAACTGTGAAATATTTTCCATATTTTATGGCTCGCTAATAATAAATGAGTTCAATACCTCTGCTTTTGTGCAATAAAAACACCAAAATATGTAATACAAGCATTTTCACTCGAAGATATAATGACTTTTCAATAATATCCATTGTGGCCATCAATATCTTTTAAATATGGTATTTTCTGTCATCTTAGGTAGTGTTCAAATGATCGATTATTCTTTTTTCAGTTTTTGGACATGCACTACTTCTTTAACATAGCTAAACATGGCTGTGCGAGAAATGGGCCTATATTGTAAATTATAGCGATTTAGTGAGTTCCTGTTTTGTTAGCGCTAGATTAATTTTCTTTAAAAATAAATACACACTTACACCTAATCCAAACTAGCACTCAGTCACTGTTTCTTTCTATCCAAATGAAGGAAGGTTGGACAAAGATTCACAGATTTAAATGTGTGCTTGCTGCAACAGAAATTCATCATGGGAAGTAGTGATGGCAGCCATATTAGTGAAGGAGCTGAAGCCATGTGAAAATTACATTTATTCTTGTTATGGTGAGCATTGACAGCATAAGACAAGTCTTCAGGATTCTAACGATATAGGCAGAAGGAGACCTGTGAGTAGACCAATGCTTGTGGGAAAGTGTGTGCAGGCCTATAACCCTGCTGCACCACTCTCAAAGGGCTCCTGTAGCTCCAGCCAGTACATAATGCCTGCACCCTCAGGCAGTGCTGAGCTCAGGTTACTTCACCTGAACAGAAGCCTGGTGCTCTATCTCAGGAAGACAGAAGGCACAGCTAGCAGAATAATGGAAAATTCTGAGCTTTTGTTCACTGAGGGCACCATGAATTGAGATCACTGTGACTGGAGTTGTTCCCTTTGTTTGTGGTGCCACCAAGCCATACATTAACGATCAGCACACATGAACCAACAGAGGGTCCTGCAAAAAATCCATCCTATTGCACCCTTGAAGTTGACCTGCCCTCACAAGCTTTATGCTTTACTCCTTCATCCACTCACTTTGGGGTTTGCCTGTTTCAACCACACCAGGGAAGGAAGTATAAAATGCCAAACTCCTTCAGAATGTGAAGGGTTTACATCCAATGTTCCTCGTGAAGCATAATTTCAAAATTGACTAGACTACATTCTACAATTCTAAAACATAGCTCCCAAGTGAATCTGTCACGTATGAGTGACACCTTCACCCCAGCCCAGCACTTAATCTATTAAACAAAAATGTATGCTGGTGACCAGAATGTTTTTTTGATGATTGGTATCGGACCATCCACAAAGAGCACTGCCCAGTGACACAGTGAAAGGCAGACTTCTTATGAAGTCAGCAAAAGGAATGGGTGTAATATGATGTAAAGTTTGCTTTACTAAACGTAGTCACCATCTCCTGCTACCACACCCTCAAAATGCTCAATGTAATCTTCAAAAGGCCCCCCGTCAGCACATGCAGAATGAACACCGAGGCTATCATCACCAACAAGCTGGACTATGGCAATGCACTCTGTCAGAAACACTGTTTAACTGCTAGTAGACGTCAGCCCATACAAAAATGTGTGGCCAGACTCATATGTAGGCTTTCCCCATGTTCAGATCACCCTGACCAACAAAGACCACCACTGGCCAGCTCATTCACTAACCCATACTAACCAACATGCAACACACCCACTAGACACTTCTGCTCAGCCGTAATCCTGCTCACACACATCCCCCACATACAAAGAACCAAATTTGGCTGTTGTGCTCTCCCCTATCTCCTGCTCAAACCTGAAACGACTAGCAGCTACACATTAGAGATACCTCCTCAGTACTTGAGCTCCACAAGAATCTGAAAATATAGCTTCTCACCTGGACAGATCTCAGTTACAGCTGACATATTCCCTGCTTTCTCAGCACCAGGATACTCTCTGGGGTAAGCTGTGCAATTCACAACTACTTAACATAAGATAGCATAAAGTTTGCCTTAGCATCATTATTTTGGTGTTGTTCATGCATCTCTCACTCTGTCTCGGTTCTTTTCCATCTTAGTCACCCACGACACAGGTGACACCTAAGGGTGCAACAACCTCAAAGGAGTGTTCCCCAGGACACCAAGAGCAGTCACAGTGGAGAACCCAGAAGGTGAAGGGAGGACCGAAAGGTATCCCTGAGTACTTTACAGAACTGGGGAAAATCACCAGTCACAAGACACTCTCTGGAGAACCAGCCCCGAAATCACACCCAGGATGGAGATCTTTCAGCAACAGTGCAATCACTTTGGGCAACTCCTGGATAGACTTCCCTCTAAGCAATGCAGCACAAAAGTCAAGGCTAGAACATTCTGTACCAAGCACCTTTCCTTGCTTGGAAATCTACACAACAAAACTGAGCATGCTTTTCCTGCCACAAAAGCAGGTAATCAAGCTATCCCCTACTACAATGGTAAAGGACAGAAGCATAGTCCCTGACGACTTCCCAGCCAAAGGGCACTGCACAGAAGAAAACCAAAAAGGCAGCTTGGCAAATCTGGCTTTAAAATTATTAATCCCAAGGAAGAAACAGCCCAAACACCCTGGGGAGGCCTCTCTTACACAGGAGGATTGAGAGTAGGTCTTCAACCAAGACAAAGAGCTGCGCTCCCCTCAGGGGAAGTAAGTGACTAACACACACCCATAAAAAGGAACGTTAACCAGCCCACAACAAACATGCTTTATGCATCCGAAACAACGGAAAATCATGGGCATATGGACTCAGACGCCCTTCTCCTGACAGGATGGGACGCTTTAAACAAAACTCTCACAGCCATAACAAACACCACTATTTTCAATACAGATAAACTGGACATTCAAATTATAATCTTGTAAAGCTTGGCAACCACTACTATGGCTATGCTGGACAGATTAAATTTGCTAATCGAAAAAGCCTAAGCGCATGTGGAGGCGAAGAAGGAGCCTCCTACCCAGGCCCATCATTGCCATTACAGCCCAATCTTAGATTAACTATAAGACTTGCCATCAATCATGTCGACAATAGTAATAAACTTAAATCAGGAAGCCGAACAGTGGAGGAATGGCAGGCTACGGCTACAGGGGCAACAAGATCCTGCAACAATACACAGTCCACAAAAGGGAGTGCCAAACGTTGCAACACAGGCAGAAGTAAGTCTAGAACAGACATTAGTAGTAATAGCAGAAAAAAGTGCACAATCTAGAAGAAGGTCCTTCTCTTCCCGTTCTGTCCAGGAAAAGCAAGAAACATCTAAAGAAAATGCACAACAAATCATTTATGGGTAAGGAAAACAAAGCCCATCCTTTTCACAGAAACTGGAGCGAAGAGAGGGATTTCGAAAAAAGAGTCAAGTATCAAAGTGGAATTGATAAAACGCTCAACTCCTGCTCAATTGACAGACACCAAAGTTCAGCCACTGAGGTTACAGAGTGTCTCAGCAGGAAGTATGAATAAGGGGGTCCTTGGTAATACAGCGGCAACTGGCAGGCCCAAAGAACTACAACCAAACTGCTCAACCGCAGTTGACACCTCCTGGTACAATCAGACAGATCTCAACTTCCGGGCCCTGGGACAATCCAGGGGGGAAACTAGGATCTATTACTTCTTACGTGGCACACCCCATGTCAACCAGTGTAATGGAGCCCCACGAGAACCATGTCCAACTTGATAAATACAGAAACTCCACACAGGCCACCAGTCTTGGTGTCGCCCTTGAGGAAACAAGGGAACAACTGAACGATCACTCCGCAGTGGGATTCTCATCCTGGGTGCTAAGACCACTGGGGTCCATCACAAAGCCTGCTGCCCGCCCGATCAGTGCAAATCTCACATATCAAGCACCCACTGTGGTAAAGCAAAGGATAAGTACAGATGCGGAAATCACATCAGCTCTGCACTTCACAAAGGGCCATATGACAGCACCCTATCATCAGCCGCAATCAAAGGATAGGGGCAGTCATTCCCTAATTTTTCATCCAACATGTAAATCTTGGGGCCCCTTTGACATCCTAAATAGAGGCAACCTCATGATAATCAGCAACGCGATCCCAGTGCTGGAACAATTAAACAGTAAAGATCTTGAGTACGTAGCCTTTCTAGCACCAAGTAAGGCCGATTCAAATGAGTGCACAGAAGTCTGTTTTAGCAGTGCAGAAAAATGCAGTGGCTGTTATCTAAGTCAGCTGTATTCGAACTCTGGTGTATAGAGCTTAAAGAAGTGAACAAAGCAAAGTATCCAACATTCCTTGTCCCTCAAGGAGTCATGGGAAAATGTGATGGAACACGGATAGCAAATCCCCGGGCTGTCAATCAGAGATTAATCCTACAGCACACCAAGGGGGCTTCCGTCACCTTCAGCACCGGCCAAGAGAATTCATAATCTCCATTGCACAGGAACATCCATTAACAAGACCTGGCCAGGAAGTGGACCTGAAAAAAGAGGAAACCAGTTGGAACAAATTATCCCCTCAATCCTGACGCACCCATGTAACCCAAGGTTGGAGCGGGATCCCAGCAATGCCAAAAAAGCTCAAACTCTAGAACGTTGCCCAAATGTGCACTGGGCAATACAAAGTAATATCTTGGAACATAGCAGGGGCTACCAAAATCACTCATGACTCAAATCTGGAATCCTTTTTGAGAAATGCTGATATCATCTGCCTACAAGAAACTTGGAGAGTGGCTGAAAATCCGTTAGCAGGAATCCAAGAATTCCGTAGCCCAGATGCAAAACCAAAATCCAAAGGGCACCCCAAGGGAGGTCTTTCCCTCACATAACCACAAGTAAATCTTTAGAGGCAAGGAGCATTGACCAACTCCGAGCCCACATGTTAACCATCATCTTTGAAAACTGGCTACTGGAACGGGCATCACCATCAGTCATAATATTAAACATTTATATCAACCCCAATGCGACTCACAAACAGCATCTATTAGGCACCACAGAAAATGAATTGCTATCGCTAAAACCTCATACATAAACACCTCCTGGCTCATCAAAGATGACTTCAACCTAAACATGCCCAACCATGGGAAAAGAAGCACCAAAGGTGTCTTAGATAAGTGCCTGGGCATTCCCAGCAAGTATCACGCTTTAGGGACATAGATCCATGTGATCATCTTCTGGTGAGAGCCTTAGAGGCATTTGGACTGAGGGCCTTGAACGGTCGATTCCCCACAGACTGGCCAATGAACCCAACGCACAAATCAAAAAAATCGCCAAGCACCCTAGATTACACATTTGCATCTATGGCATTCTTCAAGTTCATTCATGTCTTTAGCATAGAAGTTAGATGCGAAAGTGATTATCATCCGCAAGTTATAGAAATCACGAACAACAACCATTACATGGCACAGGTGCATAATATAGGGTCACAGGATCCAGGAAGCCATCTACACAGTATAAGATGGTCAAACTTGTGTTCTGTGAAATATGAGGCATGGAAAAAGAGCTTGTTACCCAATCTAGGGGCCCAGCTGGACACAATCATCAAATGGGAAGCAATGTTAACAACACTAAGGAGCCAACTAGCTCCCATACAACGGCACAGGATTGGTCCTCCACAGAACAAAAATCAATGGTTCACACAATCCCTAAAGCAACAAAGGCGACAGGTCAACAAAGCAGCAAGAGCCCTAAAGAATCAACACATTGACACCAGCCAACTTGGTGCCTTCCATGAACTAAGAAAGAAATATAAGAAGGCAGTCTGGGAAGCAAAACATGCACACAGTGACCAAGAATGGATCAAAGTGTTTGAGACCTGCAAACAAAAGAACAGCCACCCCCTGTGGTCCACTGTCAATCAACTGGAGTGCGGGGCTGCACGGACTCTAAGAAACACCGTGCCAGAGGTGAAGTGGATCAAGTATATCTCCAAACTATACAGCAGCCAGGAAGCGGCAGAACGCAACTCTAGCTCAAATTATGCACCGAATCCCCTATCCTTCCAAGTACAGAAGTTTGACAGACACCTTAGACACTACAGAAATAATGGGCTTTTGGTCCAAACGGCTTCCTTGCGGGGGTCTTAAAACACGATCCGGAATTGTGGTCTAACCAAATTAGCAAAATGTTCACGGTCTGTGTCACAGAAAACAAAATCCCTGAATCCTGGAAAGGGGCAATTCTCCATCCAATCTACAAGAAAGGCCCCTATGGGAACCCAGACAGCTATCGTTTGATCGCTCTGCTCGACACTGATGCAAAAATATTAGTGGGTTGCCTGTTAGTGGACTTGAAAGACTGAGCGACCAAACTGAATCTAATTCCTCTGAACCAAACAGGCTTCCGTCCCTCATCGAGCAACTCTGACAACCTGATCGCACTAGCAATGTTGGCGGAAAAATATACAAAAAAGAAAATGGCCTTGTACACCTGCTTTGTGGACCTATCTAAAGCTT
This sequence comes from Pleurodeles waltl, assembly GCF_031143425.1. NCBI lineage: Eukaryota > Metazoa > Chordata > Amphibia > Caudata > Salamandridae > Pleurodeles > Pleurodeles waltl. Next base: position 1,195,401,328 of record NC_090445.1, on the reverse strand, counting down.
TGACTCTGTGGAATGGCATAGACTGTGGTTTGATCAATATTCCACCAAACCTGCTAAGAGGAATTCAGCTTTTATAGTCTGACAACTTGGCTAGGGTAAAAGTTGGCAGCAATGGAAGAGTGTCTGCTAAAATTTCGATATAAGGAGGCGGTAAGCAAGGCTGCGTACTAGCCCCGATGTATTTATATCTGGCAGATCTGTGATCACATTTGAACTCTTCCAGATCCTTTCCCCCCAAATTGAGACGCCAACTCCTAACAGCACTACTATACGCAGTCAACATCGTTCTGTTGAATCTTTCAGGCACAGACTTCAAAAACTGTGAAATACCCTAGATCAGTATTGCATGTCCAACATGCTGCTGTTAAACCTGGAGGCAACCAAGGTAGTCATCTTCGGCAAGCGTGTAATTAAGAAAAAGCTGTGGCTCTGTGGAAACCAACAAGTGGGCAGAAATAGTAGCTACAAATATCTGGGGGTCTAGTCGCAGGAGCAGTGGTCTCACTGCTTGCATCTAAACACCTTCAAAGCCAGAGTGTCATCGCAACTCGTGGCTCTTCAAAATCTATCTACAAATCTGCAAAGTCCAACCTGGAGCCTGGTCTTCACAATGATCAAGCCAAAGTTCCTCCCCTCCCTGTTATATTGTCTGGAAATTTTAATGATTTCTTGAATATTCCTCAGAGTAAAGATTTCCACTTTCTTTTCCGCGTGCCATCGTTCTTCACCGGCACAAGTCAGATTGGAATTCAGGCTTCAAGACCAAACCTTGGTACAGAACAGAGCTATCCTCAAACATGCCTGTCTACTAAGACATATATTACAAACCACAGAGGGTAACCCAAAATAAACCCAGGGGACTGGGTGAAAACTTCATTACATAAACTACAATGTCCCCATAGGGAACCAGGAAGGAGAGACATTAATGGCCATAAGGAAACAAGGACTATTCAAGGAATAATATGGGAGATGTACCCTTGAGAATTAATTCACAACAAGTGATAAGATTGATCTGGATTGGTAAACTCTGCTTGGAGATAAATAGGATGGTACAACTTAAATTGGAATATGTGGGGTCCCTATCGTGTAGTCCTGAAGAAGACCCGTGAAGGAGCTTTTGAGTTTGGCCCAAGAGCGTGAAGGGGGTCGAAACGTCGACAATGATGCTCCAGCCTGTTGTTGGTTGCTGTATGGGTGAAGGACTAAAATGGCAATTTAATGCCTTCTGAATTAAGGATTGGTTGAATGCAGAAAAAGATTAACCAACAGGCTTTATATATGTCTTAGTACTTGTTATATTAGACGGTTATAAGATTCGTTATCTCTGGTTTCTTTTTCTGAACACGAGCATTTGATCTTTGCACTTTTTCTGTCCTTCTATTTTAGGGTGTTGCGATAGGGACTCTTTTTGATTTGTATGATTGTGTTTTTTATTCTGTAAATATAACAATAAAATAAGTTATTTAATTGTATCTACACCCATTCTGTTTGTTATTGTAACACAATCCGTTTGTTAATAATGTGGTCTCCATGGGGACATTGTTGTCTACTAAGACAGGGTCCCACAAACACACTACAAGCACTTATCTGGGAGGAAACAGGCCTGAACATGACAGATGACTCAAGTTTATGGTCTGACAAAATCGTCTTGGTAATCAAGCAACTACCGGGCAGAAGAGCAATGGCAAAAGACTTTACCGCATAAATCCTTTAAGCAACTAATAAACAAGCAAATCAAGCAGCTATCATGGAGTAAGGACAAAGCCAAGTTCAGGTTATGATCCCACTCATGGATGACGATCAACATGTACAAGAGGCCGACAGCACAGCCATACCTGGGAGAAAAACTAAATAAATCTCTAAAAACAAAGGTGCTGCACGCCAGGTTTGGTCTACTCCCCTCACTGGACACAGTTCCAAAATGGCTCAAACCCTTACACAACGGGAAATGCAGGCTATGTGCATACCATCAGGAAGACTTCTTACACCTTCTATGCATAAACCCTGGTGGAAACTGTACCTCAAAAACATATTTATCTCCAATGGCATTAGATTGTGCCGACAAGCTACCCTATTCTGTCTCAAAGGGCTAACACCACAGCACATGGCATGCGTGGCAAAATTCATATGAAAAGCGGAACACCTTTTAAAGCATGCGCTAATAACTGTGAAAGCTGATGCAACTAATCGGCTTATAACTAAGCAACTTTGTTAGTGCTACTTTCAGACTCAGCCTAGATGCTGAACCTTAAAGACAGCATGGAGTTGGAGAGGACAGTTCATGTTATTACCCCGGTGATGAAACACACAACCTTATTTAAGTGAGTCTCTAATAACTTATCTTGGTATCAGTGTTTTAACTCTATGTGAATTAGAAACCCCAGTAGGTCGTTTCTGGATTTCTATTTTAATTGATAACGCTTTTATGTACATTGATGACTGCAATGATTTTTATTAATTATGCAAAAAAGGTATATTTCATATTTCATCTCAGTCACACTTTCATTTCTTTCTCACCTTTCTGTCCATAGTCACACTCATGCTTAATTCTCTTTCACTACTTGTTTCTCTCTCTCTCTCTCAATCCCTTCTCTCAAGCCTTTCTCTTTCACTGTCATCCTACCTCACACCTTCTCCTCCTCACTCCCTATCAGAAACAGGCATTGTGGAAGTTTAACACAGGGGAGAGACGTGTGAAACTCCCAAAGAAGATTAGCTGTTCCTGTTTTCTCAGTCTCAGTCCCAGTGGAGCTCAGCAGTGTCTGCCCAAGGCAGCAGTGCTATGTATGCAGGAACTCAGTTCCAGCTCAATGAAAGAAATTACCTGTAGGTATACGGTCTCTGCTCTAGCTATGGATTTGTGCAGCACTATGTATGCAGGGACTAGGCTGCATCTGTGTTGGAGTTCAGCTGTATCTGCAGAGGAATGAGTTCAGCTCTACAGAATATTGGGTATGTTTGTGGCAGAGCTCCACTCTGCATGCACAATAACCTACTATTCTCAGAGCAATGTATGTCTTCTAAGTGTTCAGCTTATCTCCAGAAGAACAACCGACTTCCTCTCCTTAATAAAATAGGCACCGAAATTAGCTTCTTGATACTCAGCAGATTCCACCGTTTTGAATGGTGAATTTTTAATTGACTTTGTGCTTCAAGAGTTTGGGCACATGGTGCTGATCTCTATCTTCCTTCCCAGAGGGTGCTTTATTGTGAACATCTTTTTGATGTTCACTGATTTGATGCCATTTTGGTATGTGCTTTTGGTCTACATTTATAGTCTGAGACAAGGAGAACATGTTAAATATGAAACGAGACAAAGGTGAATTGTATGGGGAGGAAAGGGGTAGGTTGAGAAAAATCAAAAGGGAGCGTGTGACAAGAAGGACATAGGCTAGGATGAGCACTGCCGAGGTCCAGGTGACTACACTGTAGCACGTGGGAAGGAAAACGTTGGCCTAAGCAGAAAGGCAAAGTTAAAGAATAAATAGAAAATCTGAACTCTTGTCTCTGAGCACCAAGTTTGAGCTTTAAAACAGGTGGACTCTGAAAAGAGGGGAGTCAGGTGGACCATGTCTCAGAAGTAGGCTGTTAATTTACTGGCTAAAATCACCCATATGAATCCTTTGAAATGTGAATCTGTCTTGGATTTGACACAGGCACCGTTCTCCTTTTGGCTCAAGGTTTTCCAACCACCAGCTGCCACTTGCAGTGATAGTAAGGATGATCCAGAGGTACAACACAAGAGGGCCGAGCAGTCTGGCAACACCATGCTCCTGTGGCAGAAAGCTTTGGTGGGAGAAGTGCTAGGTGCTGTATATCCACAGTATCATTCTGTATATTATATATTTATCCACCAAAACAAAAAAGGGCGAGAAACACACCAAGACTTCTGGGGGGTGAACTGTGAAACGTCTGAGGGGCATAGTTCAACTATGATCCCCTAATACACAGACAATCCATTTTATTTAGCAGACATACTGCACATGTTTGAGGCATCACAGAATATCTTAAAATGGGGTTATCAAAGCGCACCCTGTGCTTCCCTTGAAGCCAATGAAAAGTCACAAGGTGCAGCAGCAGGATCCCCAGTGCTATCCCAGTTTTTTATATGCTTCTGCTTCGAGTCCTATAAACAGGAATCCCATCATCAGCTCAACATCTTGTGATCCTGGCCAAATCACTTAATCTCCCCGTGCCTAAAAAAAGATAAAAACATTTTGTGTAATGTAATCTGGTGCTCATGTAATGCACCCTGATGCCTTTGCTCTACATAAAACTTCACAAAAAAATGACAGGCATCAGGAAAATTCTACCTGGAGGATTAGGACTGCTACTCACTGGCTTTTTTTTGCTATACATCCACCCCACCCCTATCTTGTTAACATTGTTTTGCATGACATAAATTCTGGACTGCGACGGTCACTGCATTTGAAAAACAACTCTTTCTTCCCTTTTTATCATTTGTTTAGTGCCTATTACCTCTAGCATGAGTAGTAAACACTATATAAATGCAATTTGAAATTAATTTGGGATTCCTGCCTTGTTTGCATGCAAGCACAGGAAGTTTACAGGGATGCAGATATGGTCCCACACATCAGCGCAATGGAAAATCATTGTATCTCAATGGGAAAACATTGTGCACTTTAAAACAAAAGGTGATCAGTAAAGCAGACTTCATTGCTCAATTAGAATCTCCCACTGTGGGGATTGTTTCCTGGATATTGTGAATTACCTGTGATCCCCATTGCCTCCTTTGAGGACTCTGCATGCAGCAAGATAAGCTGTCTGTGGAAAAAACTAAAATGTTTATTCCGGCACACTTCTCCAGTCGCACTTCCCTGGGCTTTCCCTAGGATAGACACCCACACAGTTTCAGCATGGGCAATGGAACGACAAGGGAGCTGAAGCCCTTTCAGCCTAATGGGTGTTGCGCGCCTGCTATGGACACATGCTTAGCCACCACAAGCATTGCAGTTAAACACTGTTTAGGAATCAAAGGATCACATCCAATAAATAAATGTTTGACAAAGATCTCTGTGATACAGAATTCACATTAATTCAAAAAGAATATTTTGTTAAAACCTAAAACTCGGTCACCCGACATGTAAAAGTGATCACATTAAAATATCTGCAAATCTTTCTTTAGGATTAAGGGGATCCTTTAGACCTTGGTGGATAGTCTGATGGTCCGGAGTCCGGGCCATCCTATTTAAAGATCCCTACCGGCATAAAGAAGACCTCAGTGCTATGATATGAAGAGAGCCATTGCTGTAGCAGTTCCATTCACATAACTGAAGGTTTGCCACCAGGCACCAAGTTTAATGCACTTGGTTGGCAAATATTTGTATTTAGAGAAAACAAACTCCCAAAGCGGGAGGACTCAAAGCCATTTAAGAATTTATGGGGACCAGGGTAAAACATAACTCCCCTTTTCTGGATTCACTTACAAATTATTAGCCATTTTGGATAATTCAATGTCTCATGAGGTAGAACAATCTCCAACTATATGTTAAACTTTAAGAATTGTAGCCAGGCAAAAACGGCAAGGAGTTCAATCTGTTTGGTGTCAACCAGTCTATTGGTATCAAAACAAAGACTGGACAGGCATTGATGAAGCCATTTCTTTTTGCTCATAGTTATTGATTGAGTGGCTTGTAACAACATTTTACATGGAATTCAGTGTCTAACCAGCATGTTCGTTCTGTTGTAGGGAAAAAAAAAGTAAGGGTGATTTGGTTTGTGACTATGTTTAGTGAATTAGTGCATATTATAAAAAATAAGGCATATGCTCATAGCATTTGATATTATAGTTTAAATTAGTAGATATTCATAATTACAGATAAATCCTCCTATATGCCACATGGCATATAGAACTGTGAAAATCAAAACACTGCTTCGTAGATTTCCACCATTTTATTGAGTGAAATCTGATCACTTTCTTCTAAATTCTCTTCTCCTACCTTTCCCCCTCCTCTCCTCTTTCTATGTGTATACTACTGTGGCTACACCTTGACCTCTGACACTGTTTATCAAGAGACAAAGGGGGGAGTGGAAGAAAGAGGAACAGACAGGTAAAAAAGAATCGCTTAATGAGAGTGGTGCAATAGTAGCTACAGAGAGTTAGAGGGTGACATAAGGCAGGGGGTGACAAAAGATAAACAGAAACAAGAGGTGCACACAAAGAAAGATACCAAAATGTAGAAAGAAGTGGAGGTAGGGAGACAGGAATGGTTTTAGAATGAGGCAGCAAGAACTGGGGATAGGGGAAGGAATTGTAGAGATATGGAGAAGGGAGTCAAATGGAGCAAGAGGTAAGGTAGACAGACAGATGAGTTGGAAGAGGTAGTGGCAGAGAAAGGAATGGATTGACATGTATAGAGGTTGGTTAGTGAGCAAATTAAGGACAAATGAGTGGTAGAGAAGGGGCAAAATGAGAAGAGGAATAGACAGACAGGCCAAATAAACAGTGTGCTCTCAGTTTAGGAACAATGCCTGAATCCCCACCTCCTTATAGATAAGTATATATTGATAAAAAAAGGTTCCATAAGCTCACTTTTAAGGACTCAACATGAGTTTTTGATTGTGTCAACAGACCTAAACTTTGGTCGTTACTTGTTGACATGAGGGTCAACAAAATCCTTGTGAACTTTTTGCAGCATTTATACTGTGACATGTTCAAATGAGTACGTTATGGAATCAAGGATGAATGAAGTCTGTTGTTAAGACTGCCTAGGAGGTTCTGTTATGGCCCCAGTACGATCTCAAACCCACCTTTTTGGAAGTGAGTCAGGACATATCCTGGGAGTGGGTTCTAAACTCACTCCCACCCTTTTGTACACAGATTATGCCGTTTAGATGGCCCGAGTGTTCATAGACCTTAACAAACATATTAACCCCTTAGGTGTTGAGTACGGAACGGTTTCTTTCTCAGCACAGGTGCTCGTGTGCTGAGGACGGAACTGTTCAGTTCTCATCACACAAGCTCCAAATCCCTCTGCTGTTTAACCAGAGGCTATCTATGGTTTTCAATGAAATGACGAGTAGCTGGCACGGCTTTCACTTTCATTGTCTAGGTACTCAGAGAATATGTCAGCCCCCGAGCACCTAGGGAGACAGGAGGGGTGTCACTGGAAAGGGGGGAATCACCTCTTTCCACAGGTACCCTTCCGAAGTGGATCCTTGCTTGGGGATAGCCACAGGAGGATGATCCCCAAGCAGGGATCCATCCACTAGCCACCACGGGGGGAGCGGCCCCTTGGGCAAGGACTTTTGCTCCCCCCCACATTTCCTGACCCATTTGGTCTTCCTGCCCCCCCCTTTGAGTGCCAGATGGGGCAATAGTTCCTAATCTAAAAAGGCCACTAGGCGCCAGGGATTATTTTTATTTTATTACTTAGGTTGGCGGCTGCTCACAATGAGTATGCCAATGCCCCCCTAAACACTATTAACCGTCCTTCTGCCCTACCCCAACCCCAGGAGGCAGATGGGGGCTTTTACCAATGTCTGCCCCCAAGGGGTGACTTAAACCCACTAGAAACCAGTTTTTTTTTTCTTTTTTATAGAAAAGGGGTGGTGGCTGCCCACAATGGCCATGCCAATACCCCCTCCCTCCAGACAGATAAAGGGCAGCCTTTCTGTTACTCGAGGGGCAGAGGGTGAGTTATTACCCCAGGGATTTCTTTTTTATTAGAGAGCGGTTGGGGCTGCCCACAATGGGCATGCCAATGCCCCTCACCCTCTCAGGCACAAATGGGAGCAGTCTTTCCGCCCCTCCAAGGGGCAGATGGGGGCAATTATGCCCACCTGCACCCCTGAAAGCCCACTGGACACCAGGGGTTACATTTTCATTTTTTGCATCGGTGGGGGCTGCCCAGCATGGGCATGCCCATGTCCCCCCTCCAAAATAGAGAAACAGTCTTTCTGCCTCCTGGGGGGGGGCAGATGAGGGCAAATACTGCCATCTTTCCTCCGGGGGAGTAGGAAGCCCAATGGACACCATGGTTGACTTTTTTTTTATTTGTATCAGTGGGGGTTGCCCAACATGGCATGTCCATGCCCATCCTCAACTAAAAAGGGAAACAGTCTTTCTGCCCCCTGGGCAAAAGCTATTAGAACCAGATAGTTCTGAAAACGAGACAACTGGGTGGAGTCAAGGGTCGTGTGCTTCGCATCCATCCAACACCATTTTCTTGCCCACAATGCCCTGCAAACCTCAAATGTTAAAATAAAAACACACATTTTTCTTCACATTTCTGTGATAGAAACTTCCAGAATCCACAAAATGCCTACCACCTAGCATTATCCCTCTTCTGTTGATAAAAATGCTGTGCCACTTGTGTGGTTGGGCCTAGTGCCAGTGACAGGAACAGATGCAACCAATTTCAATAGGAGTTCCCACACAAGGGCTCCCATTGTCTTTGTTTTGATAAGTTCCTGTCACTGGCACTAGGGCCAAACACACAAGTGGTGCAGCATTTTTATCGGCACAAGTGGGTCACTGCTGGATGGTAGGAATTTTATGGATTCCGGCAAACTCAGGAAGTTTCCATCACCGAAATGTTATGAAAATGCATGATTTCAGGCAAAGTTTGAGGTTTGCAGGTCATTGTGGTTAACAAGAACCTCATGGGATCCACGCAAGTCACCCCTCCCTAGATTTCCCTATGTGTCTAGATTTGAAAAATTTACAGGTTTGCTAGGTTTCCCTAGGTGCTGCCTGAGCTACAGCTACACAATTTGAAAAAAGCAGGTCAGTTTTGTGTGGAAAAGAATTATGTATCCATGTTGCATTTTGGGCTGTTTCTTGTTGCGGGCACTAGGCCTATCTACACAAGTGAGGTATCATTTTCATTGGGAGACTTAGGGCAACACAGAATAGTAGAACAAGTGTTATTACCAATTGTATTTCTCTGCATTTGCACCTTCCAAATGCAAGACAATGTGTAAGAATGAAGTAATTTTTAGAAATACCCTCTCATTCACATGCTAGTATGGGTATCCACAGTCAGAAATGTGCAACTAACCCCTGCTTCTAAATTCCATATCTTGTGCCCATTTCAAAATACATTGGTTTCCTTGATACCTACTTTTCACTATTTTTATTTTACCATATGATTTGCTGTGTACCCTGTACACAATGAAAAACCATTAAAAGGTGCAGCTCAGTTGTTGGCTCTGGGTACCGCGGGTTCTTGGTGGACCTACAAGCCCTATATATTCCTGCAACGAAAAGCGTCCAGCAGACGTTATGGCGTATTGCTTTTAAAAATCTGCCATAGTTAGAAAAAGTTACAGATGAAAACGTAGACACAATTTTTTCAACTCAATATTTATTATTTCCGGGATCCACCACTGGTTTCACATCCATTTGTGCCACTAACTGGAAGGAGGTTGAAAGCACAAAAATTAGGAAAAATTGACTATGTTCCATTAAAATGCCAAAACTATGTTGAAAATGTGAGTTTTCTGATTCACGTCTGCCTTTTCCTGAAAGCTGGGAAGAAGGTGATTTTAGCACTGCAAACCCTTCGTTCATAACATTTGCAGGGAAAAAACAGATGCTTTCTTCTACAGAATCTTTTTCCCATTTGTCCCAAAAAACGTATTTTGCCCATTTTCCCAGTCCCCTCCAGGGATACCTTTAGAATTCCCAGCATACGAGAAAAAAGGACACCAATTTGGCGTGGATAGATTATGTTGACAAAAAGTTAAGGGTGCCTAAAAGTGAATTACCCCCAATAGCCAAAAAAGTTTTAACACAAGGGGAGAGGCCTAGCAGCTAAGGGATTAAAGGTGTTCTATCCTATACGGATAGGAGACATCTGAGCACAAACAATTCAAAACCTTATGTCATGGTATTAAGACTCAAGTTTACTGAGACTTGACTTCCACCTTTTCTGTTATTCATGTTTTTGTGACGGTCCAGGCCTCCCCCTACTTAAGAATCATCTTTGATAACAGTAATGCTTTTCGCACCACCTATCATCAAGAGAAAGGCCATTTGTATCACTCAAGGCTAATGTTTTTATCTTCACCTCCTGATTGGCTTACAAATCTCTATCATATATGGTTATGTTGTACAACACAAAGTGTGCTTCTTCAGTGTATTGCATTGCGGGCTATGCAGAGTAGTCTGCATTACTCATGTCATCAAGAACTGAAGCCTTCCTACTTACAGGAAAGATGTAAAAGTTCCCACTTCTGTTTGGGTTGACTATCTGGTATAATCCTCATGCAGACTTAAACAAATGGGTAATCAAGGACTGGTTAGCTAAGGAGTTCCATTTTAATTCTCAATGGATACAATATATAAAATTGCTTTGTCAAGAGCTGGGCAGACCCAATTGTGTTAGACCTGAGAACATTACTAAAACAGGTAAAACAATTGGCAAATTTGGACAAATAAGAAATTCCAACAGAGATGCCCTTGAACTCCTGAAGCATACAGTATTATCCTTGCATATTATCAAATACAGGAATCAATGGAACTATATTTAGTCAATTTTCAAACTATTTGGGATTGTTCCCTTTTAACACATCTTAGAATGGGTATTGTTCATGAATCCGTTGCAGTTCCAAAGGGGAGATCAACATCTGACATTTTAATCTTCTGTCTTTCCGACGTAACCTCCTCACAACAACCATACATTTCCTGATTTTTGCAAATTGTGTATGTGTCATCTTGTACTAGATTTCTTATCCCAAGTTGCTAATTTTACCAAGGGTATACTTACCTTTGTTTTTTTCTACAATTACTGGACAATCCTTCTGTGTGTGTGTATGTCAGTAACTTTCTGTCCTTTTGTTATTAGGATCAGGAATCAGATGGTCTCATGGATCCCATGATCTCACATGCTCCATTGTAAATCTGTGCATGCTATGCTGGAATATCTTTTATTTACATATGTTATATCTTTGTGGATTAATTTCATTGTATTTAATTTGTTACCTGCTTTCATGGTTTCATACTGAATAAATTACAAATTGGGTGTTTAAATGAAAGAGCGTGGTGAAGCTCAGAACAGGCTGGGTGAAAGAGTTGATGGCTGAAGCAGTGAAGAGGAATAGAGAGATATGGGTGAGGGAGAGATAGCAAGGTGAGTTTGATACAGAATTAGAGAGCGTGAGGTAGCAAGAGAGTTGTGGTGCAGACGGGGTGTGTTTAAATAGAGATGCAGAGAGAGAGAGAGAGAGAAGGTAAAGAAAGAGAGATAAGGAGTAAGGAGTAAGGTAACAAGAGAGGCGAAGTATATTCCAGCAATGGTAGAAACATAGAAAGTGACAGATAGCTGGGAGGTGGAGCAGTGAGGTACTGAACAAATGGTGAGGTAAACTGATAGGTCAGGATTTGATAAAGAGGGGAGGTTGTGAAATGGATGTGAGGTAGCGATAAATTAGGTGTAGAGGTTAGACGGGGAATGGTGAGAGCGCTGAGAGAGAGACAAGTGTGAGACATGAGAAGTGAACTGAATTGAGTAGAAATGAATGGGGTGAAAAGGAAACTGAGTAGTGAGGTAGCGATATAGGCATGATGCAGAGGGATTATTGGGGTAGAGCTGCAGATGTAGGCAGAGTGAGTGGTAAAATGAGAGTGGGGTAGAGAGGTGTATTGAGAAAGATGAGTTGAGGGGTGGGCAAATAATAATGCTGAGGTAGTTAGAGAAAAAGGCATAGGTAAAGAGAGAGGGTTGAAGTAGACAGGCTGGGTGAAGGAGAGAAAGAGAGAGACTCGTAAACCATTACTATATGATGTAAGTTCCACAATTTCCCTAGGAGCAGGAGGGTTAAAGTTGGGCAGACAGGGTACACCTAGCTGTCAAATAAAAAAAGATCCATGTGTTGCATACATGTTTATATTTGTATCGTGGGTGCCCTGGATGGTGGAAGGCCTTAGCAATTGCCCACTTTGCCCATGCCTTAAAACAGTTCTGGCACGACCATCATAGTGGTTTTTATCAGATGAGCCCCCAGGTTAGACATGTACACTATCAGCAACAGACAAAGACCCGTTTGTGTAAATATAGTGCCTCCCCCCAATATTAAATAGCACAGGAACCACACGTTTGGAATGGAGGGATAACAGCCGATTTATGGTGTTGCTTCCAGTCTGGAAAACTCTCAGGCCCTAAATCTTTTCACAGTCCTCTACTGTATAAATACAAAGGGGTATAATATTATATGGTGGCAAGACAGTCACACTAATTGCCAACCGGCTAATTTATTGTTGAGTTGTGAGTTACCATTAATGGATTGTCTGTTTTCAGTGCCTGCAGTAGAGTGTTCTGTTGGGTGCCATGGGCTAGAATCTCACTGTTGTCCAGCAGCATTCTTGCCTGAGCTGCTTGCTGGCTGGCAGTTCTTCCCTGAGCTTCTCGCCCTGCTGTTCTCAAGGACTAATTTGTACTGCTGAATATTTGGAAATAAAACCTCAACAGCATTCACCTTTTCGTCTTACTTCTTCTCGGCAAGATTCATCTCAGATTCCAAATACGGCACATCTACTACCTAGGAGAGTCAGTCAACATTAGCTAGTTTTTAGACACAGATGAGGAAGCAGTGTGGAGACACTGGTCTTCCAATGGCAGTCATTGTTGAACTTTGATTAATTTAGGACTGGGCAAACTGAAAATAATAATTTGTAGCATCTTAAAAGACAACCTTCGCGTGATATAAATCGATTTGTTTCGAACCAGCATATAGGCAGCTCTCTACCAGCGGTCTGACAAGTATTACGCCTCACTGAGTAAGTGCATGGCACTATTTTTAATTTACTTCCTCATTGCTTTATTAGAAAAGTATTCTGACAGATGGTCTAAAAAAAGGAATATAAGCCTAGATCCTTGGCATGTCATACCCAAGAAATACCATAAAACCTTAATGTAAGCACTCAATCTCATTTTACAGATTGCATATATTGTAATGCATACCTGCCCTGAAAAAGACCATTTTATTACTAATAAATATGCCAAGACAATGGTCGATTTTTGTATGAAATCACTACAGAACTTCATAGAAAAAAGAGCAAGGATATAATGTAACTGTCTGTTCACAATAATCTGGTATTTGTTTTGAAGGACTGCCACTTTCAATTTTCTAAAAAAATAGGAATAAAACATTCACCTGAGGAAAATACACACAGCTGACAGATATCTACCCTAGAAACACATGCCAATCAATAACTTTATTGTGTTAGCAATAGATGTTTCATAAAAATCCATAGATGGAAAACAACAAAAAAAAATGTAAACACCAACTGATCAAAATATATAGTCATAGTAAAACAAAACCCCAGACAGTGATAATGCATATAGTAATCTACAAGTGTAAATTTTAAATTAGCAATGAATAGAGCAAGTATACAGTAGATACTTGCTTATTAGGGGCTAGTTGGCTGCCAGCTTAAGCAAGGTGGGCAGCCAACGCTATTCCAATGCCTAGGTGCCAGTCACATTAATAAAACAAATGCAAAGATCAGACTATAAAGTGTTGTGGGTTCCCTTTGGCGCTTAAATTATGCACCCTTAATTTAGCTCTAGGCCAATAGCCTGTGCCCTTTCACTTATTTGTTTTATTCATTTTATTATATTTTAGCCCAACTCTCTTTTTAGCTTGGTTGGTTTTATATTTTAGTCAGCTGCCTTTCCGAGAAGGCATAGTTATTTGTGTTTTAAATGTATCTGTCCTTTGAACGGATTTCACTCTGTGCCCTACTCAAGGCTGTTATGTTCTGTACACAATAAGTCTACCTAGTATTGTCACTCCAAAGGTTATGGAGTCAACTTTTAACCGTAGACATATCATCATGTAAAGCCTGTTCTTAGAATACAACATGTATGTTATATAAACACTGCATAGGCCTACGGAGGGTAGAGGGCATTCCAGCCATGGCCCTTTGAGGGTGTACCCCATTTCATTGACAGCTTTACTGATCCTAGCCTTGTCTTTCCAGCCAACTGGGAAGATTGCCAGCAGACAACAGACAGACCTTTGCCCGCCTGCAAAACATCTGGACTCAGCTTATCAAAATAGGTCCAACATTGAGTGCCTTTACAAAATGATAATTGCAACTCAGCATTCACAGGTAAATATAAGTGTCCAAGCAAAATAAAGTCCAGCCCAGAGTGATTCGGTAGGACTCAGACTGATTCTGTTAGTTGTGTACCCATGCCAGTTCGGAACAGCATGAGTTCCTTATACATGTTTCCGACCACATTTCAACTGGCTGGCCCACATGTAGCTGATATACTTGAGTATATAAACTGTTCTGTGAGGTAAACTGGCGTCATCTGGACAGGATCATTCGCATCCTAACTTGCTATAGTCATTAGTCTTGCATCTTTGGCTTTTGTCGGACCTTCTAGCCTTCCATGCAGCAAATATATAGTGTAGCGTCCTCCACAGACTGGGTACTCATAAATGAATATGCCACACACAGAGCTTGGTCTTACACGTCTTTATTATTCTGCATGCAAACCTGAACTAAACATTCTAAACATAAAGTCTATTCACCACACACTAATATGTATGTTATACTTGTATCAATAGGGTCCTGTCACCATAAACTCACAAGACACCACACATTGGATGCTACTGCCTGGTAAATTTCCATATGGTTTGTTCTATAGAAAAATATAAAGCACCCTTGCAGATCCTTTTATTGTATTTTAAAAACAGAGGATGGAGACAAAACCTTCGAGGAGCCAATAATGTGGTATAAAGTGTGTAAGCTTTTTTTAGCTGCCCAAGAAACAGCAGTGCATGCGAACTCTAGGATTGGAGGCCTTCGACCAGGAATTGTTAAAAAACTGAACCTGTAGGGAATATGAGATCAAGGAATAGCTCCCATCAGGGTTCAGACTTCAAAGCAAAGTATTTTGTCAGTAGGGCACTTTTCTTGGCCTCATGCTTTTGCCACATGGGGGCCCAATATTTTTTTTTAACCATTTTTTGTGTGGCTTTGTTCATCATATCTGGGTTGCGCCACAGGTCTGAGCATTTTATTGTCATAAGAATGTGTTCAATGTGTTTGAACCAGTGTAAACTGCTAAAGTTCTGGCTCATCAGGAGGTCCTGCATGGTCTTCCGAAACACTGCAAGTGTTGGGATAGTCCAGACCAATAGAGTCCTCCAGAATTGTCATAACCAGTATTAACTTTGCTCTAAGTATTACCATTGAGTTCTAGAACCTACATGTAATAATCGTCTCAGAAAGGACTTTTTCAGTTTTTTGTAAGGCCTGCACAATTATGTGTCTCCAAACTCTGGCACCATAGGAGCCACAGTTTTTCTTTTAGATGTGGTTAGTGATGGCTTAATTAAGTGTTTTCCACAGCTATTTGTGACTCTCCATATTGCTCTGGCCTGTTTGGACAGTACGGGTTTGGACTTGGCTACTTCCGCACTCCAATAAAGCTCACCATCAATCTGAATACCCAGGTAGTCGTAAGTTCTAACCTGATCTATGGGTTTCTCATATTTCCTGAAGAACGTTAGCTCTGATTTGTTTTTTTATCATAGATTTTGTTTTCTCTATATTGATAGTTAATTTCCTTTATTTACACAATGATAGAAAGCCTTTCAGGAGCCGGTGCATTGACAGTTCTGTGCAAAGTAGGATAACGTTTGACATCTGCAAACATTAGGAATAGAATATACTCATTCTCCAACTTGGGTACATCAAGGCCCATGTTGCTGAGGAACTTCCATATGCAATTAAGCTAAATGTTGAAAAAGGCTGGGGCTAGGAAGTGACCCTGCCTGACACCTGTGTTTTTCAAATGTGGCTTTGCTCTCATATTTCACTGCTGCATATTACCAATATGCAGATCCATTAGCAACCTCAGTACAGAAATAGGGAACACTGACTGGTCAAGGCTACTGAAGGCTGACTTTAGGTCTGTAAAGACCAGAAAGATAGGGGAGTTTTGTAGAGCTACGTAATCAATCAGATCATGTACAGTCTCAAGACTTGATCATTTGCACTTTGCCCTTTGTGGACCATGCCTGGAGGTAGGATATGGTGTGATTATCTTCCATCCAGGACTCCAACCGAGAGGACTCCGTTTTACCTATGGCATCAAGTAGAGAGATTGGCTGAAAATTGATAGGATCATCTCTCCTCCCTTTATTGTGAATTAGCACTACTACGGAGGACCTCCACAAGTTTGGGACCATGCCTTCTGCCATTATGGTGATAAAGGCAATGTCAGAGGGCCAAGCCATGTGTCTAGGTATTTTCTGCGTGGTGGCACTGGCACAGGAGAGTGTTAGCTATGTCTTCATTGTTTGATTCTCCATAGGTCCTTTCACCAATTACAATTTTCTACTTCTGCTGGCTTTTAATATAGTGAGGAAAAGTGCTCCATCCATTTTGTTGGGCTTAAGTTGGCCTCGAAATTTCTAGAAGGGCCTGCTCACCACCAACATACCATTTCCCAGTACTTCTTTGTGTCTTTCTGGTCAATTGCAGCTTGTAGGGATTGCTTTGCTTTTATGTGCTGGTTTCTCTTCTTGTATATTATAAGATGTCTGTGAGCCCCTCTGGCTTCCAGAAACAGTGCCCCCCTCCCAGGTGTTCCTTGAGTTTTTAAGGTCTGCAGTGAGTTCTTTCTTCAATTTAAGGCATTCATAGTTGTATACATTGAAGTAGGAAACGTGTAGTGATATGCCCCTCCTTTTTTGAGGGCCAATAAGATTAGTGGCTTTAAGCAGCATTTTAAAGGACTCGATCATTCATCGTAGACCCTGGTGCCTGGGCCTCCAATCTCAGTGCTACATTTGATGCATTCCACTGTGGGTTGGAGGAGAAAGAGCATAAGCACATCCCCGTCCTGGTCTCTGCCCTTTTCTTGTATGAGAGGGTGCACTGTGGACATAATACACTCATCCAATGGTCTGAAACAAAGGCAGAAGAGCATTTGACACCTGCATCCTAAAAACGTTTGCTTCACTGGCCTCCACTAATTCTACCATTGTGTTTTTTAAATTACACATGATGTGTCCCTCCACCCCCAATGCCTCTTTTTGTGAGTAACTGCCACATAGTTGCCTTTTCAGCTCCACTTTGTGAGGACAGACCAGTTGCAGTTCCCTGTAGTGTACCACTACAAAGGCTATGAGTTCTATATCAACTTCAGTGATGTCTCTTGAGCTAGGTGGGCTGCATCCTGGAGTCTGTAGCAGATCTCTGGTATTCACTGCATCCACAGCAGACAGCTAGATTTCTTTCTTTTGAGAAAATCTGTCAGAATAACTTGAGTCTTATGAGACTTTCATGCTTTCACCATTCCTCTCAGCCGACAGGCAAGAAGAAAGTGCCGAATGAGAGGATAATTATCTCGCCCACTCAGTGGGCACAGTGTGACAACATCACCACTGAGAGGGTGGAATATAATCCAGCAGGGAACATGAACCTACTAGGAGAGTCAGACGGTCACAAACAAAGAGACACTCTGAGGAGGCTGAAGACACAACAAATGGTGTACGCAATTTGGACACCATATGCCATGGCCAGTTGAGGATAGGGTCCTTATAGAGAAGAACAACAAACAACAGTGATATCACAGGAACGGACCCCTGTTCTGCACTGGATCATCAAAATTGAAGCTGCTCCTTCCACAAGTGAGAAGCCCAACACAACTCTAGGGCCTGCAGCTTTACCTAATGTCACCCACTCCTCCAAATATTGCATTCCTAAAATCAAATAAGCATGGGTAAGATTCACCCGGGACACCCATGAGACCTCTTGTCTTACCCCACTCTAGCCCATCAGTATATCAGCATGGCTGCTTGACTCTGAAGCAGGGCGGGCTGCATAGCAAGCACACTGTATTAACTTGCATAGGTGTAGGAGCCTTGTAGACCCTACAGAACTTGTAGGCTGTGCAGCGTCACAAGACTTCTAAATCATGTCCTCTTGAACTGCTGCCATCACAACCTATCCCCAGCGCCACCCCTCTCCTTCCGTTCTATTTGCACGCTCCAGTGTGTCTTTCCATTCTGCCCCAAAAAGTACCCTGATGTGGGATAATTTTCAGTAGTTGTGAGGTTTTGTCTCAGACTCTGCAGTACCTGCAACGTATGAGATGCTCCAAGTCTACCACATATTTAACCCTGAGAGTGGCCAAGAATGTTTGCCTCCAACTCAAAAGAGAATTTACATTAGGAAACTGAACACTGATTTATACTGAAGCATTTGATTATTATTTTGGATTTGGAAATATACTTTGGGACTGTTAGAAATTTGAGTCTACAGTTGACATGCACCCTGGAAAAGTAGGTACCACAATCCTAGTCAGCGTAAGTTACCTCTGCTAAATTACCTCTGCTCACCCTCTGGTAGCTTGGTACAGAGCAGGCAAGCTTAACTTAGAAGGAAATGTGTAAAGTATTTATGTAAAACACACACACAGTAACCACAATGAAAACACCACAAAAAGATTCCACACAGGTTTATTATAAAAATATAGATTATTTATCTGAGTAAATCAAGAACAAAACAATAAAATTCCAATAATTATGAGTTGAATTATTCACTCACATGCAGTGCTTCTTAGCCATTTGCATGGTTCAAGCAGTACAGGTACTTTAAAGAAGGAATATGCTTCCTTCAGACAGTTTACAGTATGATCTCCGGTCGCACTCTGCCCTATAAAATGGCTGGGTTTTGTGATCTCAGTCAAGTCAGGCAGCATGACAGGGAGAAATGCTGCTAAGGTTGCAGGAAAGCAATTGGTGAGCCACATGCTCCAACAATCCCCAAGCATACACATGATGCAGCAGCAGCACAAACTGTAGGTTCTGGTGCACTTTCAAAAGTGCGATGAAGAGAGGTGTCATGCAGGGCGCGGAAACCCTGGGTTTGATCAAAACAGGGAATTCCTTTGAAATAGCCGGAGCCCACCATATCGGCTAAACTGTTGGATGTTGCTCTGAAGAGCATGGCGCTCCAGAGGAGGCTCTCAGACTAGAGAGCGGTTTCCCGGGGAATTGAAGATCAGGCCACCACACTGCAAGAGATTTAAACCATGAGTCCGTAGCATGCTCTCTGAGACAAACTGCTGGCGCTATGGCTGGAATACGGGCTGCCTCTTACCACAGAGCAGGATGTCTCCAGAGATTGCGAGGAAGAGTGGTTAGTTCCAAAGCTTCTGGGTAGGCATGGTGATACACAGAAAGAGATGCAGATCTTGGCTAGTGTAGTCTGGTGTGGCGAGGTCTTTATTTTCCTTGAGACCTCGTGGAGAACAGGGTGCAAGCCAGCATGCCCTTGGAGTCACTCTGGATGCAGTCTGAAGTCCTTCTTGGCAGGGCAGAGGCCAGCAGGCATCAGGGCAGCACAGCAAAGCAGGGCAGCAGTTCCTAGGAGTAGTCTGTCACAGCAATGGGGACATTCTTTCAACTCAGCAGCAGTTACTCGAGCAGAGATTCTCCCTGGTGCAGAAGTGATCTGATTTTGGGGGGGGGGGTCAAAGACCCAGTACTTACATCAAACAAAACAATGCCCTTGATGTGGAGGATGACTTCAAAAGGTTTCTCTGAAGTGCACAAGTCCTCCTTTCAGCCCAGCGCCGACTCTAGACTATCAGTGGGAAGAAATTAATCACCATGTGGGGCCCAGCCACTACCCTTTGCAGTGTGAGTGAAAGCCCTTCCTAACCTCCTCCTCAGGAACATCCATTAGTGTGCAGATGAATGCAGATGCATTTGAGTATCCTGTGCTGTTTGGTTTCTAAAGGGAATGTACAAATGTAGCTGTCACCTAGTCCAGGATAGATGTGTATTGGAGACAGGCTGTGGGCACACAGGGCAGTGAGGACAGAGACATGCCCACTTTCTAAAAGTAGCATTTCTAAAATAGTAATAATAAATCCAACTTTACCAGTAAAGATGATTAATCATGTGATGCTAAACACTATGCAGCTACTCCTCTCTGAACAGGAATTACAGCTTTAAAGTATTTAAAGGAATTCCCAATGCAGGCATTTGAAAGAGGCAGGCCTCACAGTAACAAAAACGTTTTTAATTACCAGGACATGTAACTTTAAAGAGTGCATGTCCTGCCTTTTACTTACATGGCACCCTGTCCTATGGCCTACCTAAAGCATTCTTTATGGGTGACTTAAACTAAAGAAATGGGGAGTTTAAGGCTTGGGAAGATGTTTTAAATGCCAAGTCGAGGTGGCTGTGAGACTGCACACATAGGCTCGGTAGTAGCAGGCATGAGACATGTCTACAGGGCTACTTAAATGGGTGGCACAATCATTGCTGCAGGCCCACTAGTATCATTTAATTTACAGGCCCTGGGTGTATCGTATACCACTTTATAAGGGACTTACATGTAAATTAACTATGCCAATTGTGGATACACCAATGTTGCCAAAGTCCTAAGGCCATCAAAAAGATATAGCAACAAAAAAGGAGGCAAAAGGCAACAGAATCTGGGGTAAGACCATCCTAAGGATGCCAGGTGTAACAGGGACTTTTGAAAATGTGTTAAGACTGTTGTTTTGAACATGCTCTTTATTTATCTGCATTTTACCAGTTGGACAGTGTACGTAGACATTTCCCCTCATAACATGTTTTTTTCTGTTGCCTGTCTGCCTCCAATTTGACTTTCCCACCTTGGACTCAAGTACTCTTTGGTTTATTTCTCCAGTCTACAAGGAAAGTGGACACGTTTCTCTATCCCCAGAACCCAATTGCAATTTTCTTTAAAAATATTAAATACATTGATATGTTTTAATTTAGACTGGATTTGTTGAAGGATGAAGGTTTATTTAATTCATGTTCGATTATTTCAAATAATTACATGCAAGTGCAAAGCTTAGCATGCCAATAAATAACTAATTCAGCCAACAGACATTGACAGAACAGTAAAAGGAAGACAACAACTTAGCAGCTTTTTAAAAAGGCTCATTAGTCTAAAAACTAAAGAGGAAAAAGTCTGCATCTGAGATGATGAAAATAGCAGCTAAAAAGGCACCAAAAGAAGAAAGCGCAGTGTCTGGCTCTTACGACTAAGAGAACAAGAGTCTGCTCCTCTAAAACTTAGTAATTAGATTAAAAGTTGACGATAGCAAGTATTAGGGAATGATTGTCGGATAATCTGCGTAAATCTCCCTAGTCTAGTAAGCAATCTCCTTAAAGAACAGATCCGAAGCATCCCTACAGTGTCTTACACCTTTGTGGCAGAACAGAGGAGCAAGCAAACGTCATCTTGGTTTGGCAAAGTTGGGACATCAGCACAGCAGGTGATACCATGATTCCTTTTGGTAGTTACAAAACGTGCATGAGACTGTCTTCTCACCGCAGGCCAAGCTCAGGTAAAAATCCTCAATTGGTAAGGTGAGTAGCCTCAGATAAAGAATTTTGCTGCGGGTCTGGGCTGAAAGAGCTTGCCAGAGATAAGACTGTGCTTTCCCCATAGAGTAAGATGCGTCCAGGGCCTTAGTCAGGGTGCTAGGGCGAAGGCTTTTTATGCCTGCCTGTTAAATTTATGTATCCAGACTGAGTATGTGATTTCATGGGTGTGCAGCATTTCAGCCTCGATCTTCAAACAGCCACAAGCTTTTGTCAAACAAACTGCAATAGGGATCCCTGCTCCTCAAAAATTACCTTAAGGTGATATTTAAGTGAAGTCCTGGGACACGTTGTCTCCTCAGATAGTACTTTATGATGCCAACCAGACATGTGAAAGCAGGACTCCCCAAGCCCAGTTCCAGCCTCAGCCTAGCTCTGCTGGTGTGGCGAGGAACAAGCAGAACTTTCTTGTACGCCTTGCACTGAGCACCAGTTAAAAGATTGTCAAAAGTTCCCGTAAAGGCCAGATGGCCATAGCTGAGAGCTGGAATCAGTCTTACACTCAGCATAGTTAACATGGGTTCAGCAGTAGGGCTGGCAAGCAAACACTTAGGCGGTCATTCTGACCCTGGCGGTCAAAGACCGCCAGGGCGGAGGACCGCGGGAGCACCGCCGACAGGCCGGCGGTGCTCCAATGGGGATTCCGACCGCGGCGGTAAAGCCGCGGTCGGACCGGCACCACTGGCGGGCTCCCGCCAGTGTACCGCCGCCCCAATGAATCCTCCAAGGCGGCGCAGCTTGCTGCGCCGCAGAGGGGATTCCAACCCCCCCTACCGCCATCCGGATCCCGGCGGTCCGACCGCCGGGATCCGGATGGCGGTAGGGGGGGTCGCGGGGCCCCTGGGGGCCCCTGCAGTGCCCATGCCACTGGCATGGGCATTGCAGGGGCCCCCGTAAGAGGGCCCCTACATGTATTTCACTGTCTGCTGCGCAGACAGTGAAATACGCGACGGGTGCAACTGCACCCGTCGCACAGCTTCCACTCCGCCGGCTCGATTCCGAGCCGGCTTCATCGTGGAAGCCTCTTTCCCGCTGGGCTGGCGGGCGGCCTGAAGGCGACCGCCCGCCAGCCCAGCGGGAAAGTCAGAATTACCGCCGCGGTCTTTCGACCGCGGAACGGTAACCTGACGGCGGGACTTTGGCGGGCGGCCTCTGCCGCCCGCCAAGGTCAGAATGAGGGCCTTAATTGCTTCAGTAGGTTAGTAACACTTTGGGCTTTATTTTAAGGTGCTTTAAGGGGGGATCGCAGTAGCCCTTTCAGAAAACCAAACTTCGAGATAAATATAAGCAAGGGCTGTCAAAATCTGTAGGCCTCCCAGCAACCAGCTGATTTATGAGAATACTTGCCAAAAGCCATAATCTTTGTTTTGCTCTGGCTCACTTCCAGGTAATTTATCACTCTCTAAGGCATTCAAGGTTCTTTGCAGCCCGACTTTGGAGTGATCAAGAATTACAGTGTTGTCAGCATTATGCAGGATTGGAAGGTGCACCCGTCCCAGCTTTAGGGGTACTAAGCTGGCTCTATCCAGGGCACTGCCCAGGTCGGCTGTGAAGAGATTAAATAGGAGAGAATTCAGAACCCAGCCCCAATTAAGTCCACTGTTGGTTGATATTCTGGCGGTGACTATGTTGGAGTTCGTTTTTATCTGAACCTAGGTCCCTTAGGGAAGGGACATAATAGCCTTGAGAAGATGGGATGGGGTTCTCCCCCCCCCACATTATTAGCTTCCTCCAAACTCTTTCATGATCCACCCTGTCAAAGACTGTGCTGTTGTCCAAGAAGCAGCAAAACAAAGGAAGGCGCTTCTTCTTGATGCGTGGGAGGCTAGGTATGCCAGTGCCATGATTTTGTCTGTTATAGAACATTGCAGCCAAAAGCCTAATTTATTTAACAGAAGAATGTCTTTTTCCTTCACCCATGATTTTAAGTCCTTCAAAAGAATGCAAGCATGGGTCTTGGCTTCAGTGTCCAAGTATGCTATCAGTCAATAGTTAGCTGGTTTCGAGCGCTCGCCCTTTCTATAAATGGGGAAGAGGATAGAGCCCCTCCAGGAGAATGGAAATGTGGCTGAAGCAAACACATAGTTACAGAGAGGTGTGAGGGTGGCTACCCAAAAATCATGTGCCAATTTATCCATTGCTGATGGAATCCTGTTCCTTAAGCACTTCTCTTACTGTGTCTTCAGAATGGTTGCCCTCTGCTGTAGCCGAGGAATCAGGACCTCTGAGACGTGGGAGGGCTCTGATTCTGCATCCTGGTCGGTGGTGTATAGCTTTTTGACACGGCTGATCCAAGCGATTTCTGCCACACTGTTCTCCTTGGGTGGCCTCGGTTGCCTAGATGATTGAGGTGCTGCTACAGGAGCAAGTGTTTTTTCTCCTTTATTAGTGTGAAGATTCTAAACCATTCTTATTCAATGAGCTTTCTTTTATGCTGCCAGACTTTCAGCTTGTGAGCCGCCCTGAGTGCAGTAGTGGCTGATTCGTATCCTACTTTGCTACATGTTCTTTTGGTGGCCAGTGCTCTGTGGAGTGCCCATTTGCTGTCTAGTAACTCCTTGGGGCATCTAGAAGTGTGAGATTAATTCTGGGGAAATTTATCCTGTGGAGAACGTTACCTTTTCCCCAACCCCTGGTGCAAGTCTGCTACGAGTTCCTCCCAGTGCCCAAAAGATGTTGTTGCGCGTGACGCTGTCTTAGCGGCTTTTCTATTCTCTATCCAGAATAGTAGTTTGGCACCGAGGCTGCTGGTCTATTTAATTCTGCAGAGGAACTTCTGGCGCTCTTAACCTGTTAGTTCACCCAGGGCATGAAGAGAGTGGGAGTTTGATGAAACCAGCTGCAGGGTTGCCCCCAGGGGTCTATGACTGCTTTCATATCTGTTGTCAACTTTGAAGTCGTGGAGCATAGGAGCCAGCCGTTTGCTGATGAAGATGTAGTCAATTGTGTAAATGTTCTTAAAAGTAGGATTTGCGTGCCATGAGGAGGAACAAGCTTCTTTTAGGGACTGAGATGATCTCAGGTTGTGGCTGTGAAAAAGGGCAAGTAGAGAGGCAGACCTTTCTTGTGGGTCCGAAGAATTATGTAGTTTGTTCATGTCCCTGGTCCCCAACTAATATGGCTTGATGTGAGACATATGTAAACAGAAGCTGTTCACTCGTGCTGACTAGCTTGGATATGGTCTCTTTCTTTTGAAGGTGGACTTGATTGAAATAGCGATTAATTAACAGCACTCATAAGGCTTGAGAATTGAGCTTTAGGCCACAGATAAGAAGGGCTTGAATGGAGTCCGAATGGGTGGGAAGTTCAGAGACCACTAGCTATCGGCATGTTTGATGTAAATTGAAAGGCCATCCAACGGAAGCCCAAATATGTTAAGTTTGGTAGCAGGAAGATGAAAACCATAATAACCGGCTAGTAACATGAGGTCATTGGCCCATGTCTCCTAGAAAAAAAGTATATCCCCGCAGAGTAGATAATGGAGGGCTGACTCTGTCTCCATACGTTTTTTGAGGAATGTCACTTTCCAAGAAACAATTGTGAGCTGTTGACTACTGCCTTTCAGAATGCCAGTCCCCATCACCGGCAGGATGTTAGGAGTGCGCCTGTGAGGGCTATGACCCGAAACTGAAGGTACCGGGGATGTCTAAGTGGATGCAACCCTTTGATTGCCGGTGCATGTTATCCTAAGGACCAGACGGGGCCGAATTGGAACTGACACTGTTTTTGCTCCGGAATGTGCCATTAAGGGTTGACGCTGCCCCTTTCCCGTGTGAAGGGAGAAGGGAGTCCAAGGACATGCAGGTATTTCTCCATACAGGGCAGCTTAACTTCTAACACCCAGTCTGCCAATTGAGAAGATTCCTTGAACACAGCAGTTTGATGGTGATAATGATGAAGGCCCATCAGGGGTGATTCGCCATGGCTGTCTCCAGGCAAATTTGGGAATCTATCCCACTCCAAGTCCTCCGATTGAATATGAGATAGAGATGATGTGTGGTTAAATACCCATAGGATGTTGCACTTGTTTAAGATGACGTGTGAACCTTAAACGCCATATCTGGGGGTGAGCACAACCACATAGATGCTGTAAGGAAATGCCTTCCTTGGCATGGTTACCCCCTAACTTTTTGCCTTTTGTTTATGCCAGTTATGATTGAAAGTGTGCTGGGACCATGCTAACCAGGTCACAGCACCAGTGTTCTTTCCCTAAACTGTACAGTTTTACCCACAGTTTGCACAGCCCTGGCACACAGATAAGTCCCTTGTAAATGGTACCCCTGGCACCAAGGGCCCTGTGGCCAGGGAAGGTCTATAAGGGCTGCAGCATGTATTATGCCACCCTGGGGACCCCTCACTCAGCACAAGCACACTGCCTCACAGGAGAAAATGACTAAGTCGACATGGCACTCCCCTCATGGTGCCATGTCCACCTCTCACTGCCTGTGGCATAGGTAAGTCACCCCTCTAGCAGGCCTTACAGCCCTAAGGCAGGGTCCACTATACCACAGGTGAGGGCATAGTTGCAAGAGCACTATGCCCCTACAGTGTCTAAGCAAAACCTTAGACATTGTAAGTGCAGGGTAGCCATAAAGAGTATTTGGTCTGGGAGTCTGTCAATTACGAACTCCACAGTTCCATAATGACTACACTGAAATCTGGGTTGGTATCACACTTCTCAGCACAATAAATGCACACTGATGCCAGTGTGGGATTTATTGTAAAATACACCCAGAGGGCATCTTATGTCTAGTGCTAGGCTGACCAGTTTCTGGCAGCCTGCCACAACCAGACGAGTTTCTGGCCACATGGGGTGAGTGCCTTTGTCACTCTGTAGCCAGGTACAAAGCCTGTACTGGGTGGAGGTGCTTCTCACCTCCCCCTGCAGGAACTGTAACACCTGGCGGTGAGCCTCAAAGGGTCATGCCTTTTGTTACAGCACCCCTGCTAATGGAGATGCCCACCCCTCCGGCCACTGCCCCCACTTTTGGCGGCAAGGTCAGAGGAGATAATGAGAAAAACAAGGAGGAGTCACCTACCAGCCAGGACAGCCCTTAAGGTGCCCTGAGCTGAGGTGACCCCTGCCTTTAGAAATCCTCCATCTTGAGTTTGGAGGATTTCCACAATAGGTATAGGGATGTGCCCCCCTCGCCTCAAGGAGGAGGCACAAAGAGGGTGTAGCCACCCTCAAGGACAGTAGCCATTGGCTACTGCCCCCCAGACCTAAACGCATCCCTAAATTGAGTATTTAGGGGCGACCCTGAACCCAGGAAATCAGATTCCTGCAACCTGAAGAAAGAAGAAGGACTGCTGACCTGAAAGCCCCACAGAGACGACGGAGACACCAACTGACTTGGCCCCAGCCCTACCGACCTGTCTCCAGACTCAAAGAACCTGCACATCGACACATCCGACGGGGACCAGCGACCTCTGAGGACTCAGAGGACTGCCCTGAACCTAAAGGACCAAGAAACTCCTGAGAACAGCGGCACTGTTCAGAACCTGCAACAACTTTGCAACAAAGAAACAACTTTCAAAGAGACTCTCCCTTTCTGCCGGAAGCATGAGACTTCACACTCTGCACCCGGCTCGAGTTCAGGAGAACCAACACTGCAGAGAGGACTCCCAGGCGACTCCAATGGCGTGGAAACCCTGAGCTGATCCCCTTTCACCCCCACAGCGATGCCTGCAGAGAGAATCCAGGGGCTCCCCTTGACTGCGACTGCCGGGTAACCAAGGAACCCAACGCCTGGACAAAGCACACTGCATCAGCAGCCCCCAGGACCAAGAGGAACCACCTACCAGTGCAGGAGTGACCAGCAGGTGGCCTTCATTCTAGCCAAGTTGGTGGCTGGCCAGAGAAGCCCCCCTGTGCCCTGCCTCCATCGCCTAAGTGACCCCCAGGTCCCTCCATTGCTTTCAATAGCAAACGGACGCCTACTTTGTCCACTGCACCCAGCCGCTGAGGGTGTGTTTTGTGGGCTTGTCTGTGTCCCCCCCAGTGCTCTACAAAAACCCCTGGTCTGCTCCCCGAGTACGCAGGTATACCTGTAAGCAGACTAGGACCGGAACACCCCTGTTCTTCATAGGCGCCTATGTGTTTTGGGCCCTCCTTTGACCTCTGCACCTGACCGGCCCTGTGTTGCTGGTGCGGTGGCTTTGGGGTTGCCCTGAACCCCCAACGGTGGGCTGCCTATGACCAGGAGACTGACTGTGTAAGTGCTTTACTCACCTGAGAAACTTAATCAAACCTACCTCCCCCAGGAACTGTTGATGTTTGCACTGTCTCCACTTTTAAAATAGCTTCTTGCCAGTTTAACCTAAACTGTGTGCACTATTGTTTTAAATCAAAGTTCTCTACTTACCCGTGTGAGGTACCTTGCATTTTATGTACTGAACTCAAATCTTGAATCTTGTGGTTCTAAAATAAATTCTAAATAAATTTAAAAAACACATTTTTCTATATAAAAACTATTGGCCCGGAGTTAAGCCTTTGAGTGTGTGTTCCTCATTTATTGCCTGTGTGTGTACAACACATGCTTAACACTACCTTCTGATAAGCCTACTCCTTGACCACACTATCACAAAATAGAGCATTGGTATTATCTCATTTTGCCACTATCAACCTCAAAGGGGAACCCTTGGACTCTGTGCACCCTATCTCTCACTTTGAGATAGTATATACAGAGCCAACTTCCTACAGATGCTGAAACTTTTTCTTTATCTGCTATGGGCCACTCTCCTTGATTTAATCCAGCCTTTTTGGTTTGAATAAATAAGATCCTGGCCCGTTGGGGTGGACTTTAGGCTATCTTTGTAGCGAATTGTGAGTGCCACATCATCAGTGGATTGCTATTGGTGTGGAGAAGAGGAGGATGGCTAGGACGGATGGGCCTCTAAGGGAGGCTAGGGGGCAGTGCTTAGTTTGTGTACCTGGATTTCCTGGTTACTGGGTTCTGTGTTTTATTTAGTTGGTATTTGAGCATAATTGAACTTGTAAGGAAGACATGACTCACTGGAGGCTGATCTGGTTATGGCTTTAGTTTTGGCTGCTGGGAGGTCCTGCTTACGGGTGGCCGTCTTCCTTTGCTTTTTATTGGACTTTTGTTCATTTGTGGTCTCAGAAGGCTAGGAATGTCTACTGCATGGAAATCCTGTATGTTCCTTCTTGGGGAAGGAAATATGGAAGATTCCCTACTCTGGTAAGATGTTTGTTACCACCTAATTTTGAAAATAGGGAATACCCCTGATGTGGTGCAGAGGAAGAGAGGTTATAGCTGCCCGTGCTTCTTTCTTTTGCCTTTTTCTGCTGTTTCCTCAGCCTTTTCCTGGCCCGCCTTGACATTTATGCCCCTTGAGCAGCAGGGCTAGATTATATCTCTACTTTGTTGTTCCCCTTGTTCTCAGCCTCTCTAGTGGGGCTGGTGCAGGGTTTGCAGGCTGTTACGTTGGACTATACTGCAGGAGCCATTGGGTCTTGGTGTAGTGGGGAATTGTCCTGTTTGTTGGGGCTCAAGCTGGGAGATTTCCCCTTTTCATTTTCATTTTGGCCTGGAAGTATGATGGCAATTGGGGCCCTGACCAATGTTAGCCAAGGGGCAGTCCATGTCTCTTAGTGTGGCGACGATCAACCCAATCATCTCGGCAATGTTGGCAGTTTATCTATTATAAAAGCGCAGGAGCAGGGACACAGGTTGGAAGCCAATTAGATATGCATCCTCTCTTCGATGAAGCCAATCTTGGTTTTTAAAGTCACCATGTGCTGTGCTTTCGACTGCAATAAGTCTACTTGAAGCTTCATTTTCGTGGACTGACATTTTATTGCTTTGGCGATTATGTATTGAGCTTCATTAGTGATGATAGACTGCAAATCTTCCTTACCATAGGAATCTTGCATTCCAAGGCAGGAAGACCCTGTCTTCTCCGAGTTCGGAACAGCTTAGGAGTTAGTTCCAAATTTCTCTCGATTTTAGTCTTGAGGCTTTGTAAAAAGGAGGCAGTCAATTCCCCAATGTCAATAAATTCGGCTGCTTGGCCGGCTGGGCTGGGCTCAGGCAGGAATGGGCCTGAGGGCTTCAAAAACCTCTTAGGCCCTGCCGATCCTTGGTTGTGAATTTGCACTATGATTACTAGCTCTCTCTCTCCGTTTGGTTTGAGGTTCACATATCTTAGGGTGCTCACATCCTCGCCTGTTAAGAGTGTAGTTGGTAGTCTGCCAGTGCACTGTCATAATTTGCTTGAGTGTGCCCTTTAACCCAGGGCCTGACCATGATCTATGCTTTACGCTGGATGAAGGGCGAGGAAGGCTGGCATACAGTCCTGGCGAGTCCTGATCTACCGTTATACAGAATATGTCAGTACTCCCTAGAGGGACAGTGGTGGACCTAGTAGAAATTGCATAATGGCTCTCCTGGCTGGCCTTCAGTGATAGTTTAAGGGGTGAGCCCACCTGAGCTGTGCTTCTAGTGTGCCTAGAGGTGGCTGGAGGTGGTGTGGCTATCCCTTCAGTAGCGGACTTTGTATGGGAAGCTGTTTTTTTCTTGGGTCCCCTAAAGGAGGATACTAGGTTTGCAGTGTAGATGTTGAAAGAGCGCTGCAGTTGTGGTTATGGTTGAGGCCTCAGTAGAGTGTTTAAGCAGAGGGTTGCAATCCATCAATAGTTACAAGGGAGGGAGGCCGCCATAGAACAGGGGAGGCGGAGGCGGGGGAGTGAGGAGCTGGAGAAAGACACAAGCAGGAGCGAAGCGCACCAGACCCCCACAAGCCACACCCAAAATTAGTTGGGCCACTTCTGAGGGGCTCTTGGGCACACACTTGGCAGTGGCTGACTACAGCCACCACATTCCACCCTTGAAGGCTCCTGAGGCTCCCAGATGTTCCTTGAAGCTCCCAGGTACTCGCAGTTACTCCAGACACCTCGCCTCACCCTGTCTTGTGTGCAGAATCAGGTCTTGTGCCCCGGCCCTCTGCAGACATGGTGACCACGGAGTGCACAAGCTTTCGGCAGGAGTGGGAAGGGCGAGGCAGTGTAGCATCAGCAGGAGGACTCACCAGAGGTGCTCAATGACCCATGTTGCTGCAAGTCTACTGCTGCGGTTCATGGGCCTTCTGCTGAGCCTTTCCGACCAGCCCCCCACTCAGTGAGCTGCCCTCGCTGAACTCACTCACAGAACTCAAATTTTGCTCCGGCTACGCTTGCAAGCTGCAACTGGTGCTGACTCTGTCTCTAGAAGGAGTGTATGTCCCAGAGTATGTTTGTTGTGACTGTTGAGTCATAGCAGTTGGATGTTAGAAGGGGGTTGAGAAGATGGGGATTCAGGGCATACCTGTCATCACGGGCAACAAAGACACATGAAACTTGTTTTAAAACAATGCTAATATTATAATTCTGAAAAAGTTTATACATGCAAGAAATGCACAATTCTTTTGTTGAAATGCTTTTCTGAAAAAAGTGGGCAGTGCCATAGAATTGTCACCTGTTGCCTTTCCACTGGTGATTGGGATATGATGATATGCTGGTGTACTAGTCTGGTGATGCATCTTTATACCTGATGCAAGCACCATGGCTCACATGCCACTGAGAAGCCCAACATGTTCCATGTGGTCCTCTTGAAAGATTCAGTGGCTATTGGAGTGGCCAGTGAAGTGCACCCCATATTATGATATGTGCATGGGTAATTTGCATGGATAGTTTGGGAGCTGCCTGTAAATCAAGTAAGCCCCTGCTCCCAATCTGCATCCATGTCAATGTTCATATCATGAGCAAAGCAGTACCTTTACACTACTACCTCAAAGGACATACCAGAGATGGTGATCTTCTTCCTGTAGATCTGCTCTCTTCACTTCAATCAATTGTTACTCAAAATAAGTGGCATAGCAGCATTCACTGACAAGGTGTAAAAATACTTTGATGTGGCTCGTCTCATGTGGCCAGGTTGTGTGTGATTGATGGATGATGTAGTGAGATTCACCTACTGATGGCGTGGTGGAGTGATGACTCTTGATTTACCCACCCCCTTGCACTAGCAGGTGTGTTGAATGGGAATTTGGCCTAAAACCTATCTATGTTAACTACTATTCCTGCCTGTGTTTACTGCTGTGTGCTTATGTGTTTGTGTATATGTTTTAAAAGAATCAAATTAGACAGAAACATTTACAAATATTTAACATATTTTTGTATATAATTTTTTTCTTTTTTGTTCCTATTTTTTTCTTTTGTGCAGGTAGTGTTATTTTCTCCCCCATTGATTTGTATGTGCTTCCCATGCACTACCTGTGAGTGGTCATGTGTAGTGTATGATTTACTTAAAAGCCCCAAAGGAGTAAGTTGGATTATAACTGAGTTGTGGTACTACTTGAGTGGAAATAAGTGTAATCTGGGTAAACAGCAACTGGATTATTGTGTGTATGTGTATAGTTTGTAATTGCATGTCACTGTCTGTCCCCTTCTTTACTTTCTCATCTACTCCTTCCATGTTGTAATAGTTATTCCCCATTTCCAGCCACTTCCACTGCCCCTTACCAATTTACTCCTAAAATGTAAACCTGTATGTGCTCTACTGATAACAGACCAGAGAGGCGTAAGGAGGTGTTCTCTGCTCTTTAGCTGGTACTTAGCGATTAGAATTTGTGAGAAGTTGATGTACTACTACTAGGGTACTTTTTTAATTCTACACCCATTTAGTGGCTTTTTATTTATTTTCTTTTTTGATGGTTGCAAGTAAAGAAAAGTAAACTTGTTGCTCGTATTCCTCTAGACTAGACCCATTAAAGATAATAACGATGTTAATATCTATGTCCATTCAGTATGAAAATGTAGTAATGCCGATATGGTAGAAACACATCAAGATATATCAGCTGCAAACCCTTCTCATCATTTTTTTGTATTTTAAGGGGATTTTATTATTGATATTGCGTATCATTTAGCTGATTCGCATCTTCAATGAACGTTGTGGGCCATATTGCATAAACATTAGTAGTGGGGCAAAATTGAGCAAATCAATTTTTGCAGGAGTTAACTGATTTTTCCAACATCCTCATCACATAAATATTTAACACAATGAATAAATGTGGCACTTGATATTGATTTCATGCATGTGTAGTGACAAATGGAACATACTCAATTCATTTTAAATTCAGGGGTGTCTTCTTCGCAATGGTAAAGGAGTGTCGTCCCCTCCCCCCCAACAAAGCCCCCCACCCCTTCCCGGCTAAGCCAGGAGCTGAAAAATAAAACAACATATCATTAGTGTTTTATTTTTCAGCTCCTGGCTCAGCCAGCAGCATGTGAAGGGAGAGGCAGGGCTGGGCCAGTGGAGGAGGGGAGGGGAGTGGAATCTGTGCACTTCTAAGAGGCTGGCTTCTCAGGCTGGCAAAACACACATGCACACTTAGGTTTCTCCAACCCAGCTGTGCTACACAGCCGGGTTGGAGAAACTGCACAGGCTCCAGTGCACTATCTGAGAAGTAGAACAAGCCGCTCAGACCAATCCTCACACTGCTTTTATGCTAGGTTTAGCATGAGAGCAGAGCCAGGATTGCTGGGGAGCCTGTGCTGGTATCCCAGGGAATGCTGGGACACTAGACGAAGAGCAGAGGAGCAAGGCAGCGATGGAAACAGGTACGTTTTCTTTTTGTAATTATTTTTTTATCTCCCCCCCCCCACACCTGGACGACTACTGAAGGTTCCAGGGTGGACACCACTATCAAAGTAACAAATGCAGCAAAGTGGCAATATAGCAACAATCTGACCATGCAAAGACAAAGAAGCATTTAAATAATTAAATGGAAATAGACTTGTTTGGTAAAACACAGCTACAGACATTCCTACAGTATAGTGCGTTATACAAATACAAATCATCATGACCCCTATCCTGTGCAGAATGTGGCTGTCTTTCATTTCTGTCTGACTTGCACATGTGCATTTAGATAAATTTTTTGGTTAGCGTTTCCCAAAAACCCACCCCAAAACCCAGGGGCATAGCTTTAGGGGGGTGTTTGGGGTGTTTCACTCCCCTAATAAATATATCTTCTGACAAATAGTTGAGTACAGGTGCTTTCAGTCGGGTACGGTGAGGTGTCTGTCGGATTTCCCCAGGAGTTTTTACATACACACAAAAATGCACACACACTCTCACCCTCTCTGCTATGAAAGTCGTCCAAAATGTTGAATATTGTGTTGTCTCACTTACTATCCACGCCAATCCACATTTGTCTCCCTTTCCACTGCCCCTTTACCCACTCACATGTGCCATGCTTGTCACATTTGTTGGAAAATATGAAGCTCCCCACCATTTTATTGACCAAGCCACACCCCTGCTTTCAAATGAGTTATCCCAAAACCATTGGTAATCCTCTCCCTTGAAAAGCATTATGATGTGATGACATTCACACAAATTCAATATCTCCCAGCTGACTTTGGCTCATACTGTTCATTATAAGAATGTCACATTGTACGAGGAAAGAATCTAGTGTGTTTTTTTGACACCAGATGTCAATGGTTAATATGGCGACTGAGCTAATTTTAATATTACATACATCAGTTTTGGCCAACCTATGGTGGCACAATTAAGGTTTCACAAAAAGTAGTTAATAGATTGTGTTTTGAACAGGATTTAGATAACAGTAATATTTGGGCATTGTTCACAGTAGTTTAATCTGTGCAATAGCATGCTCAAGTGGCGACTCTAGACGTTTACCTACTCCTTTTTACAAAATATCATTACCAGTGGTGTAGCAAGGATGCCACGGGCCCCAGTGCAAGCAAAGGAAAAGCCCACCTCGCCACTGATAACACAGTTACCTCATGCACCACTCCTTGATATCCCACATCACCCTGACTCCCACAACCACTTCCATATACACTCATATACACTCATTTTATTTGGAGGTATTAGCATTTATTCAAGCTGTAGCACAAAAACGTCAACTAGAAAAGACAGTGTTCATATGTCAATGAACTTATAAATCTAATAAAAAAACGCCACCTAACCTGGTACATAGAAACACAAACTTACAGGATCACTACACACACACAAGGATGCAGTGCTCATCCCTTTAGTTTTACTTTACCAATCACTGTATTCATTTAAGTTAAATTTCATTTGGAACAACTGAAGAGAAACAGGTCTGGAATACGTGGAAAGAATCAGCTTGTTAACCTAAAGCCCAGGAGGGGAGCTTATATCCTCTGTGAGAAAGAGTTTTCTGGTCATCTTATATAAACAAATATTTTACAATAACTCATCAGTTGGCAAGCATTTGTTAAGCGCACCTTGCTTAATGTGGCATACAGTAGTTTGATCTGTAATTTCCAATACAAATAATTAAATATGATCCTCTGTTCAAAGTAGCCTGCCTTCTTGGTTTGATTGCGAAGCCTGCTGACATCTAATCTAGTTTACATCTCAAAAGAATTACTGTTCATTGATCAATGAGAGTACAAGGGCAATGTACACCTCCATCTATAATGTGAAATATAAGCAGTTATTTTACATCAAAGTCTTACCAGTACCCCAGCACTAGATAAGATTACTTCAGCTTAAGGCGCACATTGTTATCATAGTTTCCGCTATAAATAATAAAATACACTCTTTAACATAAGTAAATACAAACTTTTTTCTTGACTTAAACACTCATGCTACTGAGATTTGACTTTAAGCACGACTAAAGCATGTTACTCTTAAATTATTCCAACATGATTATATCACACACTTTTGAGACAGTTGATGATATATATATATATATATATATATATATATACCCAAACACATACATATATGTATTTATATAATCAGTTGGCTATCAAAATCACGTATCTCAGAGCCTTCATTTGCTTGAAATCAGAGTTCCCTTCCTTTAGTATTGTGATGTTCTTTGTGCAAAGACATCAATAATGTTGGAGGTATTCATTTTACTTGCATGTTCATTGTTGACGGACAAAACAGAGTCCCGGGAGCTGTTATTGAGCCATTCTCAATTCTCGCAGTTCTCTAGGAACTCCCTATGAGCTTCAGTTTAGAAAATGAGCGCTCAGCAGTTGAGACAGTAACAGGAATAATCAAAAAGAGTAGCTCAGCTGTACAAATGTCTGGAAAGCTGATAGGACATGTGATGGAAAACGTCCCTTTTTGCGGATTTATCTCCAAACCTTTTGCCTTCCCCCTCCTCTTTTTCTGACCTTTTTGTTGGCTTTTACAACTCTGAGCACTTTACCACTGCTAACCAGTGCTAAAGTGCATGTGCTCCCCCCCTAAACATCATGACATGCGTGTATACCTGTTTAGCATATCTGATTTACTTGTAAGTCCCTTGTAAAGTGGTATGCAATATACCTAGGGCCTGTAAATTACATGCTACTAGTGGGCCTGCAGCACTGATTGTGCCACCCACAGAAGTAGCCTTTCAAACCTGTCTCAGGCCTGCCATTGCAGAGCCTGTGTGTGCAGTTTACTGCCACTTACAATTGGCATTTAAAACTACTTGCCTAGCCTTAAACACCACTTTTATTTCATATACGCCCCCCTAAGGTAGGCCCTAAGTAACCCTAATGGCATTGTCCTATGTAAGTAAAAGATAGGACATGTACCTTTATGTTTTGCATTTCCTGGTGGTGACAGTCTATTTCCCTTTTCACTACTATGAGGCCTACTCCTCACAAGAGGCTAGCATTGGGAATTCCTTAATATAGTTTTCAGCTGTAATTCCTGATCAGAAAGTAGAAGGGAGGATGGGAGATGTAACCACTTACACTTGAAAGGATAGTTGTCAGACACCACACAAAGAACTGATTACCGCCCCTCCCGTCCCCACCAACCCACACACAGGTAGCCTGGAAGACAATACTGGGCTAAAAAGGGACATGTGCACTTCAGAGAGTTCTTTTGAAGGCACCCTCACATCAAAAGGCACATTGGGACATTCTTGGACCTGTATTCAGACATCGCTGGCTCTACATTTTCATATTGCCAGAAGGAGTGTTGTGCTGCCAGGAGGGACTGCCACTCTGCCTCTTGCTCTGCTGTGTTAGCCTGCTGCTTGCTCAACTGTGGGAGGGGCTGCCACTATGCAACCTGCCTCGCTCTGCCTACTTGCTGCCTGCTACCTTTTCTGCAGGGCTCCCAACGTGTTCTCCAAGGGCTTGTTGGCTTGCCCACTGTTTCTAGATCTCCTGTCCATCAAAGATTTCATTCACGTTCTGCTGCGATGGGACTCTCCCACTCGTGAGTCTGGCAGTGGCACTCTGAACAGGACCAGAGATCGAACACTCCTTGCTTGTTTCCAGTGATCAACACATGTCTGAATGCTTGGTGTTCATCCGGACCGCACTCTGCGAGGATGGAGAGTCAGCACTGTGCCAAGCGAAGCCCTCTTCAGCACGAGCCCACAGGGTTGCCTCAGCATAGTGGGAGCCTTTGACAGTGCCCACTGGGCACCATCCTCCTGTGGGCAGGGCGAGGCCACCAGAAAGCACCTTGCACTTGCACTACATGATAGCAACAGCCTCTTTAGACAACCTGGTTCCAGCTGCATTTCCCTGCCTGATCGGATCTGACTGTAAGTCTGCTCTGACAGATTATGGACAACTTAGTGTGGTCTCTTGAGACACCAACCAGGACCAACGTACTGTAACTGGGAAGCGGGACCTGGGAGGCCCTGTCCACCCACCAGCATGCTCGTATACAGCTCATATCGAGCACCTGCACCGTTCCCTAGGGACCCGTGGGGCATCTCTTCCTTCAGTGCTCAAGTAAGATCCAACTGTTGGCCCCCTTTGCTGGGTTGGTCGGGAGGGCGACTGGATCACTGTGGGCTAGGGAGTATTCTGTGAGTGTTCCCACTCTGAGAACATGATTTTGTTACCATGAAGCCTCTAAACTAAATGAATGGAATTTTAACACTTTGTTTCATTCCTGCATTTCAAGTAAACGCAAAGCATTCAAAAGAAGTGAATGCATTTTTAAACACTGTGTGCCCTCCAGGCAGTTAATGTGAAAACTTGAGAAGTACTTAAGTGATTTTGTTACTGTGTCTTATTTTGCTTAGATAAATATTCTCCACTTTTCTAAACCTGTGTATTTTTGTGGTGATTTCATTGTGTTACTCTGTGTGTATGTTGCACAAATACTTTACACATTGCCTCTTAAGTTAAGCCTGCGTACTCCATGCCAAGCTACCAGAATATGAGCACAAGTTCATTTAAAGTGTGTATCTGACTTACCCTGACTAGAGTGGTGGTTCCTGTCTGGCCTGGGTGCATACTTCAGCCAACCAGGAATCCCATTTCTAAAAACATCGTTATTCATCATAAGAAATTTAGCTACTTCTTCAACAGTTGCTTTTCTTTGAAATATCAGATTTTAGACAATCTGAGGTTAGTTTGCACATAAAGGTGACAGCTCAGATTTAAAACGTCAGAGTAGGTTTTCTCCAACAGTCTAAAGACCACCATTTGTAGCTGAAGACAGCATAGATCGGAGACAGTGGCATAACAAAGGCCCCAAAGCCCCTGTGGTGCACGGAGGGGCGAGCTCCAGGGGACCCCCTCAGCACAGCACCTGGCTTGAGTGAGTATGGAGCGGGACCCCTCTATTGTTCTTTGAGGAAGGGGGGGCTCCAATTTCGTGACACCACTCATGGGAGAGTGAAATGTAAAGTAACTAATTTGTGTATTCCTTCAAAGTGGTGTTCCACCAGAAGATGGCAATGTTCAAGGTCGGGTAGAAAACATTAACTTTAAATCTTTCTTTTGCTATTGCAAATCTCGTTTTGACAAAGCTCATCATGGAAGATCTTAGCTTTCTGTGTACTGTGCCCCTCAAATTCCTCACAGAGTTCCCATGTTTTGGCTATGTCTCCAGCGGTTTTATGAAATGACTGACACACGTTCCTAGATTGCTGTGGTACGTGTGACAGTTTAAAGGACCTTACCTCAGGTCTTCCAGAGGTGACTGCAGAGGAACAGAAAAAGAGTAGAGCGATTCCAATTTTTTTATGAACGGTATAACTAAGAAAACAACATGGACCGTTTTCATTGGTGTCCTCAGAACCAATACCGCATCAATTTCAACTTTGTTTTTTAATCTAATGTAAAATCTTAACAGTACTTTTATGACATCTGTAAAACCATAATGGAGACACCGAAGAGTTGTACTGAAACGACCATCTTGTTGGATACAATATTTTTAAGGTTGCACTGCTAGATGGTTCGCAACAGGACATCATAAGGGTACTCCCTTGATACTGCGTGCAAAGAAAAGTGTATATTTGTTGTACAGTGCCAAAGAAATGTCTTACGGTAGCGACATACGACATGGCATAATTCAGGGCTACATTCAACGTGTGTGTTGGTAAAGAGAACACATGTTGCTTTCGCTTTTCTGGTCTTGATTTTTGGTTGTACATATACACATATACTGTTTGTGTTTGAGGCACCATTTTAGCTCTGGATACCTACTTTTGAAATGCTAAACCTATTATCACTCATGCAACTGATTATCGCTTTCTCTACCACTGGGTGCCTGATCTTCCCCTTCCACAAAGCCCAGGAAAAAGTGTTGAGATTTAGGTGTCTTGGGAGTCCCACTTTCATCCTTGTCAATGGACATATAGAATAAAAAGACTGAAGTGATTAACCTGAGCAACTTCTCGAGTGATGTCGTTAGTAACTGAAGGAAAGGTGCCCTTTCAACATCATCTATAACGTCTTTTCTGGTACTTCTACAAAGGAGCTCCTTTAAGTGATTCTGTATGTTTGGCCCTAGGTATTTCACAGTTTACTGACACTGTGGCTTGCGTAACAGCGTTTCCAGCACTGCGTCATATATGGAAAGACGTTAATGATAGGAAGGACATTACCGCAGTTTTCACACATTTTACACCCTGTCAGTATCCCATAAATGCCAGATTAGACATTGCTAGGCTTCAGGTAACATTAATGATTCGTTCAATCACAATCAGAATTATGCGTCTTTTCTGATGGATTCCTCCATGTTCTCTAGTAGCGGCATTATGGGGGTCATTCCGGGACCGCGGAAGCACCGCCAACAGGATGGCGGTGCTTCCTGGGCTATTCTGACTGCGGCAGTAAAGCCGCGGTCAGAAAAGGGCAACCGGCGGTTTCCCGCCGGTTTACCCCTGGCCCAGGGAATCCTCCATGGCGGCGCTGCTTGCAGCGCCGCCATGGGGATTCCGACCCCCTTCCCGCCAGCCTGTTCCTGGTGGTTTTTACCGCCAGGAACAGGATGGCGGGAACGGGTGTCGTGGGGCCCCTGCACTGCCCATGCCACTGGCATGGGCAGTGCAGGGGCCCCCTAACAGGGCCCCATAAAGATTTTCAGTGTCTGCTTTGCAGACACTGAAAATCGCGACGGGTGCGACTGCACCCGTCGCACCCCTACAACTCCGCCGGCTCCATTCGGAGCCGGCTTCATTGTTGAAGGGGGTTTCCCGCTGGGCCGGCGGGCAGCCTTCTGGCGGTCGCCCGCCGGACCAGCGGGAAAGCCAGAATGGCCGCCGCGGTCTTTTGACCGCGGTGCGGTCATTCGGCGGTTCCCTCCAGGCGACCCCCTATATGTCTTTGAAATTGTTTCAGAATCCGGCAGCACTGAGAGAGTGAATTCTCATGGCTTCCTAATCAGGATGACAGAAACCTCCAATTGAGCACCCCACCAAAAAGCTAGAACCAAGAGTAGAGGTACCTTTTCTAGAAAAGAGGCAGCATGCTTGACAGTATACTCAGCCTAATTTTGGGGAGAGGCAAAGCCAAGCACTCTGTCGTTTAATACCAGCTTGGGGTTGTCATCTCATTACAGGTGTTTGAAAAACATCTTTTTTTACATGATTCTCTTGGAAATGGTTGTAAAGGTTGGCATGGATGATGTGATATTATGAACTGTCTGTCTTGAATATGAAAGGTAGAACTAAAACGTGCTTTATCAGTGGGGTGTTTTAAAGTGTCTGAAACTACTCGTGCAGATGTCTCGTCGTCGGTATTTGTAACGCAGTAGGGTTTCCAGCTTCCTAATTCTTAGCTTGCAATAGCTCTATCTTCATCAAACTTTCAAATAGTATCTTTGTTTTCTTTAGTGGCTTTTACCAAGTCCAAACTTTTTGCAGCTTGTTCTCCTCTTCGATGGATACTTTGAATAGGATTCTTGATAGACATTTTTCTTCCCTAAATCCCAGTCAATCTAAGTGCCTCAGCTTGTTTCAAGAAACAACTAGAATTCGTGTGCATTTTTTGCTAATTTCACAGCCAGTACTTGGCTGGCCTTTGGCTTTGCAGCACCACTCAGGCCCAAATTCAAGAGGGCCTTGCACCATTCTCACATCACATTAGCGTAATTTTTTTAATGCTACTGTGTCGGTAGAAGGCCAAAAACGCTGTACCATAATTACAAAGTGGCCCAATGCATGCATTGTGCCACTTTGTAACCCTTTGCACGCAGGCATAATGTATGCAAAGGGGGCGTTCCTCCGCTAGGAGGGTCAAAAAATGGCATAAGGAAATGTAAGAGATTTACTTGTGTCATTTTTTTCAGCACTTTTAACACCTGCTCAGAGCAGGCGTTAAAAGGAGGCTTCCATTGTTTCCAGTGGGCCGCTAGGTGCTTTGAAGGATTAGCATCAACATTTTTAATCCTAATCCTGCAAAGCGCTGAACAAGCGTAAAAAATGATGACGCTAGTACCATTAACTACCGCCATGGTGTGCCGTATTTAAAAAAAGGCACACACATGGTGGCATTAGGAGGGCGCTAAGGGGCGCAAGAAAAGTGGTGCTGCACTAGGTGCAGCGCCACTTTTCATTAATCTGCCGCTGAGTGTCTTGGAAGAAGTCGGATCAGATTCTTTAACAGTCTGTCCTTTTTTGGAGAGGAAAGTTGATAGTCTAAGCATGTCATCAAGTCCAGTATACTATAAAGGGGAAAGTAAGAGATAACGCAATAAACTGAGAGTCCCATCCTGAGTATACACATAGTTTAGATTCTCATTTGTTCGCATTTTCCTTTAACAGACCAAGTGACCCATATGGTGCACAATAAGCGTGTAATTTAACCTAGGGGTCACTTCCCTGACTTCCCCTTCTTCAGGTATAAGCCCTCCTAATTGCAAGGGCAATAATATGCAAAAGGAAAACATTTCTACAATGCTTATAACACAAAACTATGGGCCAGATTTACAAGGCCCTTGCGTGTCCTTGAGCCACATTCAATAACGTCATTTTTTTACATTAATTTTACTCAACAAGGCAAAAATCGCTGCACCATATCTACAAAGTGGCACAATGCATGTATTACTCCACTTTACGACCCCTTTCCCCACATTGTGCTTGCACCAGGCATAATGTATGCAAGGGTGGCATTCCGGCGTTAAGAGGTCTGCAAAAATGGTGCAATGAAATCTACAAGATTTCACTGCGCCATTTTTGGTGTCATTTTTAATGCCTGCTCAAAGCAGGCGTTAAAAGGACACACCCATTGAAATCAATGGGCCTTCTTGCATATTGTTCCACTAGCGTCAACATTTTTTACGCTAGTGGAGCAAAGCGCCAAAATAGCGTCAGAGATTTTGACGCTATTGGCATTACATGCGCTATGGTGCACTGCATTGTAAATAAGGCGCACCCATGGTGTAGTTAGATGCCGGTGGCGAAAGAAATTTGGAACATCAGTACTTATGCGCCAGATTTTTGTAACTCTGGGCCTATATGTTTAAAACTAAATAATGTATTATTATAAACTGATTGTACACTAAGAGATTGATTTAAGAAATGTGGTGCTGCACCCATTGCAGCGCCACTTTCCTTGTGCCCCTTATTGTCCCCCTACCACCACTAAGTGTGTGCCTTTTTTAAAATACGGCGCACCATGGTGCAGTAGGAGGCAATAGCGTCAGAATTCCTGACGTTATTGATATACTCTGCAGGAGTAGCACCAAAATATTGTCCCGCCTCCTGCAGAGTACATAGGGGCCCATTGTATTCAATGGCATGCCCCCTTTTAACGCCTGCTCTGAGCAGGCGTTAAAAATGCCAGAAAAAATGGTGCTAGGAAATCACTTAGATTTTCTTGTGCCATTTTTTCAGCCCAGCTAATGGGGGAATGACCCCTTTGCATACATTATGCCTGGCTCAGGCATAATGTAGTGCAAAGGGTTACAGAGGGCACAATTCATGCATTGCACCACTTTGTAAATGTGGTGTGACGTTTTGGGCCATCTAAAGCTCCATTAGCGTTAAAAATATGGCGTTAATGTGTCGTTAGGATGGCACTAGGGGCTCTTAAATCAGCCCCTAAATGTCTTATCAATTGTTTTAAGCTACGTTGAAAAAGAAAGACTAATACATTAATGCTTGATCCAATGTAACTGATGATGACAGAGCAGATTTACAGTTAAGCTATCCCTTTAAGAAGGCATCACATCGGAAGAAAAAATACTGCAACGCAGGTCCTACTGTTAGTTTGGAGGAGGGTGTGAGCAGCAGCCTGTCCATACAAGATGAGTGGCCATGCCCCCCTATTTTTTTCCCTGACGTGAAGAGTATCTGTCAAGCTGAACAAAAGTCAGCCTGATTGATGCTCTTCTGGTTCAGGTCAGGCAGCCAGGAGCTGGACATGTGTTAAATGAGCAGACTCCTGGCTGCCTGAGCTAAATTTTGCTGGACTGACGAAGTCACAGTCCTGTGAGAGTGACCTCTTCAGCCTGGCAAAGGTGCCTCAAGACCCTCCCCCTAAAGACAAGGAGGAACGTCACCAATTGCTTCGGACCTTGGCGCTTCAATTACAGGCCCTGAAGCGCCCAGGTCCGAGTGTCAATCAGTGGCACCTTGTCACAGAGTGGGGTGGGGTCAGCAGCCCTACTGACCACATCCCACTTTGTGATGAGATTGGTACTGCTGACTTCTGTCACTGGCTGACCTTAGGTCAACCAATGAGGTAAGGCAGCAATACCAGCCTTCCTTCGAACTCCGAGACGTGGGACTGCTGCCTTTCCTTCTTGCACCACATTAGCATCATTGTTTTTTACAATAAGGTGGCTCAACGAGGCAAAAATCGGCACGCCAGATCAACAAAATGGTGCAATGCATGCACTGTGTCACTTTGCGGCCCCTTGCGTATGCAAGGGGGGGGGGTGTTTCGGTGATAGGAGGTCTGCAAAAATGGTGCATTGGAATCTACAAGATATTATTATGCCATTTTTGGCGTCTTTTTTTATGTTTGTTGTGTGCGTGTGTGTATGAATGTATGTGTGTTTATTAGGGAATGTTGTGAATGGCTGTGTGAGTGCGTGTACGAATGAATGGGTGTGAGTGAGGTTTATGTTTACATGTGTAACCTCCCTTCTCCCCTGCGCCCCTCCTTCATAATATTACCGGCCATCACTGAGGGTGTGTAATATGGGTGGCATGGGCTTGTTGAAGTTGGGCCGTTTGCTCTTGCTCCCGATTACAGATGGGGGCAGGAAGGTGAGGACAGAGGTCTCTTCCCTTGGTGATCACTGGTATGCAAAATGGGAGCAAACACCTGCTATGGTGACTTTATCCCTTGGATAACAGATGCTATAATGGGTGGCGCCAGGAGACGCCTTTCTTACCATTATTGTTTGCACATTTATCAGGAAATGGTACAGCATTTAGCAGCGAGCATTTCTCTGTGAAGGGACGTTGGTAAT
Source organism: Pleurodeles waltl (assembly GCF_031143425.1). Lineage (NCBI taxonomy): Eukaryota > Metazoa > Chordata > Amphibia > Caudata > Salamandridae > Pleurodeles > Pleurodeles waltl. The sequence goes on along the minus strand of NC_090445.1, from coordinate 1,195,357,295 downwards.
GGAAATTCATTTTACTATGATTTGTAATGCAATTTCAGAGTACTTGATGAATTTGTGTTTTTTTCACTTTCATTGAAGGTTTGATTACATATAAGCAGAATAAATGAAATCTTTTCATAACGGCGAGAAATTGAAAAAGGCTACACAGACAGTATAAAGCCATATGCTGGAAGGAAACTAGCAGATAAAAGCCACACCATCCATGATTACAATTTACCAACAAACATTGGCAAAGCCACAATGTCTGGCATAGGAACACTAGTGCAATTGTTTTTTTTTATTGAGAGTATGTGTCAACAAAATTAAAAGAAAAAATAAACCATGTCACCACATATACTTTGTGCTTGCTATAAAAATTGGTAATAAAACAAAATAGCATCGAATATAATTTTATTAGAACAGCAAGGTACTTCTTAGTGAACTTAACAGGTATAGAAACCTGTTTATGTTGTAATAATGCACATCACAGGAAAATTGTATTCTTATTAAAGTAAAGAAAAATCACTATAGTTTTGAATTACCGTAACCAGGATATATAATGTAAACACACACGAATGACTAACAAAAATACAAAATACAATCAATAAAAAAAAAAGCTTTGGTCTGCTAGCTCTGGCACCGAAGTGTACATTTTTAGTTCAATTGTCCACATGTGATTAAGAAAATGCTGCTACTGAGACTGAATGGCTGAAGTCGGCTGACCCATTGCCCCATAGCATGTGGACTAATTGATGAAGCGAGCTGGCTGTAAGCTGCTTTAGTTATGCATATATGTATGTAGCTTTTATTTAAAATTGTATTTTATAAAGCTAGCGAAACAGCTAAAACTGTCTCAATGACATGCCTAAAAATAAACGTAACCAACATTCGCCAAGCACTTTACTAGTCCATCGTAAAAAATGGAACATAAATAAATAGAATGCGTTTCTTTTCATTATAAAAACTAAACACAGCTTGAATTGTTTGCTTCCTGACAGTCAAAGTGTCATTTGTAATATGGGTGAATGAGGCGTTGCTCTGACACAGGTACTGACAGTTTTAATGTGCCTTAGCCGTGCAGAAAATTAAGGGGATCCAGCTGGATCAGACAGCTATTTTTCAGCAAGGTCAGGGCAGGTCGGCCAGTGAAATATGCAAATAATTTCCAGTATAATCTTCAGAGAACTGGACAAATTCAGCAGTGCCCACACAATATCTGCTTTCCATTCAAAGCAACAATCTTGAAGGGGTGAGTGGGTTTCTTATGTTCATTTCCAGCTGGGCCCAAAACAAAAGCCTCAATTAGAGGGTCATCAGTACTCCTTTTGTAAGAGTCTTAACCTGGACCAGAGCTCTCTGGAGCCTAATATCTACATGCCAACGCAATTGAGGGAAACAAAGGCACTTCACAAGTGCTTAAGAGAAACTATGAACTCATGGCAGGTTTTTGACTTTGCTCAACCCTTCTATGTATGACATATGCAAACATTATAAGAATGGCAGATGTATACAGTATCTATGAGCAATTGCACTAATAGTAATGGTAGTAGCACTTACTAAGGTTTTTTTCTTAGGTTTTTGTAGCACTACTTAGCCCAATATAGCGTTTCAGAGTGCTTTACATCATTTGCACGTTATACAGAAACAATTAATCATACAAGTGTGTAAATCAATGTACAGGATATGTTACATAAGAAAATAAGGATAAAGTGTGTATGTGCTATATCTTAAGTGTCCTTGGTCTGGAGAAACACACATAGTCAGGATTTAAAACGTAACACAGTGGTTGGGGTGTCCACACAAGACTTCATTACTACCCAAAGTAACACTTTTAAACAACCTTAGAATACTGAGAGATTGACACTTGCTTCCGGTGAATTATATTGGAAGGACTTTAACTTATGAACAGCAAGTAACAAAAGGCTGTCTGTGACAAAAACAGTAACCCACAGAACTATCTACATAAAGTACAAATATGTGATCTGCATGTTACGTGTGCTTTGCACCAGGAACATAAATCCCATACGCTACTTTATTATGAGTCAAAACTGTGACTAGACACAATACAGATCTCACCAGTAAGTGCATTAACCACCAGAGTTATCTTACTGTTACAATTATCTCCAGAAAAGTGCTGGGCACACAAAGATCTTTGCAGCAAGTGCTTAATCCTTTAATATATTTTACCTTTATCTGTTTTGTGATCAGTTAATGCCGCAGAACTAACTCAGCTTTTGCAGGGCAGACTGGTCCTCTCCTCCTGTGAGGCCTTAGTTCCACTGCACAGGTTGCACTACTGATAAATATGTCCCTGATCATTACCTGCCATGGGTTAAGAGAATAACCATGATTACTGATGTCTCTCTGCTCACTGGAGATAATAACACAGGAGTGTGCCAATCCTGACTATGGTGATTTCTGGCCCCCCACCATACAGTAAAACATTATCTGCTATTAAGAAGCTGGATGTTTGTAATAGGGAGTTAGCCCACAGGGTAATGAGCATTGGCGCTAGAGCTTAAAGGAGAGGTGAGAGAGGGCCACCCAGTCGTGCCACCAGGTGCAAGGGAAACTATGGTGATTGTAACAATTTACATTCATTCAGTCAAAGGGGCTCTCATATATGGCTAAGTAATAACAAAAAATGAATCACCAGAGTTCATAAGCTTCTTGGTATCAAACCAAAAACGTAGTAGAAGTGGACAAAAGCCTTTGCTTTCCCTACTGTAAGATGGGCTGATGCCGCAGCAGGGTTCAGAGCATCTGCCAAACATACTAGTCTTTATTTGTTTAATAGGAAAGCACCCTTCAGCCTTCAGGAAACGTAACTAATCTGATAAAGAGCTCACTGCACCGTGTCCCCCTAGTCCATCGATCAAAGTTGTAGCATAATTTATGGAATATTAGTTTCAAAGTAGACAAGCCTGTTGTTGAAGCTTATTCAAGAAACTTTCCCATCTTCTCAGGACCACTATATTTGCTTTACATAAGGATCCCATGACAACTTCCTCATTGACTAATAGTAGAAAAAGCTCTTACATAGAAGGTTTGAGGATGTCCCAAAATGACTAACAGAAGGAAGCAGGTATGCCACTGTGTTTGGCATCCTTCTTGGCCTCAACAACCAACAGTCTGCACAAACTCTTCTTCCCAAATGGGACCTTACATTTTGACCCTGGACAACCTGCACTACAAGTTACAAGACAGTAAAATAAATTAAGGAGTATGCCCTATGGCATCAAAAACGTGGAATAATTTCATTCTGTGCCATTCCTTTCCCAAATGAAAGTCATTGTTTTCTGATGTCCTGATAAATTTCTTAACACACTTCTGGGGCTCTTTATGAATCTGTAAATTGTCTAATAACTGCTACTAACAAGGGGATTTTGCTAAAGGAGTAGACCTGGATTTTTCATCCGGCCATTTATGAACCAGTCCCAAACTTTTGCAGATGTTTTCTCATCCGTTTTCAAACGTCTTTTCATAAGAAAAGAGAAATTACCTTAGAGGACCATGATGTCAAAGAAGACCCAGATCCTAGCACCGTTTTCTAGGAAGCATGCATGCTCCTTATTTGTTTTTCTAATGCTCTTAGATCAACCAAATCATCTTGTTGCGTAGGCTCTCATTATCTTAAGGAGACTACTGGATTTTGAGCAGCATGATGGTCCACGATGTGGGGGACTGAGTCTGACCCACGGTGGATGACACTTGCCACTCCAAATCCGGGCTTTGCTCCGGCTAACTAGCAGTGCCTCATCTCTCCCGAATGATAGAGATGATTGAGCAGCGGAGCACATGACATTTCTGTACTTCTCAGGGAAGTCGTGTTCACTCGGGTCACAACTGGTTCTCTCATACACAGTACAGTCTCATATATAAATGACAATAAAGGCAGTGTAAGTTTTGAGATTGATTTAATAAAACAACTGCATTTTGGATAGCAAAGTATGAGCTGCAATAACCAGAACTACACAACACGGTAATATTAAAATAGTAATGATGAGAGTGAAGCACAAGACTAAGGCTATCATAGTGCCGCTAGATTATTTTTCTCTCTAAGTTATATTTTGAGCACAGCATGTTAAGCTCTAAGCCTGCCTTTCAGGTTCCCCCTGGGAGGACATCTACCCTCATACCTGAGCAAAGGCCTGTAATCTGCATCAGCATCTGCAACGGGTCATCCAGCATACAGTTGTGGTTCCCTGGCTGGAATCTCCCTCTTGACGTGTACTGGGACTAGAAAGTGTTTTTATGACTAACACGCAGATGTTCTAAGAAAATGTCCCTACGTAAGGATGTGTATTTTCTACAAATGCTGGAGACTAAACTTCTACCACTTTTACCGGCAATGTACCAGACTGTAGCCTTGACTGAAGCACAGAGCGATCAAGAATGCATTATTTGAGAACACGGTGCTGAACTAAGCTAAACAGTGTGATAGAAGAAATTAAAACAAGACCGTAAAAACTGGTTATTGTAAAATAACAGTGCGAAGCTGAATAAAATATATCTAGGGCAAAGTGCACAGCGGCCTAGTATGTTAAACTAACGTGCATGGAGCTATACTTAAAATGGCTACACAACAATCTGTTTACCTGAAGGCAGCAATGTACATTTGTCCATCACTTTTAAATAAAAACCATGACACTGTACGTTCTGAAAATAACGATCCTAGGTCTGCTATTAGGGCAGAAATTTTTATGTAAGGCTTAGGTGGGCAAACCGAGTAATCTAGAAAATAAAACCATCTTACATCTTTTTCTAATATTTCAATAACTTGAGGTGGATCTTAAACTCTATTACCTCTTCAATAGCTTGCAATGACCAACCTTGCAATTATTGTACATAAGTTATCTTTCATAAGATCGGAGCTAACAACAAGTAGGGCTTTTAATGTGACTAGGACTTGTTTGTGCATGGAAAAGGTTTGTTATTGTGCCTCGTGATGTCCAGGTCTCTATATATTTCTATAACAGATTGTGCTTTAAATATATGGCAGCATGGTTTAGCGGTGAAACATGCCGAATTGGAGTGATGAATGAACATGCAAATATACAGAAGAATAGAAATGTTCACATAAACATTCAACAGAACATTTTCACTATCTTAAACAATTTAAAGCAAATCCAGAATGGGATATGTTTCACTTATGTATTTGTACTTAATTCTTGTCAGATTTACATCAAACAAAGTAATGCATCTGCTTCAAAATAAATGAGTTTGTGGAGTACTGTAACAAGCAATTCATTTGAAGCAGTGCTTCAGGTCACCTTATGCCGACAGTCGCCGACCACTCAACTGTGTCATGCGGACTTTACAAGGATCACTAATTTACATTATGCAAAAGAACAGCTAAAATATGCCAATATTCTCGCTTTTGGCAAATATGTGTGAAAAGTAAATGGAAGTTTTTGCCCCAAAAACGTTACCAGCTGTATTTTGGATAAATGGAATTTTCTGTTTCCTTAAGAACCAAGACGGGTTTTCTCCATATTAATACACTTAAGCCATCAAAGGCCCCAAGTGATGTAAGTGCACAGCACCTCTGGCAGAGGTAATAAGTTAGCTAGTACTTCCTAAAAAGGGCAGCCTGGAACCGCTGTTGCCAACTGCTACGAGTTGCCGCTATGAGCGTAGATTCAGCCTGAAAGATACCTGGGGCCTTTGCTTGGCATTATGGAGTAGGTCCATGGAAAGCTACTAGCGCTTGTGGGAACGTGCTGGGACTGCTAGTCGAGCTGAACGCAGCCGCAGGCTCACCCATTGCGATCTGTAGACTTTGGTGGTGGGAAGTGGTTGCCCTCCCTTGAAAAAACTCATAGGAAATGAGACATGAGAGGAACTGAGGTAACACGTACAGGATAAATGGTTACACCTGTGTAATTACTTATTGGCCACCCTGTATAACGGTTTTGTCTCTGCTGTATTGTGCATGACATATCTGAGTGGCTTACTGGCCAGTGGGCTCCGAAGCCGGTGGGCTATCACCCATTTCCTGGTAAAACTTCGCAACAGAGCTAATCGTTCGCCATAACTAAGGCAGAGTGACGATTCATCTTACCGATGAACAAGTAGTACCAGCACATAACCACTCGCACATCTCCTCCCCTTGCAAAGACATGGGGAAACCACACCCAGCCAAGACAACAGGAGACACCATGCAAACAGAGGAGAACCTTTCATCAGACCCTCCATCTCAAGCAAATCATTTTCAACACCTCAAATCCCCGCTCAATAGCCACTCTGAGAAATTTGAGAAAATCTTGCATGCGATACTGGACACCAAAACCTCATTGGATGCTAAAATTCACAGAGTGTCCCTGAAGGTAAACCTATTGAGAGCGGATCATCGTAAGCTAGTGGATAGGGCTACCCACGCCGAATCAGTCACGCAAAACTATATTGCCAACTCTAAAATCCATGCAAACAAAAATAACGAATATGCAGGAAGAGATATCTGCTTTACATTGCAGAGCAGAAGACGCAGAAGGACGATCGCGATGCACCAACATTCGCTTTACTGGCTTCCCTGAATGCTCAGAGCTTCCCCGTGCCGAACTGTTCTTAAAGGAGTAGCTCCTGAACACCATGCTAAAGGATAAAACATGTCCTTTGTTCTCTGTAGGATGGGCCCACCGCATACCACGACACCCGCCCAAAGCGGAAGCACCACCACAGCCTCTCAAAGCCCACCTACTGAATTTTCACGACAGTGACCTCATTCTTCAACTGTTCCGTACCTAGGGCCCATGGCACGTTGACAACACCATGATCTCTGCCTACCCGGACTACAACATGGAGGTGCAACGCAAACGTGGTTCTTACTCGAAGGTTAAACTGCGGTTACACGAACTGCAAATCAAGTATGCCCTCCTCTTTCCAGCAAAGCTTAAAGTTATAGGCAATGAAAAAACACAAATTTTTCAGACACCGGAGGACGTGTGCACCTGGCTGCACGCCAAAAGCCTAGCTGCGACACTTGGGGAGCAGGAAGAAACGGACACATGGGTGACACCTAAACCACGACGACATCGCAGGAAACCCCCAAGAGCCCGACCTGATCACAGTCAAGCGGCTGCAGAGCAAGCTCAAGCAGACGAAGCAATGACACAATATCGAACCAACTCATTCACCGCTCTTTACTCAGACCTTATAAGAGCATCGGGATCTGAGACTGGCAAATCAGAGATTTCCTCGATCTGCAGCAATAAAGACCCTCACATCAATCCTGGATCAGTCGACGATATTATTTGATTCTGTGATGTCAATATGTTCTGCTCTGCTGTCCATAAGCTGTCATTTCCAGGGTACCTCTCGACCATGGGCAGGGCTATTATGCTGACACTGATTCCTTTAGGGACCTTTTCCACACTAAGACACGGGCCCTAACGGAGGGCACCAGAATTCACATGCTAATCACACCCCCACGCGATGCATATTTAGAGATGTTGTCCACCGTGTTATCAAGGCAAATTTTATTTTGCGTATGATTATGTGTATTGAGCGATATACCACGTGGTTTCAGCCCTGAGGTGATTTTTAGTAAGGTTGGGGTGTACTTCGATTTACGTGCTTGTTTTACCATGTTTTATACTGTATTGTTATGTACAGAACAGCTACTATGCGCAATGGACAATACCACTGTGGATGATTATGAGTGATAGTTACTGCTGGAGATGGGGGAGTATGAGTGTCAGGACACAACTGGTAGCCCAGAGGGTATTTTCTATCACTCATTGGATTGGATAAGTTATCTAACACACCTTCACTAACACACGAACCGCAATATAGAATCTTGACCAGGAATGTGCGGCCATGGCATCCTTCACCAAGCGCCACATGGTATACTCATATCTCAAGCTCTGCCAAGTTCATATTGCAATGCTTCAAGAGACACATCACGGAGCTGGATCGTATACAGTCTAGGTGGTGGGGACAAACATATGGTACTATTACATCTGCCTATGCCAGGGGAGTTCTCATATGGGTAGCTCCTGGAGTCGCCTTTGCCCTAACTACTCAAAAAATAGATTCAGAAGGCCGGTATCTCATTCTGGAGGGTCGGCTAGATGATACTCCCATCAATTAAGTGGCTATATATGCCTCTAATGTGACTCAAATACAATTCCTAGGGTCTCTAACACCGGTCCTTTTTCAAGACCCGCTAACACTGGCAATATGGGGTGGAGATTTTAATTGCACCTTGGATGTGTACTTCGCTCGTTCCTACCCCCACATTACCTTCTGCTGCAAGCAACTGTATCACTCACCATTTCAAGAGCTGGAGCGGTCATATGGGGCTTAGTGATTTATGGCGCCTGGGTCACCCGCAAGATCGTGAGTACTCATTTTACTCCCCCGTTCATGACCTGCATACTCGGAATGACATCCTTTTTAGCACCACTCACACTGGGCCTCTTCTAGATCGGTAGGAATACCTGGGGATTACCGTGACCCACCATACCCAATTAGCGCCTCCAAGCGGAGGCTCTATCAGATCCTCTGTTTCGTGAGACACTATCACAGGCCATCCTACAATTCTTCTAAACGAATGCTGGGTTATCCTCCTCTAGGGCGATGGAGTGGGAGACTCATAAGGTTGTGATTCAAGGACATTGTATGGCAACCACCTGGTGGATCCGACAGCAATTGCTATGGGATCGCTCTGAGGTGGAACAAGATGTATGTCAGGCAGAAGTACACGCTGCAGGGCGCACTGTGTCCACTTCACAGCTCTGACAGTATCGTATTGGTTGTGGCAAGGCGGAATCTGCCTTGAGCTATCATGATTTCCGCACACGTATGGCTCCACAACATGCCCAAGGAGACCGCTCAGGCAGGTTACTTGACTGGCTTTCCCGAGGGGAACACCGCAGTACACCAGCTATGTCGATTAGAATGGCTGACGGCACTAAGGCTAAATCACAATTAGCTGTTAATGATGCCTTTCGTGACTAATAGTGACAGCTCTGTGAGAAGCTGGCCACCTCGAACATGAGCTCTGTGCAGGATTTTCTGAGAGGGGTATCCCTTCCTAGTCTCACTACCACCCAATGCAATACTATGGAAGAGCCCATTCAGATTGAGGACCTACTCTACGGCTGTGACACCACGTTTATTGGGGGTTTATCAAGAGGCATTTGAACAAGGCCGCTTACCACAATCCTTAAGCAACGCCCTGATAGTGGTGCTACCTAAACCGGGGCATGTTCCACTAGACGTTCGGTCATATTGTCCCCTGTCCTTGCTAAACTTGGATTGCAAGATATTAGGGAAGGTACTAGCTAACCGATTGCTCCCTACAATGCAAACATTAGTTCACCATGAGCAATCGGGCTTCATACCGGGCCACACTACTTTTTTCAATATAAGGTGCCTTTTGCATATCATCCATATTACCCCACCTGGTGATCCCCACCAAGTGGCAGTTTCCTTAGATATAGAAAAAACCTTTGATACTCTGGGATGGGATTTTCTCCTTGCGTGTCTTGAAAGCATGGGATTAAGACCTCGTCTTCTCAGATGGGTTAACACATTGTACAGGGAACCATTGGCTAGGGTGAAGACTGGTGAGATGATTTCTAATTGCTTTAGCATACAAAGGGGGACGCATCAAGGTTGTCCACTTTCGCCACTCCTCTTTGCCTTGGCCATGGAACCCTTGGTCTGCTGTTTACGAATGGGCTGAGATTTGGGGTATACAGGACTCGCAATGGTTCCACGTCGTGTCTCTCTATGCTAATGATGCTCTCATCTCCCTTATGGACATGCGTACCACACTCCCGGAGCTTGAACAACTACTGGCAACCTTTGGGGAGATCTCGGATCTCTGGGTTAACTGGTCTAAGTCTTGTGTGTTCCCACTGGCCCCATGCCCCCCTGCTAATAGAATGACAGTAGCTGACTCCCGCTTGCAGTGGCGCTATGATACCTTCAAGTAAGTGTGACCTTCTTGAAGGTAACCTACACAAGGCGGTTGCGAATATATGTACTTCCCTCACTTTCTGGCGATCTCTACCGCTATTGTTGATTGTCTGTGTGGCGATATCCAAGATGTTAATCCTACCTAGGCTGCTCTATTTATTCTCAGCATTACCTACAGCGATACTGCGCGCCTTCTTCAAGACGCTTGATAGCTTGCTTCTAGATTTGATTTGGGGGGATGGACTGCCTAAACTCCAAAGGCCAGTGACAGAGTATGGACTGGGTCCCCAAACTTCAAGCTTGATTACGCAGTGGCACACTTACAATGGCTGATAACCTGGTTATTTTCACCACTGCACCAGGAGGCACACGCTATACAAGCTTGTCTAGGGACTGTTGCAATATACACTTGGCTAACAGACAATAGTGGCCCTCGCAACACTATGACCCAACTAATGAAGGTAGCACATACATGCTGGCACCGCTTCATACATTTTAGGGGCCCCCATATTCCTTATTCACTGGAGATTCCCGTCTGGGAGCTGCCCAGGATAATACAGAAAACATGAGCCCTTGATCGCATCCAATGGACTGACAAAGGGGTTACCCAACTGGGACATTTATTTTCGGAAGGTACACTAGGTCATTTCAGGACATTATCACAGGACACGACATTGCACCTGGACAATTTCTTACTTATTATGTTATGTTACAGGTCATGCGCAGCCTGTGGGGTGCAGTGGATACAAAACCTCCCATTTATAATGCATTACATTCCATCTTGTCGACCAGGGGCACTCAGCGCGTTATTATTACCCCGTATGCTGCATTACATGCACTCAACATCAACATACTACAAACTGCGCACGAACAGTGGTATGCGGCGTTGCCGCAACCATTAACCAAAGCGGAATGGAGCAAGGCGTTGCAGTCGGTAAAAGAGACATTCCGAAATGGCAGGTTCAGATTCACACAATTTAATTACATACACCACGCATATCTGGACCCATATCGCATCCCCCGCATGCACCCCACACATAGCCCGGGTTGCCCACGTTGTAATTTGCCCTTAGTGGGTTTTTACCATATGGTGTGGGAATGCCTGATGTTACACACCACCTGGCACAAGGTTACCGCGATGGTAGCTGACCTGACCAACCATACCCTACCCGTTACACCTACTTTTGCCTATTTGGCATTTGCCCCAAAAAAAGAGGGGATAAATACTTTCACAGGTTCATTGATTTAGCCTTTGTATTATTCAAACAAAGGATTGCTATGTCATGGAAATCTTTGACTCCACTGGTTATATCCCAATGGTTAAAGGACCTGTTAACTTAGGCCAAAGCAGAAGCCCACCATCTCTGCTGGCTTCGTGCCTGTGGTACCATCCATACGGGGCTGGAGTGTTGGGATCCCCTGGTACTTAACGTGAAGGCCAAAAACAATTTACACCCACCCTGAGATGTGAGTTCTTCATTGATATGTGGATTACTGTGCCCCATGTGCTTACACATCAAGATGCCTACAATAAAGGCCTACATCACATACCCATGTCCTTAGACATTCAGCAGTGCACTGTAAACTACACTCACTCCATCCTAACACACCATATATAAACCCACGGAAGCACTGTTTTTCATTTTCAAGTTTTGTTGATACATATAATGAATGTTTGTAAGCATCTGTACAAGGATGTTTTCTAGGACGCCTCTGGCTAAACAATCTCCAAATATATGCACATCAATACTATCTGTAAGAATGAATGTGATCAACAGAATGATATATTTTACTGTCTTTCATAAATATTGAAAACTAATCAACAAACGTGAAAGAAAGGGTTTAGAGTCTATGGACATAGCAGCGTGTGAGGAGGGCTAAAGTGACTGGCTGAGTGATTTTGTAAAGTTCAAATGCAAATCTCCCTTCATCGGGTGCCTTGCCTGTCAGCATCCACTTGAGAGCGTCCCTGTCTTCCTCCTCAGTAACATCCTGTTCCACCCCTTCCCAAATGTGGACGGGAAGCTTGGGAAGGCAAAGTCTGGCAGAAGGGAATCGTCTCTTATGGTATTGCCAGGACACTCCATGGAATAAAGGTTGGAGTAATAAGCAGCAAAGTCATGTGCAATAAGTTGCAAGCAGACAGAAAAGAACTGGAATTGTGGATAGCTGGAATAGTCATCTTAGCCACCCTTTGTCAGAGCTGTAGAGGAAGAAGCTGGCCTGCTTTTTCACTGTGTTCATAGCTTTTCTGTTGAACTCTAATGAGTGCTTTCTCCGCAAGTCTAATGTAGGTCGTGTTCAGTTCGTATTTTTTGTTGAGAAGAGACCATAGTAATTTGATTTCCTCTTCAAGCATCAATTGATTAAGTTTGGTGGTCCTCTGTGCTGCTTGGGAGTCCCTCATAAGAACACATCTGAGGTAAGTCTTGCCCGCCTCCCATAAGATCTGCTTTGAGGGGGCTGTTAGTCCATTGAGTTTACATGTTTTAAGGAGAAAGGAAGAATATCTTTGGATAAGCACACAGTTGATCAGTGGGTCAAACATTTTGGGGTTGCCTTTGATTGCTGTTTCGGTATTTGGATTGGGTTTCAGCATTGAAGGTTTACATCTAAAGGAGTGGATTCTGTGACAGTATTGAATATGAATGGGCAAGGAGAAGAGCTGGCGATTGCCAGGAATCCCTTAAGCCTTCCAGTTACAAGCGGGGATTTTTTTCATTTTTAATATTCTTTTAGCTAAGGATAGCAAGAAAGTGAGGATAGAAAGAAAGAAAGAATTATGGGGGTCATTTTGACCTCTGCGGTCTTTTTCCAAGACCGCCGAGGGACCGCCGTGCGGAAGACCGCCAGTGTTGGTGGTTTGCCGCTCGGCCTATTATGACCGTTGGCAGCTCTCCGTCCTTTTACGGACGGAGAGCCGCCAACAGCCATACTGGCGGGAGACGGGGAAGTGGAGGTTGCTCCACCTCCACCGCCACGCCAACAGAACACCTCCCAGCGAATCACATCCTGTGATTCGCCGTGGTGGTGTTCTGTTGACGGTGTGGTGTCGGCGGAACAGCCCCCATGGCTCCCGTCCCCTCCCGGAGGATCGTCGGACCAGGTAAGTTGATCGTTCATGAGGGAAAGGGGGCGGGGAGGTGTTGTGTGTTGTTTGCGTGCATGGGGGTGTGCGTCTGGGTATGTAGAGGGGGTGTGTGAGTGCGTGTATGCTTGCGGGGGTGTGGTGTGTTTGGGAATGAGTGCGTGTATGTCTGTGGGTATGTCTGTATGGATGTGTGCGTGTAAGTTTGAATGTGGGTGCGCGTGTCTGACTGTGTGTGTGGATGTTGGCATGTATGTTGGTGTGTGTGCGTGTATGTGTGTTGGTGGTGCCTGCGTGCTTGTCGGGTGAGTATGTGTGATGTTATGTTGGGGGTCGGGGTGGGGAGGGTGGTCCAGCCACCTTTGGGGGATGGCAGGGGTGGTGGGGGGTGTAGGGGAGGGAGTCGGGTGGGGGAGACCCCTATCAGTGTCAGGGAAGGAATTCCCTGGCACTGATAGTGCTCAGCGCAATGGACTTCATGGCGGTTTCAAACCGCATGAAATCCATGGCGGTCAGCCGGGTCCAAATACCGCTGGTGGTATAGTGACAGCCGCCGGGCTGGAGACCCAGGCCTCCAGCCCAGCGGTCGTCTCCGCCCTGGCGGGCGGAACGGAGAAGCGGCAGATGACCATGGCGGTAACCGCCATGGTCATAATACAAAAAAAAAAGACCGCCAGCCTTTTGGCGGTCTTACCGCCGCTTCTCCACATTCCGCCAGGGTCATAATGACCCCCTATGTCTTTGTAATAAGACACATTTTAGAAGTGAGCTCTGTTTGTGCAATATTGTGATTTGGAAACTAAAGAGAGTATGAAGCCATTTAGTTATCACAAAGATGCCAGGCTTTTGAGACCCCTAAACATATTTTGTAAATGTACTTACCCCATTCTGTGATGCAGTAAAATGTTACCAAATCGCAAAATGGGTTTAGACATGCTGTCCAACTTGTAATATGGAAGAGGAGTGTTTAGGGCATCTCTTCCACACAGCGGTCAAGGACCGCCGGGGCCAGGGTCGGCGGGAGCACCGCCAACAGGCTGGCGGTGCCCCGCAGGGCATTCTGACCGCGGCGTTTGGCCGCGGTCAGAACAGGAAAACCGGCGGTCTCCCACCGGTTTTCCGCTGCCCTCATGAATCCTCCATGGCGGCGCAGCTTGCTGCGCCGCCATGGGGATTCCAACACCCCATACCACCATCCTGTTCCTGGCGGTTCGCCCGCCAGGAACAGGATGGCGGTATGGGGTGTTGTGGGGCCCCTGGGGGCCCCACAAAGAATTTCAGTGTCTGCTTAGCAGACACTGAAATTCGCGACGGGTGCAACTGCACCCGTCGCACCTTCCCACTCCGCCGGCTCCATTTGGAGCCGGCTTCCTCGTGGGAAGGGGGTTTCCCGCTGGGCTGCCGGGCGGCCTTCTGGCGGTCGCCCGCCAGCCCAGCGGGAAAGCCAGAATGGCCTCCGCGGTTCCCGCCAGGCGGGCGGCGGCAGCCTCAGAATGAGGCCCTAAGTCCCTATGTGAATGAAAAAAGCGGAAGTGGGAGTGGTCCTGGGTCTATTGTCAACTCTTAAAAAACTTTTATAAACATATTTTTTTCTTAAATGCAAACCCGTTTCTATTAGGAAAAACAGGCTACAAAAAAAAAACCACTTTATTAAATAAAATAGGATCACAGACTTGGTGGTTTCCTAACCCCAGGACACCACCATCTGTGTGATCTATCAGAGTGAGTTGCAACTTGCAATCTACCTCATGTATATTGATGAGGGAGGTCAATTTACTACCCACTCTGAATAGTGATTTAGTGAACCGACCTATTAAAACGTGTCAGTTCACAAAATCAGAACTGGTTCACAAAAGTCAGTACGCAAGTTGTATCCACTTTTTTAAATTCGATTCTTTGTACATCTGGCCCTTAAATCAGCAACAATTCTGAAGTGCTTATGTGTGGACACAAACCTTCCCTTTTCTAACTGGATCAGTTAAGGCCTTCATCTTATTATGACTGGAAGTTATGCGAGTTAAATAAAACATCATTTTTTTTGCTTTACAATATATATTTTGCCACACATTTGGTCCAAAAATCCATGGAAGTGTTTATATCATAACCAAAAAATAGCAATAAAAATACATTGTCTGCCTCAAAATCACATTAATAGTTCAGTCCTTTTTCAAAACTTGTAATGTGATACACCAGCCTCCACCACAAAACACTAATTTGCTGTTGGAATTACTAGGGGCCATGCCCCCAAAATAAATATCGTTGGCGTTGGTCCTGCTGTGTAAATCGCTGTAAGGACTAGTAACATAATACTCTATCTATCATATGGGGTCTGGCCCTCAGTTTGAAAAGCTAAAAAATAAATAGCATAATTTTTGCTTTAGTAGATTTTTGAAATTATATTACTGGTTTCTCTGGCCTACCGTTGGACTAGGGTAGTGTGATGCTAAGGCAGAAAACGAAACGTTTACAATACAAATGCGACCATAACAAAGCTTGATTTGTGGTTGTACGGAGAAATTCAGTCTCCCATACTCTCATTCTGGTTCCTTGCAAAATCTCAACCCTCATAATAACATCGTGAAATTTATATAGCGAACTGCTGATTTCTACCTCGACATGCAAACAGTCAATAAACACCCTGTGCAACATCCAAAGAGAGAAACAGAGCAAAACATGCACAGAATAATCAGCCAATAATCGTGCTTGAGGAGTATAGTAGCTGCTTAATTGAAAATACCCATCTAATACATCGATTTTTAAAATGAAGATTTGAAAAACTGCAGTTTTTAGCACTGTGTGTGCTTTTATTTGGGGAATTAATTATAGCCATATACACTCAGTGTGCCGCAATATTTTAAGAGTCCAGCGACAAAGACGACAGAAGCACCAATGGCAGCAATTGTCTTTCCTGGAGTTCCACAGAAATACAAAGCTCAAAAAAGCCTTTTTTGTGCACAGCTTGACAATGAGGCAATAAAAATCTTCAGAGCACGAATAATTGTACAATAATTCACATCCAGGTGTGCTGCCTCACATGAGGCTTGATGGCTGAGTGCTGCCCAGAAAACAACTGTGTGATTTGTGCTGCATATAAAGTCATCTAGTATCACTTTGCAAATGGATGATAATTTCATGCATGAGCTACATAGAAAAGTGATGTGTGTATAATATATAGAATTGTAAATGGGTAGTAGGTAATAATGGTAAGGAAGGCTTCCATACGACCTCAGGTAAACAATAAATGTCCTATTGATTAACAACGAGCCACCATTTTATGTTGTCTATGACACCCCAAAACATCTTCCTTTGCACAAATAAGCAAAGGAAAGGACGAGGAGCCATGGAGAAGCCATACAGAAATTGACCATACCCGCTTCAGCCCCAACCTCACACTTTACATCAAAAGTAAAAAATACCTGGGACATATTACATACAGTGCCGCAGGTTGCAACAAGGTATGCATCTGTCTTTTGGGATTGGGGGCAGGGTAGTATTACATAAGAGGCCCCAGACACTTGTGCAGCCTTTTCTGTAATACCGATAGTGCCAGGGCACATATAGAACTTGTGCAATCTTAACATGGCATTCCCTAATTTGTATAGGGGTTTGACCCATGCTCCCTCAGGGGTGCAGCAGGTATTGTGCCACCCCCAGCAACCCCCTGAAACAAGATGCACACAGCTGCCATTGCAGTCTGCGTGTACTGGTGCAAACCTTGTGAAAACATGACATGGTACACCCATTGTGTGGCATGTTAATCATCACTGTCTCTAAGTATGTGTAAGTCACCCCTACAGCAGCCCGTGGAGGCCTAAGCAGGGTGTATTATATTTGATGTGAGGTCATATCTGCACGAGCAGATATGCCCCTGTGATGCCGAGCCTCATTGCTGAGCATTACAAGTAAACAGGAAGCCATCTAAAGGTATGTAATGGACATTCGTTGACACGAGTGACCCAGTCACATAATGGCTTCACTGAACCCTAAGGTGTTTGGTATCAAACACCCTTCTTAATAAATCCTGCCTGATGCCAGCCTTGGATTTATTATTAAATCCACCCAGAGGGCACCATAGAGGTGCCCCCTGAACCCCATTAGTCTCTAAGTGTGTTGGCTGACTGATCTTGAATGACCTGTCATTACAGACAGGTTTCTGGCCCCCTGGAGGTGAGAGCCTGCCCTGTCAGAGGTCAGAAACAAAGCCTGCTCCCGAGAGGGGTGTTGTCACCTACTCCAGCAGGATGGCTAGCAGGTATGCATACCAAGGCCAGGGGCTTCAAAGGCCCTTCCGCCTTTGGTATGCAAACCCCCCAGCTTCCCCAGACCGGAGTGTAGCCACTCCCTGCCCTGAGACCCATTTGGCACCAGGACAGGTGGGAAAATGAGTTAGTCTGTAGGCATGTACTACATCTGGGCTAACTACATCCCTAAGGTGGGCTACCCAAGGTGGACACTCGAGGAAAGGTTCCACTATCTTGTTTTTGGTTGGAACTAGGCCTTCTGGGATAGGAATATGCCCACCCCCCAAAGGAAGTGGTCATATAGGGGGGTAGGAACCCCAAGAATAAGTAACCCATTGGCTACTACCCTACACACTCCTAAACACCCCTTAATTCAGTATTTAGGTGGCTCCGCGACAACAGAACACAGACTCTCTGGACCCAAGATAAAGAAGAACACCAAAGAGCTGGAAAAAGCAAGAACAGAGGAACAGCTACTGACTTAGCCTCAACCCTGCCAGCCTGTAAGCAGCCCTCGACAACTGCTCCAAAGGTGACTTGTCTTTCAGCTGCTCTGCCTCCAGAAGCCTGGGTGGACCTCTTGCACTTTAAGAACTTTGAGGACTCCGGACCGCCAAAATCCCAACACCAGAAGGCACCACTGCATCCGTGCCCACTAGCCCGAGTCGAAGTGGGCCAAAGGTGCCAGCATGGTCCCCTCACCCGCCAGAACATGAGCCTACCCTGAGTTCCTCAGCTGTGGGCTCTCCGCCGCTGCCTGCAGCCTCTTTGTGCAGGCACCCTCTACTGCCACCGTCCCCAGTGACAAAGACCCAATGCCTCAGGACATCTCTGCACCCAGCTGTCCCGAACTGAGAAGAAGAGGACCAAAGGTGTCCCTAATTCCCAGAACATCACAAGGCCTGAACTCACCAGTTGGTTCAGTCAGACTGGTCACCCAGACTTCACCTGCAGCTTCTTTTCACTAGGACCATTTCCCATTGAAATCAACTCAGCACCAACGTTGTAAAGCACCTCTGTACCCAGATGTCCCAGAGCTCCCCAAAGTGGCTTGTGGGTGCTGCCTTGGTCAGTGGCCCATACTTACCTCTACTGCTGAAGACTGGTCCTGTAAGTCACTGATGAATATCCATATGCAACACATATGTTTTTCTCCATAGGACTGCATTACTGCTTTAAAGACACTTCAAGTATTTTGCTTACTTTCTTCAAAACTGCTTCAGTATTTATTATGGTAAAAGCATTCTGGTGTTGAAATATAATATAAAAAAAGTAACTATTTTTCTAACAATTGGTCTTGCGTTCCTTCTTGAGTGTGTCACATGTATTGCCTCTGTGAGTACAACAAATGCTTTACACTACCCTCTGATAAGCCTAACTGCTTGAGCACACTACCACAGAGCTTTTGGGCTTGTCATTTGTAACCCCTTAAACCAATAAGGGTCACCTAGACTATCTGCCTAGTGCCCCCATACATTGGGGCACTACACAGATATCCAGCTTCCTACAATAACATTCTGAAGAGCACAGCTGGAGGGGGTACAAGTCAAATGGTTGAAAAGCGATGCTTTCCGAACATTTATAAAGTTTAAAAGATTTGACTCACCATGTAAAATCAGAGGAAGACAGTTCCAAATTCTGGACACTGGAAGGAACTGTCTCCCTGTACCCCTGATCTAGCCCTTGAAATTGCATGCATGTCCCAGAGGCCAAGTGCAGGGATCTCTTAGCTGTGCACCTCTGAAACTTAGAAGCCCACAGTATGGAGATCCTGGACTATATGGCTTTGTATACAAATCTCATCTCATGGCCTGGAACTGAACCCCACAGTGAGTCACAGATACATCATTTATTGAAGGAGGACAATCTAAGATGTGACAGAGTTCACACATTAATCCCTTTCATTTTAATATTTGACAATGCTGGGACTTTAACACAGTCCCTGAGGACTATTGGGAGTCTTCAGAAATACAAAGTTCCTCCACCTCTACTGAGTCTTACAAGAGAGGTCTTTGAGGTAGGTTTGTAAATAGGATAAAGAAGGTCACAAATAAGAAAATTCTATTTGGTTCAATTAGAGTAAATAATAAGAGTTTCAGTTCTATTTCAAGAGTTTATTAAACTGTAAATGCATCAATATAAGCACATCATTATTCTTGATAAAATAACAGAACAAAGCATGTAGTGTGGCTTATGAAAATCTACTCCCTAATCTAATCGGGTTTCAGGGAAATTAAAATTCAGTAGAACCCATAAAGAGCTCTCGTCTCAGATGTGAAAGCATATAGATTTCTAATAGAGAATTTCATAGGAAAGAGACTTAGAATTCCGGTAGAATCATTCAGCAATAAGCTTGGGCAGAATAAAGCAGATCTTGGAATGAATCCAAGACACATCAGCAAAGAGAATAAGACAAAATGTGCCAGAGTCAGTCTGCTCTGAAAGCCTCTCCGCTAGCCTGTGTCTATCAAAGAAAATGGTCTCTCACACTGCCTGAAAACATGCTTTTATAACATTAGATACGGCAACAAATAATAAAACGTGGGTAGATAATCTTCAGCTCTGTCCAATAAGAGCGTGGTGTCATCATGTGACCAGGACAGCTTCCATCAAGATAGTAAGGTGGTCATTATGACCTTGGCGGTGACTGTTAAAGTGACGGTAATAACGCCAACAGGCTGGTGGTAATTACCGCCAAATTATGACCATGGCGGTGATAACTTCCATAGACAGCCAATGTACCACACCAACCGTCGGGGTGTTAACACCACCGACCACGGCGGTAGCTATCAACAGCCAGACGGAAGACAAAGTACCGCCCACCATATTAAGACATTGCGAACCGCCATGACTTCCGGGGCGGTACCAACTCCATCAAAAGCCTGGCGGAAACAGAACACAGAAGGCGAAAGACTCACCATCAGAGACACAGAGAAGATCAACTTCAAGTCTTCATGATACTCTTCTACGCCATGTCCACCTGGAACACCAACGCCGGTAAAGACGACAATGGTGAGTACAGCCGCCTAGCACATAAGGGAGGGAGGGAGGAAAAGGAGAGTGACACACACACGCACAACACACACCAAACACACACACCATACACACAACCAGCTGTAGAAGAAAAAGAATGTCACAGGACCCACATCACAATAATGCAAGGACTACAGCATTCCAGAACTGATAGTATAATTGGATGCAAACAGCCACTATATTGTCCATATGACAAAAAATACATGATTCATTGTTCCGAAAGGGCCAATGGCCAGTCCAAAGTACAAAAGGCCCACATGGCCACAGGGCAGAGTCCAAGGCCCAACTGGTTCCCTGATGTAATCCGCACTACACTGTGCAGGGGCATCATGTTGGGAATGGCCAGGCACCTCAGGGGGAAGGGGGATGGGGGCACCTCAGCTATAATGGGGGACTTGCCCACTGGTTCTGGAGGGGGCTCCATGCCCATGACAATTAGCTGGGGTGTGCAAGGTCACAGACTATGAGTTGGGGGACTTGCCCACTGATTCTGAAGGCGGCTCCATGCCCATGACAATTAGTTGGGGAGTACAAGGTCACAGTCTCTGAGTTGGGGGACTTGCCCTCTGGTTCTGGAGGGGGCTCCGTGTACAACAGTCCCTTAAGGGTGGCCTACATGCCCTCTGCTGGAATTGAGGGCTGCTGTGTCCCAACTGGAGGTGAGGGCTGCTGTGTCCCAGTTGAAGGTGAGGGCTGCTGTGTCCCTACTGGAGGTGAGGGCTGCTGTTCTCCAGCTGGAGGTGAGAGCTGCTGTGTCCCAGCTTGGGGGTGAGGGTTCCTTGCCCACTGCTATTGGAGGGGAAACCTTGCCAGGCTCAGCTTGAGATGAGGGCTCCTTGCCCACTGCTGTTGGAGGGGAAACCTTGCAAAGCTCAGCTTGAGGTGAGGCCTCCTTGCCCATTGCTTTTGAAGGGGAAACCTTCCCAGGCTCAGCTTGAGGTGAGGGCAACTTGCCTACTGCTGTTGGTGGAGACCTCTTGCCTTTCTTAGTTGGTAGAGTGGGAAACTTCCCTTTCTTGGCTGGTGGAGTGGGATCCTTCCCTTTCTTGGCCGGTGGAGTGGGATCCTTCCCTCTTTTGGCTGGTGGAGTGGGATCATTCCTTCTCTTGGCTGACGGAGTGGGATCCTTCCCTCTCTTGGCTGGTGGAGTGGGATCCTTCCCTTTCTTGGGTGGTGCAGTGGGATACTTCCCTTTCTTGCCTCCACGACTAGGCGGTGCCTCCACTGTGCGCATGGACTGTTTGGCTGAGGTGCTGGGCTGGTTCGTTGGGACCCTGCTCTTACGGGCAGGACAGGGGGGTGGAGGGGGAGGGAAGAGGTCAAGTTGGGCAAGGAAAAGCTTCATAGGGATGGTAGGGCGGGATGAGGGAGGAGGGATGGGAGTGGAGGTTGAGGGAGTGGTTGTTGGAGGTGTATGTCTGCTAACTTTGGGTGCAGGTTCATGGGCAGTGTACTGATGTGAGGTGGAATGCTGTTGGGTGTCTGAGTGTGTGCGTTTGTGTCTCCTGGGGGGACAGACTGGGTGGGACAGAACACATGGGACGTGTATGGATGTTGTGGAGGTGTCTGCAAGTAAGGTGTTTTGCTGCTTGGTGTGGTGATGGTGGTGGTGGCTGTTGATGCAGTGCATGCAGGTGTGAGTGCGGATGTGACAGTGAGGGAGGAGTTGAAGCAGGAAGGTGAGACAGTGGAGGCAGTGGATGTGGTTGTGTGTGCAACTGTCTGTTGTTTGTGTGAGTGCCTGTGGCCTGAACACCACATCACTTAACACCCTCTGCTCAACACACACCACACAACACTTATGTCCCAACTCAGGCACCCCTGTTTCACTGATGAGGAGTTGCGGGTCATGGTCGTGGAAATAGTCAGGGTAGAGCCACAGCTGTTTGGAGCACAGGTACAGCAAATATCCATTGCCAGGAAGATGGAGCTATGCGGGAATCATGGACAGGGTGAACACCGTGGGACAGCATCCAAGAAGAAAGGACAACATCAGGAAGAGGTGGCACGACCTATGGGGGAAGGTACGTTCCATGGCAGCAAGGCACCAGCTTACCATCTAGAGGACTGGCGGTGGACCCCCATCTCCTCCCCCACAGCTCACAGCATGGGTGGAGCAAGTCTTGGCAATACTGCATCCTGAGGGACTCAATGGAGTTGCCGGAGGACTGGACACTGGTGAGTAAATATTCACTACTTATCACCCCCATACCTGCATGCCACCATGACCCATCACCCTGACTCCCATCGCCCCACTCCATCCCACGCAGTGCACCACCCCAATTACCAAACCTAAATGTCAATCCCTGCATGCCATACCCACTGCATGCACATCCCTTCCACTTCTGCATGGACACCCATCACCAAAGCATGCACAGCATAGAGAACTAACAAGCACACAATACATCACCATACACAAAGAAAGGTAGCAGGGCAACAGCAATGATAGAGGGGAAGCAAGGGATGTACAAACTGTCACAGACACGAAGTATAATAAATCACTTACATCCCCACAGATGCCCCAGCCAATCTCAGCAGCGAGGAGGTGCCACAACAAACCAGTCCCCCAACAGAAGATGCCCCCAGTGATGATAGTAACTCTGGACTTCAGGATCTGTATGAACTACCTGGCCCATCAGGGACCACTAGTCAGTCGGCCACCCAAGCCCACTCACAGTCCACCACAGAGCCTCCCCATCAGTATCCAACACCACAGCACCCACCCAACGTCCCCACACCTCTGTCCCCAGGACACGTCAGTCAGCAGTGTGCCCATCTGTACAGGGACCCCAGTCCACACCTCACACCCAAGACAATCAGGGACCTGGGGTCAGTGGTAGTCGGCACACTGTTGAGGGGATAGGGGCACAGGGGAACAGGGACACTGGGAGGGCCGCTGTGCGGTAGGGGGAGGACAGGTCCAGGGAACCGACTCTCCAGGAGCCACTCGCTAATGTTCTGAGGGCTTACCAACAATCCCAGGGCAAGATGGGCCAGATCCTTACCAACATGCAGGAGAACAAGTGGCTGCAGGAGGTACTCCATCAGGAGATCAGGGAGGATTTGCAGGCTCTCAACACCACCATGGTCTCTATAGCAGGGGTGCTGGCAGATATGGCCAACATCATGAGGGAATGGACAGCACAGCAGCTGGACCCTACCACTAGCCAGTCTACTGACCAGCCCACCACTTCCTCTGCAACTAGTGGGCAGGAGGCCCTGCCACAAGACCCACAGGCAAAAAGCACCCCTCCTCCTGCAGAAGGTGAACCAACCCGCAAACGTTCCCTGTGACCCAGACAGAAAACAGAGACACCTGCCAAGACCGAGACCACCGCCAGGAAATGAGACCCTCCTGAATGTCCCCCTTGCGTCCCACCCTGTCACCTTGTCCATTCTGAACTGCCTTTTCTCCCCTTCCTATGGTCCCTCGGACACAGGACCTGTGCTACAAACAGACTGGAACTATACCCTGGGCTTGCCTCTACCATCACCCCATTTCATTGCACTACTCCGTCAATAACTTGCACAACAATAAACACCCTTGAACACAATCTAAGTGAAAGTGTTTTATGTGATGAAAATGTGCATATATGGAAACAGTCACATCATTTGCAAATGGTCTGAACACTGTGATAGCATACATTTTATGACCTGTATCTGTCTGTAGTCATCACATCATTATACTGCTGTTATATCACCAACATCTGCAAAATGAGAAGCCATAGGTGAGAGTAAGTAGAGATGCAAAGTGTTAGAAATGGGGTCTTTGGTTGGCAGTCAGGTTTCCCCCTGTCCAAACGAGGATCCTCACTCTAGTCAGGGTAAAAGAGAATCACCCTCAGCTAACCCCTGCTTACCCCCTTGATAGCTTGGCACGAGCAGTAGGCTTAACCTCAGAGTGCTAGGTGTAAAGTATTTGTACCAACACACACAGTAACTTAAAGAAAACACTACAAAAGGACAAAATACAGGTTTAGAAAAATAGGAAATATTTATCTAAACAAAACAAGACCAAAATGACAAACATCCACAATATACAAGTCAAGTTATCAATTAAAAAGCAAAAAGAGTCTTTATGTAGTTTAAAACACACACTAACACTGTAAGTGTGAAAATGTACCCTGGGTGCTTTAAAAATAACCCCGTGCGTTGTTTCTTCTGTCTGCAGGAGAGCGATGCGTCAATCCGGTCAGCACTCTTGGGTCCGGCAGGTCTTGCATTGTTTTTATATGCCTCGATGATCCGAAAACCACGCAGCGCGGGTTGCGATCTCCCAGCCTCCGTCAGAGATGCTGCACGTCGTTTCCCAGCTCCGTGCGTTGATTCTTCAGTCGCATTGCAGGCGAGCGTCGATTTTCAGCCGCAAAGCCAGTGGCAAGTCGATTTCCCAGCCACAGATCGGAGTTGAGTCGATCTTTTCCTCGCACGGCATCCTGTGCAAGGATTTCTTCTTCTTAGGCTGCCAGCTTCTCCTTTCAGGGTCCCAGGGACTGGATGGGCACCACAAGGCAGATTAGGAGTCTCTCCAGAGACTCCAGGTGCTGGCAGAGATAAGTCTTTGCTGTCCCTGAGACTTCAAATTACAGGAGGTAAGCTCTAAATCAAGCCCTTGGAGATCTTCACAAGATGGAAGGCACACAAAGTCCCGTCTTTGCCCTCTTACTCTGGCAGAAGCAGCAACTGCAGGATAGCTCCACAAAGCACAGTCACAGGCAGGGCAGCTCTTCTTCCTCAGCTCTTCAGCCCTTCTCCAGGCAGAGGTTCCTCTTGGTTTCCAGAAGTGTTCTAAAGTCTGTGGTTTTGGGTGCCCTTCCTATACCCAGTTTATCCTTTGAAGTAGGCCTACTTCAAAGCAAAGTCTCTCTTGAATGTGAAATCCTGCCTTGCCCAGGCCAGGCCCCAGACACTCACCAGGGGGTTGGAGACTGCATTGTGTGAGGACAGGCACAGCCTTTTCAGGTGTAAGTGACCACTCCTCCCCTCTCTCCTAGCACAGATGGCTCATCAGGAAATGCAGACTACACTCCAGCTCCCTTTGTGTCACTGTCTAGTGTGAGGTGCAACCAGCCCAACTGTCAAACTGACCCCGACAGGGAATCCACAAACAGGCAGAGTCACAGAAATGGTATATGCAAGAAAATGCTCACTTTCTAAAAGTGGCGTTTTCAAACACACAATCTTAAAATCAACTTTACTAAAATATGTATTTTTAAATTGTGAGCTCAGAGACCCCAAACTCCACATGTCCATCCGCTCCCAAAGGGAATCTACACTTTAATCAGATTTAAAGGTAGCCCCCATGTTAATCTATGAGAGGGAAAGGCCTTGCAACAGTGAAAAACGAATTTAGCAATATTTCACTGTCAGGACATATAAAACACATTACTATATGTCCTACCTTAACCATACACTGCACCCTGCCCTTGAGGCTACCTAGGGCCTACCTTAGGGGTGTCTGACATGTAAGAAAAGGGAAGGTTTAGGCCTGGCAAGTAAATTTACAGTTAAAACTGCACACACAGACACTGCAGTGGCAGGTCTGAGACATGATTACAGAGCTACTTATGTGGGTGGCACAACCAGTGCTGCAGGCCCACTAGTAGCATTTGATCTATAGGCCCTGGGCACCTCTAGTGCACTGTACTAGGGACTTACTAATAAATCAGATATGCCAATCATGGATAAACCAATCAACCATATAATTTACACAGAGAGCATATGCACTTTAGCACTGATTAGCAGTGGTAAAGTGCTCTGAGTTCAAAAGCCAACAGCAACAGGTCAGAACAAATAGGAGGCAGGAAGCAAAAAGATTGGGGATGACCCTGCATAAACTCAAAAATCTAACACAAAAGAAGTGAATACCATCCGGCTACAGCCACACAGAAAACATCAATATTCAGAGGAATGGTCAGTTACACTGTCTCCCCTGTGTGTCATTGGAAGTACTGACGCCTAACTGAAGTTCTGTTGTCCACATCCTCATCCTCTGCCTCCTCATCCTCACTGTCCTCAGGGTCCACTGTTGCCACAGGGGCATTTCCAGTCTCCTCCTCCTGCAGATAAAGCACATGTTGTCTGAGGACCAGGTTATGCAACATGCAGCATTCCACTACTATCTGGCAGACCTTCTCGGGTGAGTAGCACAGGGATCCACCTATCAGATGGATCCCTGTGCAGTCCTCCGGCAACTCCAGTGAGTCCCTCAGGATGCAGTATTGCAAAGACTTGCTCCTCCCATGCTGTGAGCTGTGGGGGAGGAGGGAGGGGTCCACCGCCAGTCCTCTAGATGGCAAGCTGGTGCCTTGCTGCCATGGAACGTACCTTCCCCCATAGGTCGTTCCACCTCTTCCTGATGTCGTCGCTTCTTCTTGGATGCTGTCCCACGGTGTTCACCCTGTCCATGATTCCCCGGAATATTTCCATCTTCCTGGCAATGGATATTTGCTGTACCTGTGCTCCAAACAGCTGTGGCTCTACCCTGACTATTTCCTCGACCATGACCCGCAACTCCTCATCAGTGAAACAGCGGTGCCTTAGTTGGGACCTAGGTGTTGTGTGGTGTGTGTTGAGCAGAGGGTGTTAAGTGATGTGGTGGGGTGTGGGATGTGGGGTGTGTGACGGATGTATGGGTGTTTGTGGTGTGTGTGTGTATTTAGTTGTCTCAGTGGTCTTCGTGTTAGTCTGGTGTCGCTTATTGATATTCATAAAGGGTGGTGGGTAATGTGGGTGTATGTTTTATAGGGCTATGGGTGGGTGGGGGTGTTGTGTGTGTATGGCTGTCAGGTGTGTGATTTTAGTTTTAGCAAATTTTGTGTTGTTTTGTATTTGGGTGGCCATTCTGAGCTCGACGGAGTGTACTGCCAATGGTTTACGGCCACTGAATGTCCTCCGTGGTGATATGTGAATCATAATGTGGTGGGTGTTGCTTTGTTGGCGTAACGGTATGAGTGTTCGTACCGCCACTTTAGCACTGACCTTTGGGCTGGTGGATTTGTGTATGTGGCAGTATTCTGTCGGTTTGGTGTGTGTGTGTCATAATATGGTGAACGGATATTCGCCACTGCAGTGGTATGTTGGCAGCCGTCACCGTGGCGGTAAGCGTCATTTATCACCAATGTCATAATGAGGGCCTAAGTTTTAACAAGGAACATTCTAACCATATAATACATGTATGTATTATCTAAAGTATTGCGAAACATGCTGGTTTGTTGTAATCAACTGTTGCAAAAAAATAGCCAAGGTAAGTGTGATACAAGATTGAGATGATCTCACTTCTGTTCTCATATGCTGTTATGACAGAACCTATTCATAAGGAAACAGTTTTTAAGATTAATATAAGATTGTAGTAATGATTTTTATAGGTTAAATTGTCAGGAAACAAACCTTTAACACTTTCTCTATTCATTTACTTGTTACCATAAAACATTTGCATCATGAATTGTTATACTTAAGACCAAGACACAAGTCAAAACTAACAAAAAGGAAAGAAAGAAATAAGAATTTGTCCTCGTCAGCAGTTAAGCCAAGTACATGTCGCACAAGCTTCTAATGCAAAGTCACGTTTAAAATATAGTGTTCAGTTAAAGCCTACAAAAACCCTTTTAAAGGTTAATAATATAATGATTTTATTCTCATAAAAACTCTCTATAATGATCAATGGGACATTTTCAATAAAAAAATAACATCATGAAATGCTGCAGGCGCCAGTATGGCACACAGGTTTGAAGACAGGAGTAGGGTAGGATGAGAGGAATACAGGGAGGTCTCTGTAATAAGATTTTTATAAGAAAATAACATTTATAAAGTGTAAATCCTTAGAGGAAAGCCTAGTACCCCATAAAAGTCATTTTATAATAGACTAGCATTTTCTCACCGCCTGTTTAAAGTTTCCCGATGATAACAAATGCAAAACATGTAAAATGTTAAGCCTTTCTTAGTGCTGATGAGCACGCTCTGTCATTGCTTCATCATTGTGCAGGCGTCAGCTCCTCTGAGTGCATTGGCAGCTGCTCGTCACCTCGTGCGAATGATGTTCCCTAACAGTGGAAAGAAATCGCCCCTTGAACAGAGCACGCGCGGCGCAACTGTACTCTTGGCATGCCACAAGCACTTACATTCCCACATTTTGGCAAAGAACAAAAGGTTTAAACGAGAAAAGGGATAACGGAATAATCCTTCTCACACAGATAAAAAAAATTGTGACAGATAGTTTTACTCTGAAACAAACTGAGATAACATTCAAGTGAATGGAATGAAAACTGATCTGTAAAGCTCAACCAGGCACGACCAAATGATAGGACCACCTCTCACGAGCGGACGTTAATCAGTTTAGAAACAGTGCAAAGCACAGATCATAGTATCTGTAGAACCGCTAATTATAACGTAATCTCAAACCAGCATACTAATCTGATTCAAATAATGAACGGAAAAAATCATTCGTTTGTGAGAAGAACAAGTACAATGCTTTTCTATCCCTTATCAGGCACAGTTGGGGTGAAGGCTAGGGCCGGTTCCGTTCAGCTCAACAACTGTCTTTACACAGATTTCCTAAACAGGTACATTCATTCACTGATTAACCTTTCTACTGTAGTGTCTTCATGTACACTACCGGCGCGCCACAACTATAAATCAACAGTCATGCTATTCAAAAAATGTTTTTTTCTCTTCTTTCTTCTCAGCCCCAGTTATGGCAATGCCCCCCATTGTGCCTAGTCAACAATTCAAGTTGTTGCTTATTAGTTCATATTCTATGATTTGCTATACTCATGCCTATACAAAAACTATAACACAACTTATTCACACCTTATTGGGCTCCCATTATTGCACATAAACAGCGGTTTGAAAACCCACATTTCAAAAAGATGTCTTATCTGTGAATTATTTTCCATAATTTGTGAAAATCCCATCATTAAAGTAATTTATTGATTTCATCCCTTTATGACAACAGCACTACCATCCTCACTATTGTCCTTTATTTAGTAAGCAGTGACTCCATGAAAGGTAAATAAATTGTGAACCTTCTAATTGATGTCAGAGGCCCGTGGTTAACGGAACACTGAGAGGAGAAGCCGCTAAGACCATTAGACAAAATGTGCTTATTAGCAGTTGTTAGCGCGTCAGACCTTAATAAGTAAACTTACAAGGAGACGCGAACAGGTCGATGGACCTTTTGACTTGCTTCAAGGTTTTCCCACCATATATCCCGTATCAATATAGATCAATATCCAATAACAATCCATGACATTTGTAATCAATAGGAGTCAGTAATTTCCACACACCTTGACCTTGTAGTTATGAATAACCACACCTCTATGTAAAAGTTAGAATGTTTATTTCCCTATATTAACAATGCTAATGTTACATAACTTACTCTCAAAATCAACTGATAAACATAGAAACAACACTGGCTAACCAAATAGGCGAAAGAATCTCAATCTAATCAAAGCTTGAGCTACTACACATTCTAAGGTTACAGTACAAATTAATAGAAAAAATAACTGCGCAAACAATATTACATACATTTGGAATTCAGCAAAGAAAAGACATCAAAATGTCATCTTAGGAGAGGTGTTCTACGAAGGAAAGGAGGTGATCTTCCAGACCCCATTCACCCTCTGTAAAATAAGCCAAAAATCTTTATGGCAGCACACATTAGATTCCTACAACCTTGTTCTGCCAGACCGCACACCCACCAAGCTTGAAAATACGGTGATATTCTTACAAACACACAACTCTTAACTGCACAGAATAAGAAGACCACAGGAGTTGGTCTGGAAAGTACAACTGCAAATCTGCAGCTCTGGTTGCAACCACCAGTGGTGTAAAAGGAGATAACACTACACACCCTTTTCCCTATACATGCTCAGGCACTGTTTGCCAGGCCGTTTCTAGAACCCCACCCACAATATATGTCATAAACAGGTGAACAGGAATATCAAACAGTGCAGAGCTTCAAGATAAGAGGATATTAAGACAAGTACATACCGGCAATATTGACAGACTGTTGATGACCTCAGTGCACGGGCCTTTATTACCCCTCAAAAGAAAACCTGAGACACTGCCCATCTATGGATCCCAATTGATGTTGACAACCAGCAAAACAGCTACCAGAGGAAAATACATTGAAGACCACTTTCAAAATGGTGCCCCACAGGACAGAAATATCTTCTTTAACTCCCATCTGTTCACAACAGCAGACAGACTAGCAAAAGCAGAACAATCACCACAGCAATTGATTGGGCACAAGATCACTGGAACACACAAGCCACGCTCTCCAAGATGGAAGACAGAAACAGAAGACACAATATGTGCTTTTCGGCAGTCCCTGAGAAATTTGAAAAGATAACATGATTGCTTTCCAGAAAAGCTTCTTACCCGAATTAACAGGCATCAAAATTGAACCACCCTTCAGAGACCACACAGGGTCTGGACTATTGATAAGAGCAAATCATTGCATGCTTTAACCCCCTAGCAGGCACAACAGGATCTCCATTCAGCAAAGAGCAAAGGCTCATTTTTGTATGGTGTCTTAAAAAGTTTCATCCTCCAATAATTTTCAAATGACACTCTGCAGAAGGGGAAACATTTTCTGGCTGTTCGACTGAGGTTCAAAAAGATGGAGATTCGCTATGGACTCCTTGAACTCTTGGAATTATGATCATAACCCACAATAGGTGCACAATGGAGTTCACAGATTCAGATAAGCTGGACTGGTACAAGGACACTATTGACTCTCCACAAATGGATACTTCAAAACAATGGCAAGACAAACAGCCCTTTTTACTACCACCAGTACACCCCTCTCAAATGCTGCAGTAACTGAATGGGAAAGACTCAAAGAAGTTACGAGAAACTGGGCATGAGGAAATGAATGCAAACACCATCAATACCTTTGCTGCTAGAGAGGCAAGCCGAGATCCCAGATTAAATCAACGTAAGGAGTGAGGAGTATATGAGTTTGATACAGCGTGTCGTGGAACTATCGGACTATCAGATCAACTTGGAGGGTTCTGTGGATTATAGTGCTGACCACCATATCTTGACGCTGCCCACAGACTCTAGTAAAAGACTCCTTTGAAGATGAGAACTCTTAGTCCATTCCTACAGTAGTAGTGTCTTGTAAAGAATTTATAACCCTTTAATAAGAAATTTGGAGAGGGACTAGAAAAGGCTGCCCCCTAAAATGCCTGCTATTCGTGGTAGCGCTTGAGCCACTGGTGGGGACAATTCGATGTAGTGAAGAAGTCAAAGGCATACACACACGAGACGGAGCACACAAAGCACTGTTTTGCACAGATGATCTCCTGGTGACCCTGTACAACCTGATTCATTCCATTGCATCCCTCATAAAACTTATATCCGAATTTTCAGTTTTATCCGGTTATTGTGTCAACTGGGACAAGTGTGAACCACTTCCAGTGACCTCTATTACAACTGTAGCATTGCTCATACAATTTCATTTGTGATTTAAGGAAACCAATTGGAAATATCTAGGAATCTATCTACACAGTGTGCCGCAGAGTGTAGTGCAGGATAACTTAAATCCCTTAACTGATAAGATCCAGAAAGATATAGATCAAAGATCTCTTCTGAACGCCTTATGGGGTAATAAAACTGAATATCATGCCTCAACTTAATAATGTCTTTGCCATGTTACCACTCTGAATCCCTGCAAATCTGAGCTACACACTAGCCACAAAATGGAAAACTTTTCTATGGCACAGCCACAAACCTAGAATTAGGCTACCTAAACTAGCAGCTCTTAATCTTTTGACTTCTGTGGATCCTCACTAACTCATTACTGGAAACCAGGTACCCTCACCTTGGGGTACTTCTATTACTTGAACCTCAAAACAATACAGAAATATACAGAAATAAGTATATCTCAAACAAACACATATTGAAATCTTTTATTTAATTACTAAATATAGATAATCAAAATTTTATTGGGCAGGATGGAACTTTTCTAAATTCAGTTTTTAATTCTTAAAGACCCAGAGATATTCTAAACTCTAGCATATCACTTCGTCTTTTTTGTTCCAAATGTATGCTCTCTTTTTATTGGTGCTTCAATTAACTGTACCCATTGTCTATACCATATTTTGTTTGCTGTCCTTGCACTGCTTTAGCGATTCAAGTAAAGTATACCAACCTTGTTTTTAGCCTCCAGTTTCAAACAGTCTGAAAAAGATGAACCTCATTTTGCACGCAATGGCATACGCATGGCACACAGTACATGAGGAGCTAAGAATTGACAGCAGACTGCACAGAGAAGCACTGCTCTAGGCAATGAGAAGCTCCACGTGAGGATTACAGAACAATGCTGGCCTGATTCTGAGTCCAAAGGGAGTCTCTAAATTAGATTTAAAAATTCATGGGACGAGATCTGAGACATTTGTCAAAATGCAATGAAATTTTGCTCTCCTCACAAAACAATTTTGGGACTAGAAGCGTTTGAGACAACGTATAATAAAAATCGTGTGCACCTACCCATAACCTTCAAAGAGTCTGTGAATCTAAACTATCTCATTATATAGGATACTTGTAAAATGGCAGTTTCTGTAATTTATAAAACAATACAGATCTCATGTATTCACGACTTACAGCTAGGAAATGGCCTCATTAGATCGCATTGTATTATTCAGAAGTGGATTGGTCTGACATACTGTAGTTACATGGTAAAAATCTAGGAGAAGTTCAGGTATTACAGAATTTTCCAGAAGAGTTTGGGCAAATGTGGCCTTGCTAATAACAAGAAACGTGATACAGTACACATATTATGCGATTGTTCAGCACTTCAAAGGTACTGGAAAGAAGTGTGGCATATAATGATGTATGATAGCCAATCCGTTAAATATCAGGGCTGCACTCCTGCACAACGCCTTCGTATGCCCCAAAATTATTCCCAGAAGAGGCAAATGCAATTGCTAAAATTAGCATACTGAGGCTGTGGAAGTTGGACAAATGCCTGATGACTGAGGAATGATACATGGCTGCAGGAAATGTACAGCATAGCATCCTATGAGTATATTGTCTACTGCCGCAATGACCACATCGATAATCTTGAAAAGATGTGCCGGGACTCTGTGAACAATCAAGATACTTGGTAATGCACCCTTGCGGCCTCTTCATTAGCCTTGTATGGGCATGGGTTCAGGTGGGAATACCCGGGTAACCCGAACAGAAAACATTATGGTGGTCATTACAACCTCGGCGGTCTTGTAAGAGGACCGCCGAGGGACCGCCGTGCGGAAGACCGCCAGTAGTGGCGGTTTGCCGCTCTGTGTATTATGACGTTTGGCTGCCCTCCGTCATGTTTCCGACGGAAAGCCGCCAACAGACATACTTGCGGGTGGCGGGAAAGTGGAGGTTGCTCCACCTCCACCACCACGCCAACAGAACACCGCGAGCTAATCACGTCCTGTGATTCTGCGCGGCGGTGTTCTGTTGGCGGTGTGGTGTTGGTGGAGCTGCCCCCATGGCTCCCGTCCCGTCCCGGAGGATTGACGGAACAGGTAAGTCGATTGTCCGTTAGGGGAGTGGGTGGGGGGTGTTGTGTGGGTGCATGGGGGTGTGCGTTTGTGTATGTGGGGGGGGGTGTGTGAGTGCGTGTATGCTTGCTGGGGTGTTGCGTGTTTCGGAAATGGTTGCGTGTCTGTCTGTATGGATGTCTGTATGGATGTGTGTGTGAATGTGTGAATGTGGGTGTACGTGTCTGAGTTTGTGTGTGGATGTTGGCATGTATGTTGGTGTGTGTGCGTGTATGTGTGTTGGTGGTGCCTGCGTGCGTGTCGGGTGTGTGTCAGTAATGTTATGTTGGGGGTCGGGGTGGGGAGGGGGGCCCTGCCACCTTTGGGGGGTGGCAGGGGTGGTGGGGGGTGTAGGGGAGGGAGTTGGGGTGGGGGTGGGGGATGGTGGAGACCCCTATCAGTGCCAGGGAAGGAATTCCCTGGCACTGATAGTGCTTACCGCCATGGATTTCATGGCGGTTCCTACCGCTGGAAATCCACGGCGGTGAGCCGGGTCACAATACCGGCGGCGGTATTGTCACGGCCGCCGGGCTGGAGACCCAGGTCTCCAGCCCAGCGGTCGTCTCCGCCCTGGCGGGCGGAATGGGGAAGCGGCAGATGACCAAGGCGGTAACCGCCATGGTCATAATACTTAAAAAAAGACCGCCAGCCTGTTGGCGGTCTTACCGCCGCTTTAACACCATCCACCAGGGTTGTAATGACCCCCTATGTGCTTTAGGTTCTGTTTTATCCCCCTTGTTTTTCTTTTTTGTTTTGTTACAACTTAATAGCCATACTGTGTCCTAGAATTGAGGTTTTTGAAGTACCTAGATAAGACAGTCAGGCATGAAGACCCTTGAGACTGTCTTTCAGGCACCCGCAGGGCGGCGATGTTAATGAACTTGACAAAATCAATTGATATGTTCCATCATTGTGTCTCTTTAATCCAGCTAAAAATGTCAATGATATGACATTATTATATACTTCTGTTATTGCAATAAAAATGGGTTAATTGATACCATCTGTATTACTATTGCAAAGCCATTTTGGGGCTTGAGTGGCCTTTACAAACAACTAAGCCAAAAGCATAATTTATTATCATATCACCTATTAGAAATGGGGTCTCTAGTTGACAGCGGTATGCATGCTGTCCAAGTAGGTACCACAATCTTAATCAGGGTAAGTGAAGTATACACCCTAAATTAACCTGTGCTCACCCTGTGGTAGCTTAGCACAGAGCAGTCAGGCTTAACCTAAGAGGCTATGTGTAAAGTAGTTGTGCAACACACGCACACACACAATAACCCAATGGAAACACCACACAGTTTTAGAGAAATAAAGAATACTTAACTGAGTAAAATAACACCAAAATGACAAAAATCTATTCAGTAGATCAAGAGATATTCAATTTCAAGTACATCAAAGCAGTGTTTTAAAAATATATGAGCATTGTAAGGTATGTGTATTACGGTAATTCTAGAAGCCGGTGCGCTTCTATTAGGCAGTAATGATAGTGATGGGGGTTTGGTCGGGCTCTTTTCTATAGTACGTTTGGCTTGTAATGCGTGGAAAAAGAACACGGCGCAGCCCGTAAGATCCCTTGGTCCAACCACACACCAAGGCAATCACAGGCACGCAGCTGCAAAGAGCGAAGCACAGTGCTGAAGACCACTTCGATCTGGCCACCCCTAACATAAGGTACTTTCAAGGCTGTAGTGGGGAGTAGTTTCCAGTACGGGGCTCCCGTTGTTGTGCAGGGATTACGATCAGTTGTTCAGTTCATCCAGCTACGGCTGGGGCGGCGATGACGTTTGCATGTCCTTCGCGCTCTTGTCACCCCGGCAACCTGTGGTGGAGGGGTTGCAGCATTCAGAGACAGATGCTGACGTCATTCTTGGCACTCTGTCGCCACTCTAATAGAGAGCACGGCTTCCGTGCAATATTTCCACGTCGAACAGTTCCTGCTGCAGGGCGGGATCAGTGAGGTTGTGCTGGGGGAAACATTGCCCGCCGAACCCTTGGCAATCAGGAGGCGTTGCAGTTCCCCAGATGCAGGGGAAAAGTCCAGAAGTAGGAGACAAGGTCTTTGATGTCCCTGAAATCTCAGAGAGAACAGGTGGCAAGCCAGCAAGCCCTTGGAAACACTCTCTGGGTAGTCCTTAGTTCCTTTTGGCAGGACAGAGGTCAACAGGCATCAGGACAGCTCAGCAAAGCAGGGCAGCAGCGCCTGGGAACAGTCAGGCACAGCAAAGTGGCAATCCTTTAAGTGCAGCAGCCTTTACCCTAGCAGGGTTTCTTTCAGGTCCAGACGTGTACTAATTTCAGGGGTCAGACACCCAGTACTTACACACAAAAGTGCCTTTGTTGTGGGAGATGACTTCAAAGGATCTCTGTGAAGTTCACAGATCCCTCTTTCAGCCCAGCCCTGGCTCCAGACTATCAGTGTGGTGAGGGAACCAGCTCTTTGTGTAGTGCTCAGGCCACTACCCTTTGTAGTGAGTGTGAGTCCTTCCCATCCTCCCTGCCCAGGAAGACCCATTGGTATGCAGATGACTGCAGGTGCAGTTGAGTATTCTGTGTTGTGGGAGTCTGGAAGGAATGCACAAATGTAGCTGTACCCAGACCAGACGTGTATTGGAGACAGGCTGGCAGGCACACAGAGCAGTGAGAGCAGAGAAATGCCCAGTTTCTAAACGTGGCATTTCTAAAATAGTAAAAATAAATCAGATTTTACCATTAAAGAGGATTTATCATTACCATTCCAATGATATGAAACATGGTGCAGCTACTTCTTTCTGATCAGAAATTACAGCCTAAAGGTTTATTTATAAATTCCCAATGTTGGTCAAAGAGAGGAGCAGGCCTCATTGTAATGAAAAACAACTTTGGGAGTTTGTCATCACTAGGACATGTAAAACGTAAACGTGCATGTCCTGCCTTTTACTTACATGGCACCCTGTCCTATGGGCTTACTAGGGCCTACCTAGTCAGGAAAGGGGAGTTTAAGGCTTGACAAGAGGTTTTAAATGCCATGTTGAAGTGGCAGTGAAACTGCACAGACAGGCTCAGCAGTGGCAGGCCTGAGACATGTTCACGGGGCTACTTGAGTGGGTGCCACATTCAGTGCTGCAGACCCACTAGTAGCATTTAACTTACAGGCCCTGGGATATTGGATACCATTTTACAAGGGGCTTAAAAGTAAATTAGATATTTCAAACAGGTATATACCAATGTGACCATGTTTAGGGGAGAGAACACATGCACTTTAGCACTGGTTAGCCCTGTGAGGTTGTTGCTAATATAGTGATATTGTGAAAAAAGGGGGGTAACATTAAGTATCATGTATGCCATGGACACATCAAACTGAAATAACTCCAGGAGCTCAAATAATAGGTGTTATAACATATGGGAACAGATTATTGCCCTTTAACCTCCTGTCAGTTATTTTCAGCAGCGTTGTGATTGGTTGAGGGGAGTCTGGGAGCCTGTGTGATTCCCAGAAGAGGAAGAGGACGAGGACTGGGGAGACAAACCCATCTCCCGACAACCCAGGTAAGTGTTTTTAAATAAAAAAAATGGTATCCTTCACCGGCCACCCCCGTTCAGTGGCAGCCGCCACTGGAACTTACAGTAAAGTGATCAGAGTCCTAAGGCCAACAAAAAGATGCACAAAAAAAGCAGGTTGTTAGGAAATGCCTCCTTGGCATGGTTACCCCCTGACTTTTTGCCTTTGCTGATGCCAAGTTATGATTTGAAAGTGTGCTGGGACCCTGCTAACCAGGCCCCAGCACCAGTGTTCGTTCCCTAAAACTGTACCTTTGTCTCCACAATTAGCACAACCCTGGCACCCAGGTAAGTCCCTTGTAACTGGTACCAAGGGCCCTGATGCCAGGGAAGGTCTCTAAGGGCTGCAGCATGTCTTATGCCACCCTGGGGACCCCTCACTCAGCACATACACACTGCTTGCCAGCTTGTGTGTGCTGGTGGGGAGAAAATTACTAAGTCGACATGGCACTCCCCTCAGAGTGCCATGCCAACCTCACACTGCCTATGGCATAGATAAGTCACCCCTCTAGCAGGCCTTACAGCCCTAAGGCAGGGTGCACTATACCACAGGTGAGGGCATAGGTGCATGAGCACTATGCCCCTACAGTGTCTAAGCAAAACCATAGACATTGTAAGTGCAGGGTAGCCATTAGAGTATATGGTCTGGGAGTCTGTCAAACACAAACTCCACAGCACCATAATGGCTACACTGAAAACTGTGAAGTTTGGTATCAAACTTCTCAGCACAATAAATGCACACTGATGCCAGTGTGCACTTTATTGTAAAAATACACCCAAAGGGCATCTTAGAGATGACCCCTGAAAACATAAAACTAAATTGAGTATTTAGGGGCTCCCAGAACCGAGGAAGATAGATTCCTGCAACCTAAAGAAGAAGAAGGACTGCTGACCTGAAGCCCTGCAGTGAAGACGGAGACAACAACTGATTTGGCCCCAGCCCCACCGGCCTGTCTCCCTACTTTGAGGAAAACTGCAACAGCGATGTATCCCACAGGTTCCAGCGACCTCTGAAGCCTCAGAGGACTACCCTGCATCTAAAGGACCAAGAAACTCCAGAGAAAAGCGGCCCTGTTCAAGAAACTGCAACTCTGTGCAACAAAGAAACAACTTTTAAAGACCACACGTTTCCCGGCGGAAGCATGTTACTTTCCATTCTGCACCCGACGCCCCTGGCTCGACCTGCGGAAAACTAACTCTACAGGGAGGACTCCCCGGAGACTGCGAGCCCGTGAGTAGCCAGAGTTGACCCCCCAGAGCCCCCACAGTGACGCCTGCAGAGGAAATCCAGAGGCTCCCCCTGACCGCGACTGCCTGCTTCAAGGAACCCGACACCTGGAAACCACACTGCACCCGCAGCCCCTAGAACCGAACTCCAGTGCAGGAGCGACTCCCAGGCGACCTCCTGCCTAGCCCAGGTGGTGGCTACCCCGAGGACCCCCCTGTGCCTGCCTGCATTGTTGAATAGACCACCAGATCTCCCCATTGATTCCTATTGAAAACCGGACACCTGTTTGCACTCTGCACCCGGCCGCCCCTGTGCCGCTGAGGGTGTACTTTCTGTGCCTGCTTGTGTCCCCCCCGGTGCCCTACAAAACCCCCATGGTCTGCCCTCCAAAGTCGCGGGTACTTACCTGCTGGCAGACTAGAACCGGGGCACCCCTATTTCCATTGAAGCCTATGTGTTTTGGGCACCACTTTGACCTCTGCACCTGACCGGCCCTCAGCTGCTGGTGTGATAACGTTGGGGTTGCGTTGAACCCCCAACGGTGGGCTACCTTGGAACCAACCTTGAACCCTGTAAGTGTTCTACTTACCTGTGAACTTAACATTTACTTACCTCCCCAGGAACTGTTGATTTTTGCACAGTGTCCACTTTTAAAATAGCTTATTGCCATTTTTGTCACAACTGTACATGCTATTGTGATTATTCAAAGTTCCTAGAATACCTGAGTGAAATACCTTTCATTTAAAGTATTGTTTGTAAATCTTGAACCTGTGGTTCCTAAAATATACTAAGAAAATATATTTTTCTATATAAAAACCTATTGACCTGGAATTGTCTTTGAGTGTGTGTTCCTCATTTATTGCCTGTGTGTGTACAACAAATGCTTAACACTACCGTCTGATAAGTCTACTGCTCGACAACACTACCACAAAATAGAGCATTAGAATTATCTCTTTTTGCCACTATATTACCTCTAAGGGGAACCCTTGGACTCTGTGCACACTATTTCTTACTTTGAAATAGTATATACAGAGCCAACTTCCTACAGAGGTGAAATGCAAAAAGTCTGGGGTAAGACCACCCTAACGATGCCAGGTCTAACGCATGTGCCCCCCCCAGCTGAAAGTGGGGAGAGCTACCTAACCTCTAGGGAGTTCTCATCACTAAGGCAGAAGAATCTAGATAGGCCATCAGAATTGGTGTGGTGTACCCCACGTCAGTGTTCCACCCTCAAGTCCATATCATGTAGGGAAATGGACCATGTCAACAGTTATGTATTTTCATCCCTTATTTGCTTGAGCCACTGAGGAGCCTGTGGTTAGTCTGAATCAGGAAGTGAGTGCCAACCAGGTATGGCCTCAACTTCTTCAGGGCCCAAACCACAGCAAAGGCTTCTCTCTTAATTGTAAACCACCTCTGTTCCTGGTAAAGTAACCTCCTAAAGATGAAGGCTACAGGTTGGTCCAGGCCTTCTTCATTGAGCTGTAATACAACTGCCCCTATGCCATGCTCTGAGGCATATGTTTGAACAATAAACTCCTTGGAGAAGTCAGGGGCTTTGAGCACAGGAGATGTGCACATGGCTTGCTTCACGGAGTCAAATGCTTTTTGGCATGCCTCCGTCCAAATCACATTTCTGGGCTACTTCTTAAAAGTAAGCTCAGTCAAGGGGGCAGCAATGGTTCTCTATCCGTTGACACACTTCCTAAAGTGCCCAGAGAGGCCCAAGAATGCTCTGACTTCAATCTGGGTTTTGCGGAGCTTCAAGTCCATGAGAGTTTCAAACTTGGCTTTGAGGTGCTGCTCCTTACTTATGCCCATCAGGTGTCCCAAGCATACCACTGACACCTGCCCTATATGGCACATGCTGGCCTTGATAGTCAGACGTGCCTTCTGCGAGGTCTGAAGTACTTCCCAGAGGTGAAAGCGATGGTCCACACAGCTGCTATTGAATATAGCTATGTCATCCAGATAGGCAGCTGAGAAGGCCTCCAAACCAGCAAGGACCTGGTTCACCAACCTCTGGAAGTTGGCAGGAGGGTTCCTTAATCTGAAGGGCATCACTCTAAGCTGACAGTGGCCCTCTAGGGTGAAGAGGGCTGACCTCTCCTTGGCTCCTTCTGTTAGAGCATTCTGGCAGTACCCTGATGTGAGATAAAAGGTACTTTTTTTTTTTTAAATCTGTTTATTAAACATAACACACAAACAGCAGTACATTTCACTTAGCTTAGTAAGAGAGTAAACATTTTCTCTTTTCATGTACCACTACGCGTACTCATAATTTCTATACAATATGGTTACATTTTAATGTACTGACATACAACTTAACTTGATGCAGTTTATAACAGTAAGCATATCTATAGTTTTGCTTAAGTATGTTTAATGGTATTCTAAGTGATAACGGTAGCATTCGGTTGTGTGGGCGTGAAATATATTAATGCTTTGCTTGCGTATTGTGCGATTTGTAGTGGGACGAGGGCAGGACTAACGGAGCAGCAGGAGCCACTCACGACTTCCATGATCACATCTGGGTGGATTTTCGCTTGTTGTCTACCTGCATGTTTTGGTCTGATATGACCAAATCAACTGGGGTATTACGGCCAGTGTGGTACGACCCCTGTCGCAATTGCTAAGTATTTACCAGGAGGACTTTTTTTTTTCTGTCATGTGCTTCATGGGGGATACTTATCGTCTCTAGACTCTATGTTTACTGCAAAGTGATCCCAATGTTCAGCACCCTCTTGTATCTGGCCCCTAAGTTGCAGCTGCTTTAGTGTGTAGGCTTCTGCTAGTGTAGAGCTGTGCAAGGCTGCAAGCCAGGTGGAATAGGGGGGGGCATTAGGGGCCTTCCAGTGTGTAGCGAT
Organism: Pleurodeles waltl; assembly: GCF_031143425.1. Taxonomy (NCBI): domain Eukaryota; kingdom Metazoa; phylum Chordata; class Amphibia; order Caudata; family Salamandridae; genus Pleurodeles; species Pleurodeles waltl. The sequence goes on along the minus strand of NC_090445.1, from coordinate 1,195,315,857 downwards.
CAATCGCTTGTATATTACAAACACAAGATCTATAAACTTGTGTGTCTTTCATTCTTGCCCCGATATCGTTTGCTCAGCAAACATGATTCTGGTGTGGGTGCAAGCGTGTTATCTGTTATGTCTGCTACCGTCTCGGTAATGCAGCACTAGCCAATATTTATTGTGTGGCATTCCCAAACCATATGGTAGAAATTAGCAGCGGGGGTAGCGCATCTAGGGCATTCTGGTTTGGAATTTGGGTATATTTTATTAATACGGGCCGGAGATAGATATGCTTGGTGGATGTAATTAAATTGAGTATATCTCAGTCTGACGTTACGGGATATGGATTTAATCGTGGTGAGGGCAGCTTCCCAGGATTTCTGGACGATTGGTGTGGGGAGGGCGTCATCCCAGCGGCTTTTGACTTGAGTCAGAGCTGTGCAGGTATCTGTTAGGAGTATTTTATATAATTTAGTAATGGTGCCCTTCGTGTTTCCTATTGTGAGTAATGAGGTGAGTAGAGGGGATTCGTCGGGTTCATTTGGGTTTTGTAGGAGTTTGGTAATGGCACTAAATGTTAAGAAGGCCCCAGGTTGCATGATACCGATAGACACAAGCTCTGTAAAAGTGCTTGCTTTAGAGCTCGAAAACAGGTCCCCCGTGTTCAATGTTTTGGTTGCCCGTATATCATGATGATAGGAGAGAGCTTGGACACCTGGTACCTGAGCCAATGGTATTGCAGGTGAGTTATGGGGGATTGAAGTTTTGCCCTGGACATATCTACGCCAGCAGTATCTGGCTGTATCCAATAGGGGAGTTTTATAAGGTGTGTGAGGAGACCTGGACATAAGAGATGTCAATATCGTTTGTGGTGCCGTATAAGCAGTTATCGCTGTACACTCTGGGGTAGACATTTCGCCAAGCCACGTGGTTACCCACTTGAAGTTGGGCTGCTGCGTAGTATAATTCAATGTTTGGCATGCCGAGCCCGCCCTCCTCCTGTGGGTATTGTGTAATGACTAGTGCTACCCTATGTCTGTCCCTGCCCCATAACAGATCCGTTAGCAGGGAATGTAGTTTATGAAAGAACGAACGTGGCAGGGATATCGGGAGCGCTGTGAAATAATATAAAAATCTCGGTAATATTAGCATTTTGGCTATGGCTGTATGGCCCATGGGTGATAGTGGAAGGGAGCTCCAAAATTACATAGATCCGCGAGTTGAGCGCAGTAGTCTATCAAGTTTGCCCTCCCGTAGGTCTGTCATGGAATGGTATACATGAATCCCTAGATATTTAAAGGTCTGATATGCCCATGTCAATTGGTGTAATGGAAATAACGTTTGCCGCTCAGCAGGTATACGCGTGAGGGGGAAAATGCATGATTTTGCCCAATTGACGCACAGACCAGAAGAGAGAGCGAAGTTATCCAGGATTTGTATAACCCCTGTAAGGGGGAAGGTATAGTTACGCAAGTATATTAAGGCATCATCTGCATATAGGGATATAATATTGTGTTTGTTGAATTCTTGGATGCCCCATTTGTAGGCGCAGCTACGGAGTTTGATTGCCAATGGCTCCATAGCTATTGCAAATAATAAGGGGGATAGAGGGCATCCCTGCCTGGTGCCTCTACCAATGGGGAATGCCTCCGATATCACTCGGCCCGTTTTGACACGAGCTGTTGGTTTGGCGTAAAGCGTGGCAATCCAGTTGATGAAGCCGTTTTGAAAGCCGAACGCTTTCAGAGTGCGGAAGAGATAATCCCATCCGAGCGTATCAAATGCCTTCTCTATGTCTAATGATACAGCCACCGCCTCCGCTTCTGTAGTACTATGTAATATACGGATTAGACGTCTTATATTTAGGAAAGTGTTTCTCCCCGGTACAAATCCAGATTGGTCATGGTGTATTAAGTTTGGTAGATAAGGGAGTAATCTATTTGCTAGGATTTTCCCTAGAAGTTTGCAGTCAGTATTTAACAGGGAAAGTGGCCTGTAGGATTTGACATCCAGTGGGTCGCGTCCCGGTTTTGGCAGTACCACTATCAATGCTTCATGCATGGAGTTCGGTAACTGTTTTCTGTTTCGTGCTTCATTAAATACCTCGATCAGAGGTTGCAGGAGATGGGTGGGTAGTGAGCTATAATATTCCATTGGAAGTCCGACTGATCCGGGGGTTTTACCGCGTGCCATTTGAGAAAGAGCTAAGCGTAGTTCATCACTGGTAATGGGACCATCTAATGTGTCTGCGCTATCTATGATATTCATGTTTTGAGGAATCAACGATAGGAGATCAGTCAGTTGTTGCTCATTTGGGGGACTAGTGGGCTGATATAGGGAACGATAATATGTATGAAAGGACTTATTGATTTCAGCATGAGTGTTAATCACTTCTCCTGAATGTGTTCTAATCGCGCCTATAGGTGAGGATTGCGACGGTTGGCGCACCAGCCAAGCCAGTAATTTGCCCCACCTGTCTCCTTCTGCGTGCTGTCGGGCTTTAAAATGTCTGTAGTCGTGTCTGCTGAGTCTAGCGTCAGCCTCTCTATAGTCAGATTTCAGCGAGTTTAATCTTTCAAGCGAGGTTGCGTTCGTAGTGACCTCGGTCTCTGCCTTGCGTATTTTAGATTCTAACTCTAGTAGTTCCCTACTAAGCAGTCTTTTGACCCCTACCGAGGCTGCTAGGCAGTGGCCTCGTATAACTACTTTGTGAGCGTCCCATTCCATGGCACGTGTTGTTGTTGTATTCTTATTTAAGGTAAAGTAATCCGATAAGCATTTAGTTAGTTCAGCATGAAAAGGAGGGTCTATGAGGGCATCTGGTTGTAAACGCCATGTTGGAATGCACGTGTGTATACGGCCCCCTTTCAAGGTAGCTTGGAGCGGATTATGGTCTGATATGGTTCGAGCCAGGTAGCCTGATGTGGTTATTTTGGGGATTATGTCATTTGATGCGAATATCATATCTATTCTAGTATATAGTTTGTGTTCTGGGGAGTAAAAAGAGTATTCGCGATGTGTGGGGTGACCAATTCTCCAAATTTCTCTTAGCCTGTTATTGGAGGCCCACTCTGCGAGCTCGAGTGAGGCACGTTTAGCAGGAGTGTTGTCTAGCGGAGGGATTGAACGGTCTCTCTGAGTGTCTAATACGCAATTAAAGTCGCCACCCCATATGGCCTCTGTCTCTGGATCGTTGAGTTTGCCACTGTTAAGTGTCCGTAAAAATTCCCATTGATTTGAGTTGGGGGTATATATTGATGCTAATGCCATAGGTTCCCCATCTAGAGCGCCCTCTAGGAGGACATATCTACCATTTGGGTCACATTGTACGCGGGACATAACGTATGGGACCCCGGGGGCTATCCAGATCACTGCTCCCCGTGCGTATGTTGAAAAGTTGGTGCCATATAATTGCCCCTTCCATTTTGCTTTTGTATACTCCAAAGAGGACTTAGCCAGGTGTGTCTCCTGTAGCATGGCGAAATGTATTTGATGTCTCCTAAGGTATGCGTAGATCTGTTGTCGTTTACGCGGGGTTGCCATGCCCCTTACATTCCATGTAAGTATGTTATATTGTGGGTTGTGCTGTTGTCTTTGGTAAGCCATGGAGTATTTGTGATTTTGTGTATGGACTTTGTGGGTTTGCGGGTCTAACTCTTTTGGTATCCATACCATACTTCATGCCCATTACGCCTAGCAAATTCGTGCTGCAGTTACCTAGTGTGTACATATTGTTGACATAGTAGTGACATTTACTTCGAATACTATAAGCTAAGTTATGCCTTGGGGTTATGATACTTTTAATTAAAACAATAACATTAACTATATCTAGCCATAACTGTGGTTGTGGCAAGGGCCTTGATGATGCAATACTTGCCAACCAAGTGGAACGGTCCATATGGTGCGGGGATGTTTCAAGTTAGTAAGTTCAAGTCAATGCTGATCCCGGCCCGTTGTACTCTTGTTGAGATTGCTATTTTCTGGGGGCAACCGTTAGCCTATTGCTGTAGTCTGAGATATCGATGAAGTGGAGGCGGAGCTGGTGGGAAGCAAAGAGTTTTAGCGGGCGATTAGTGGCTTCTTCTATGGGATGCGTAGTGATGTGACGCTGTGTCCAAGTCTGGTGGACACTAGCAGATGTTGTCTGCTGTCCGTGGATTAAGATTGGGGCCGCAGGTGGAATCCGTAGAGTCAGAATTTATCCCTAAATTGGGCTAAATTTTTGCTTCCAAGGTAATTTTAGTGTCTAGTGTAGCTTGTAGGATCTTTTCAAATTGCGTTGTGTGTGTTTGGAGTGTTATTTCCATCTTTTGTAGCGCTTGTTGTGTGGTCGAGGGTTCGGCAGGTGGGGGTGGGGCTCCAGAGTCCATATTCCCAGAGGGTGCGCGTGGTGTCTTTGGTTTGCCCATTGATTGTTTACGTAACGGTGTTGTTGTTAATAATTGTCTTTTGAACAGTTTCAGTTGGTAAGGACTGCAGAGGTTTGTTCCTTTAAAGTGGGAAGCTTGCTGCGTGTTAGGTAGGAAAGTTTTCTCCGCATTCGGGTACTAGAGCGCAATATCTATCAGGGTTGCGCGTTGTGGCAGGGGCGCAGGGCACGTATATTGGAGACCGCTAGTGCTATTTGGAGTAGTGAGGACTGGGTAGGGGTACTTCGTTCGCAGTGTGCACTCTTTATAATGGAGAGCTTCAAGTTTTTTGAGTCTATTGAGAGTGCTGCGGCTCGGTTAGTGCCGCTGGTATAGCGCAAAAGGAGGATATAATGTTGTGCCATTTTGTGTGTTTTTTTTTGTTTTGCTTGAGGAGTTTGTTTCACTGTTGTGGGTTTGCCTGGAGGCTGGGTCTGGTGTGTTCCCGGTTCTTTTGACCTTTGGTGCTCCTGTCCCACGACGACTCTATTTCTCTTTCACTGTCCTTTTTCTTTTTTTTTTTTTTCCTGTCCTTTCACTCCTTTCCTTTTTAAAAAAAATATTTATTTATTTCTTGTCCCCCTTTCCATGCTGCTGCTTGATCCAGGCGTGGAGCGTAAGGGGCCGTCCCCACCTGCACCACTCCAGGAGCAGGGCCACAGAGCAGGGACACCAGCACGGCCCCACCCGCTCCGGTGGGGAACGCAGCTTCAGCTCGCGTCTCGGCCCCAGATGCACGAGTTGGCTCCGCGTCCCTGTGGCACAGGCAGGCGGGCCAAGAGAAGCGTGTCGGGCCCCCCGGGGGCGCAGCTCGCATCGAGCCGAGCCCAACCTCCAACGAGGGCTGCCGCCTCAGGAGTAAGGTCCCGGAGCAGGGGCACCAGCATAGCCTCACCTGCTCCGAAGTCGGCATCTCTCCCCTAGTCGTCGGGTCGCTTCGCACGCGGCTCCGGTCCTCTCTGTAGAGCGGCACCACGTCTCAGCGGAGCAGGCAGGTGGGCCTCGCTCTCCACAGCCCGCGCCAGCCTTACTCGGGATGCAGCCCGCTTCTCAGATTTTGAAGTGCCGCAACCGAGTTTGGGTGAGGCAATGTCGGCTCCCCACTCATAGCAGGCGGCGCCGCACACTCTTGAGGGTGTAGGCGTCTGTATGAGGATATTAAACTCGGGCCGGGATCGGAGCTGCAAGTTATGCAGCCGTCCCGGTCGCCATTTTGGCCATGCCACCGAGATAAAAGGTACTTAAGTACTGGGCAGCTCCTAGCCAGTCAATTAGCTCATCAGCCTGGGGGATTGGATGAGCACCTGTCTTGGTTACAGTATTTAGCCCTCTATAATCCACACATAACCTCAGTTCAGGTGTGGTGCCCAGTGGGGCAGCTTCTGGTACCAGAGTCACATGACTGGACCAGAAACTACTGGAGGGTTCTATCACCCTCAACCCAAGCATCTCAGAGACTTCGCTCTTGATGCTGGCCCTCACCATATCCAACAACCCGTAAGATTTGTTCTTGATAGGGAGGTTTTTTCCTGTGTCAGCATCATGTGTACACAGATGGGCAATCGCAGGACTAAGGAAGAAATGAGAAGATTACTGTTTCAGCACTTCGGAACAGTCTATCTGCTGTTCAGGAGTCAGAGTAGGGGAAAGGATTACTCCTTCCACAGACCCATCCTTCACCTTGGAGGTTAACAGGACAGGCAGAGGTTCACCTTTCTCTTCCTCAGCTCCATCAGCCACCAGCAGCATGGTGACCTCAGACCTCTCGGAGTATGGTTTGAGGCAATTGACATGAAGCACCCTGTGGGGTTACCTGGGGGTGTAAAGATCCACCACGTAGGTGGCCTTACCCTTCTTCTCAATCACCTCATAGGGCCCCGTCTAGCTGTTTCAGAAGGCCCCAGGTTCTACAGGTTCCATCATCTACACTTTCAGCCTAAGCTGGAATTCCACAGTGGTAGAATTTTGGTCATACCATGCTTTCATCACAGCCTGGGTGGCTTCTAGGTTGTCAGAAGCTTGCTTCCACAAATTAGCCATTTGGCTTTGAAGGCCAACATGTAACTCACTACATCATGGAGTACTTTCTTGGGGGCTTGCTCCCAGCCTTCCTTCACCAAAGTAAGAGGTCCTCTGAAAGGGTGCCCATAAAGAAGACCAGCGGGGCTGAAGCCCACTCCCTTCTATGGTACCTCCCTGTAGTCAAACAACAAACAGGGCAAGAAGATATCCCACTTTTTTCTCTGACACTCTGACAGACTTCTGATCATACCTTTCAGGGTCTGGTTGAACCTTTCTACAAGCCCATTGGTTTGGGTGTGGTAAGCAGTAGAGAACTTGTAAGTTACTCCACACACTTTCCACATGGACTGAATGTAGGCAGACATGAAGTTGGTGCCCCTGTCAGACACTACTCTGTTGGGGAAAATCGCCACTTAGGGCCCTTGCCACTACAGGTGCAGTGGTAGTCCTCAGAGGAGTGACCTATAGGTAATGTGTGGCATGATTCACCAGGATAATCCTGTGACCAGTAGTAGTCTGGGGATCCACAGGCCCAACAATGTTGATGCCCACCTTTTGAAAGGGAGTGCTAATGATGGATAGGGTTTCTAGGGGAGCCTTTAACTTTTTTTCCCTGTTTTCCCACTGGGCTGGCAGGTCACACAAATCCTGCAAACCGTGTCTGCGTAAGTCCTGATCTTAGGCAAAAAAAGTGGGGGACAAGCCTTGCAAAGGTTGTGTCTTGACCCAAGTGTCCTGCCAGGAGAATCCCATGCGCCAGCTCCACTAGGAAGGCTCTGCATCTTTTGGGGACCACCAGGGCCCTTGTTGTCCCATGCACAGGAACCTTAGGCTCACTGTAAAGGAGTAAAAATGATGGCTCCCAGAGGCATCACCTCCTGCTTGGGCTTCGTACTGTTTCCTCATGCACTCGAGGGATAGGCACTCCCTCTGTGCCCTACAGAACTCCTTCTTGGTGGGTCCCCCTTTCACATGTCAGTCAGCAGGTTTAGGCAGGTCACCAAGGGGAGCAGTGCCCTCCTCAATGGACTTCTGGCGGTCATCGTAGGTGCCCCATCCATCTCACTGGGGGGCTGTCTCAGGGGCTGGTTTCCCACACACTGTGTCCCTGTGCCTTTCCCCTTCTTTGCAGCTGGTTGTGCCTTTATTCCAGGCTCCAACCCTTCTTGACTCCCCTCCTGGTCAGCCATGGGCATTGTTGTTGCACAGATCCAATCAGGTAACACCAACATCTCCACAGGAGCCTTGAGTATCAGCTCTTTCCAGGCAGTTGACTCAAGGTCATTACTCAAACAACAGTCCACAGGCATGGCAGGGCTCACAGCAACCTTCAGAAGTCCTGAACCCCCCATTCCCTACTCAAATTGAAAAAGGGCCATCGGATATTGACCCTTTCTGTTGTCCGTCATCACAACTTGGTGGAATGTATTGGGAATCACCTGCTCTTGAAACACCAGCTAACTCCTTTTCATAGTCATACTGGCACCTGTGTCCCTTGGAGTCTCAATACCTTGCCCAGTGATGATGATCCATTACCTTTACCTGGTAGAATTTCATGGTACATGGATCTAAGGAACCATCCCACTGTCACCGAGGTACACTAGGGTAAATGCCTCCACATTAACTGAGGCAAACGCCTCCCCCAGCACTATGCTACCCACCCTTGGGTTCTTACCTCCAGTGGGAGGGTGTGCTCTTTTTGGACACTTGGACTCCCCCTTGTAGTGTCCATACTCGTTGCATTCATTACTTGAGCGTTTTGGGCTGCTGATTTTTGCCAGGGTTTGTTTCTGGTGGCCAGATTGTGAATGAGGATCAGACCCTTTCTCCTGTCAGTTGTTTTGGGGGCCTTTAGAGAACTAATTCTTTTTATCTCCCTCCTCTTTCTTCTTTTGGGAACCTTGAAGACCTTTTTGGGAGTCCTCCCAGAACCTTTCTTGGATACTCTGATGCTGACCCAGATGTCTGCCTCCACAGCATGCTTCCTGGAGTCATCAGCTTGCTATACACCAGATGTTGGTGCAGCTCTGGAAAACAATCATCAAGCATGTGTTCCTTCAAAAACAAGTTGTACAGCCCTTTAAAACCATCAACTTTGTTGCCCCTCACCCAGCCCTTCAGTGCCTTGCCAGCATAGTCCAAGAAATCCACCCATTTTTGTGTAGAGAATCTGTTAGTAGCCCTGAACCATTGCCTATGCTTCTCAGGTGTCAACTCTAACATACTGACTACAATATTCTTCATGACAGTGTAGTTGGTCTGGTCCTCCACCTCTAGTGTAAGGAGTGTGTCCCTCCCCACCGTGGGCATGTACTGCCAAAGACTACACCCCCCTCCTGAACTCCTCTGGGCCCCTGTGCAATTTTAAAGCCACTTCATAGGCTGCCAACCATTTATTTAGGTCACCCAACACTGTAATTGGGCACCATATCTACTGGGATGTTGTAGCTGGACTCACGTGCAGACACTGCAGGTATACTGCCACTATTACTGCTGTTGCTTGACTGCTCACGTAGTGCTCTTATGTCCAGTTTTCCCAGACGCAACTTCTGAGCAAACGTCCTCTTCTTCTCCTTCATATCCACCTTTTTTCCTCCATCTCTTTCTCCCATTTGAGCTTAGCTAACTCCAATTTTAATTTCCTTTCCCTCCTGTTTTCAAGCTCCTCTGGGGACAGGCCTTTGGATGACACGCTGCTCCCTTCCCTGGAAAAGGCCCTTAATCCTGGGAGTAAGTTACTCTCCTCCCTCACATACATCCGTCCAAGGTCTCCCTAAGACCCTCATCCAAATCATCCTCACATCCAGTTAATTATCAGCCTCATTCTCCTCTAAGGTCTCACTCAATGCAGCATGGGCTTTGGAATAGGCTCTCAATGCCTTTCACAGCTCCGCCTTCTTGGTGCTGCTTTGAACAAAAAGCCCAAAATACTTGTAGAAATCCTTGACATGGGCCAAGGTGTAACCCTCAAATTTGGACAGATCAAACTCCATTCTTGCAAGTGGAGATGCAGAACCACCAACCAGAGACATGATTTACAGTAAAAAACCAAAATGCCAGTCAGGGAGAATCGAAAAAAATGGTAAAATACCATGTGAAGAAAGTGGGAAAAAGAAAAACTGCCAATGGGGATCAAAGACAATTGATTCAGATTTCTCTAAGTGTGATTAGTAGTGTACACTGAATTACTATATGGTATTGCACAAACACAAGTCCTATCTGCACCACTGATCCTTAATATTCGAAACTGAGTCTCTAGTTAGCAGCGGTATGCACCCTGTCCAAGTATGGGTCACAATCCTAGTCAAGGTAAGTCAGACACTCACCCTAAATTAACCTGTGCTCACCTGGTGGTAACTTGGAACAGAGCAGTCTGGCTTAACTTAAGTGGCAATGTGTAAAGTATTTGTGCTACACACAAACCCACAGTAAACCAATGAAAACACCACAAAAAGACTCCACACCATTTTAGAAAAAAAGAGAATATGTATCTGAGTAAAATAAGACCAATACTACAAAACTCCAATCAGTAGATCATGAGATATTCAATTTTAAGCACATCAACGCAATACTTTAAAAAGATATGAGCATTTTAAGGGACATGTATTATAGTAATTCTAGAAGTAGGTGTGCTTCTAATAGGCAGTTATGTTCCCGCTGGGGGTTCAGCCGTACTCTCCTCAGTAGAGCATTGGTCCTGTAATGAGTGGAAAAAGGAATGTGTCAGTGGGGGCTGGTGAGGTTTGCGAGTGGTGGGGCTGGGCTTGGCAGCGAGGGGGATGGGCGTGAGTATTTTTTCGGGAAGTTAGTAGCAATTTCCCTTTCTTCTGCAAATCCTATTTAACAAAATTGAGATACATTTTTTAAAATAAAAAGAACCAAAATAGCTTTCATTGGCCTGGCTTGGTAGGCAAGGCTGACTTCCTTCTTTAGCAATGTGTACAGCATCAAGACGTTTTGGGGTTGATATCTCACTCATCTCCAAACTATCAATCCACTCTTCCATCCTTTCACCTATCCATCCCTCGATCCACCCATCCTTTTACTCAGTCATCCATCCTTTCAGGCATCCATTCAGCCTTTCCCTGGTGCATTTATTCAGCTTTTCACTCATCATCCATCCATCTAACTTTTCACTCACCTATCTTCCCTTTCACACATTCATCCATTCTTTCACTCATCCATTTTTACATCATCCTTTCATTTATCCATCCTAACTTCCACTGATCCATCCACACTATTAGGCAGCTATCCATCCTTTTATTCATCCATCCACCCTTCCATTTACCCTTTCAATCACCCATTTTTTTACTCACTCATCCATTAATCTTTTCACTCATCCTCCAACTATTCATCCACCCTTTCACTCATCCACCCACCCTTTCATCCAGTCAGACATACACCCATGCATCCTTCCTTTCGCTCATAGACCTAATCTTCCACCCATACATTTACGCTTTAAATAAACCATTCATCTTTTCACTCATCCATGCATTCATCCTTTCATTCACTCATCAATCCATCCAGTGGTCATCAATCTTTCCACCAACCCTTTCAGTGCTTTACTTCCTCTAGGAGAGCCTGCAGCTGCCCTCCTCTGAAACTCTGTGGTGCGCTAGAGGGGGAGACTTTGGCACCCAAACTCCCAAGGTCTGTACAAGTGTGTAACTCAGACATGGTACTCATGACTGCGACATTTGATAAAAACACCACAACGGCAGAACTCGCTGGCATGTCTAAACCCGCCTTAAAGGGCTCCTTGCACGGTACCGCTATATCATAAATATATAAATTTATAGATATCTTCACCGATCTCCCCTCTTGTTTCACCGGCGCGTGATTTAAGGTCTTCAAAAGCCCCGAGTCCGAGGCAAACACTGAAACCGCGGTCTGCACATCATAGAATGTTTCAGCAGTGAGCGTGTAACTCTGCCAGTTGCCCAACCCCTGAAAAATCTTCAAAGAAAACAGGCCTTTTGAGCAACTTAACCCTGCAAACTGCGGCAGTAATCTCCTAGATGCGGGACATATCCAACACACAAGTCCTGGACAAACAACTCTTGGCTGCCACAAGCAACAAGAAGCCATGTGCACTGAGCATCACTAGATAACCCCACGGTCAGAGGTGAACACCCTGGAGCTGGGGAACCAGTTTCGAGTCTTGGCGTTGTCTCAGCAGCTGGTAATTCTGGACAAATCAATTAGGGCCAGATGTAGGAAAAAATCAAATTGCGACTTGCAATTTGCGAGTCTGTGCGACTCGCAAATTGCAAGTCGCAATTTGACATGCAGAAAGGTGTCTCAGACACCTTCTGCAACTCGCAATGGGGTCGCAAAGACCCACCTCATAAATATTTATGAGGTGGGTCGCAGTTTGCGACCCCATTGCGAGTATAGGCACTCGCTAACATGGATGCCTGCTGACGTCAGCAGGCCTCCATGTTAGCGACCTGCCTTTTAAATAAAGGTTTTTTTTTTTTTTGAAGTGCAGCCCGTTTTCCTCACAGGAAAACGAGCTGCATTTCAAAAACATCCGAAACCTTTTGTTTCGGTTTTTTCAGGGCAGGGAGTGGTCCCTTGGACCACTCCCTGCCCTGAAAAAATAATTTGGGGTCCATTCACAAAGGGGAAGGGGTCCCATGGGGACCCCTTCCCGTTTGCGAGTGGGTTTCCATCCACTTCAAGTGGATGGTAACTGCGACTCCATTTGCGACCGCGTACGCGGTCGCAAATGGAGTTGCATACCACTCCGACTCGCAAATAGGAAGGGAACACCCCTTCCTATTTGCGAGTCGCAAAAGGGTTGCTACATCTGGCCCTTAATTCCCTCATGTAAAGAGCTCCAATACCTGCGGTTCGAGTTAGCGGTATATAAAACTGCAACAGAAAATAAAATTCAACTCGTATTTGCTTTTAACAAATACTTTCTGGGACCACCGACCGACGACGAGGCTGGAGAAGAAGAGGGTATAGCCTGGGTTGAAACAGGAGACAGCGATGTGCAGCTCGGGGGGGGGGTGTCAAATGAGCGAGACGCACGAGGGTGAAATTAGGAGACAAGTCACGAGGGTGAGATCAGGAGACTGTAAAGATGCAGCCAGGGAAGCTCTAGATGATTCACTAGGATGAAATCAGGAGACGAGGGTGAAACCAGGAGACACTGGGGGAACGCTCAACGACTCTGTGGCAGTCTGTCTTCGTGACCATACATATATCTATTGACTAATAACGAGGCTTTCTGCTGAAGAACGTTAATGCGAACAGTTTCATAATGACTCATCGTAGAGGAAACTGTGAGCAGAAAAGAAAGGGAGAAAAAGCCGAGACAACCTGTGAAAGCGCATTCACAGAGACATTTATGGCTAATATTGATGATATTCACATACCTCCATTCAGTGATTTAGTCAATCCATCGATGCACTGGATGATCGATGAGAGGCTTCCCGCCTGCCACACCCTTTTCCAGCTCATCATGGGGTGAGAAGTCCCACCACGCCCTCTGGCAAGTTGGCAAAAGAGGGTGGGGTGACAAATGCTCTCCACTCCATGATTGACGTGGAGGCTAAGCGCTTCAGGGCTTGAATAAAAACGCCCGGGGCTAACTTGGCCTCTGCGTCATCAAGGGGTGGAGACTAGGCGTTGATGCTGGGTCTTTGCTGAGCTGATGACCTCACAGGCCTCAGGGCTGTGAGATTATCAGCCCGGCAATAGACTCACTTTAGGCTTGCCTACACGTACACAGGAGGAGTTGAAGTGAGCATGTGGCGTCACGTCACTTCACTTGTCCATCAACAATAATGCTGGTGTTGGGTGAGTGGGGGAGATAGTGCCCCCTGTTTTATAAAGTTTTATAGAGGTATTATTTTTTAATTTAAAAAAAATGATCGCTTTGTTTTTAAAGGGGGCGAAGCCCCAACATCCATGTACAGAAGCCGTCACTGGAATGCGCCCCACCCACTAAGACTGCTTGGGTCTAACCACACACCAAGGTGAGGAGCGCAGTCCAGTGGTGAGGACTGCCCAGGGTCAGCTGCCCCTAACACAAAGTACCTTCAAAGCTATAGGGGAGCAGTTTCTAGTACAGCGCTCTCGCTGTGGTTCAGGGATTGCAATGCGTCGCTTGTCTCGGCTGGGTGCAGCGGGCGGCAATGACATTGCCACTGTCATTCACAGTCTTGTCACCGCGGACCAGTAGTGGAGGGGTTGCTCAGCACTCCGCTGCCACTGGAATAGAGAGTGCAGCTTCTGGGCAATAATTTCATGTTGAATGGCCCGTGCAGCAGGACTGAATCAAACCCTGCAGCCAGGGAAGCTCTAGACGATTCACTAGGATGAAATCAGGAGACGAGGGTGAAACCAGGAGACACTGGGGGAACGCTCAACGACTCTGTGGCAGTCTGTCTTCGTGACCATACATATATCTATTGACTAATAACGAGGCTTTCTGCTGAAGAACGTTAATGCGAACAGTTTCATAATGACTCATCGTAGAGGAAACTGTGAGCAGAAAAGAAAGGGAGAAAAAGCCGAGACAACCTGTGAAAGCGCATTCACAGAGACATTTATGGCTAATATTGATGATATTCACATACCTCCATTCAGTGATTTAGTCAATCCATCGATGCACTGGATGATCGATGAGAGGCTTCCCGCCTGCCACACCCTTTTCCAGCTCATCATGGGGTGAGAAGTCCCACCACGCCCTCTGGCAAGTTGGCAAAAAAGGGTGGGGTGACAAATGCTCTCCACTCCATGATTGACATGGAGGCTAAGCGCTTCAGGGCTTGAATAAAAACGCCCAGGGCTAACTTGGCCTCTGCATCATCAAGGGGTGGAGACTAGGCGTTGATGCTGGGTCTTTGCTGAGCTGATGACCTCACAGGCCTCAGGGCTGTGAGATTATCAGCCCGGCAATAGACTCACTTTAGGCTTGCCTACACGTACACAGGAGGAGTTGAAGTGAGCACGTGGCGTCACGTCACTTCACTTGTCCATCAACAATAATGCTGGTGTTGGGTGAGTGGGGGAGATAGTGCCCCCTGTTTTATAAAGTTTTATAGAGGTATTATTTTTTAATTTAAAAAAAATGATCGCTTTGTTTTTAAAGGGGGCGAAGCCCCGACGTCCATGTACAGAAACCGTCACTGGAATGCGCCGCACCCACTAAGACTGCTTGGGTCTAACCACACACCAAGGTGAGGAGCGCAGTCCAGTGGTGAGGACTGCCCAGGGTCAGCTGCCCCTAACACAAAGTACCTTCAAAGCTATAGGGGAGCAGTTTCTAGTACAGCGCTCTCGCTGTGGTTCAGGGATTGCAATGCGTCGCTTGTCTCGGCTGGGTGCAGCGGGCGGCAATGACATTGCCACTGTCATTTACAGTCTTGTCACCGCGGACCAGTAGTGGAGGGGTTGCTCAGCACTCCGCTGCCACTGGAATAGAGAGTGCAGCTTCTGGGCAATAATTTCATGTTGAATGGCCCGTGCAGCAGGACTGAATCAAACCCTGCAGCAATCGGGCAGAGCTGCAGTTCCCCAGATACAGGGGAAAAATCCAGAAGTAGGCAACAAGATCTTTGATGTCCTTGAGATCTAAAGGAGAACACAGGGCATGCGAGCAAGCCCTTGGAATCACTATGGGGGTAGTCCTTAGTTCCTTTTAGCAGGGCAGAGGTCAGCAGGCATCTGAGCAGCTCAGCAAAGCAGGGCAGTAGTTCGTGAGAACAGTCTGGCACACCAAAGTAGCAATCCTTTCAGCACGGCAGTCTTTATTCCGGCAGGATTTCTTTCAGGTCCAGAAGTGTACTCATTGAAGAGGGTCAACAACCCACTACTTATACCCAAAAGTGCTTTTGATGTGGAGGATGACTTCAAAGAAATTCTCTGAAGTGCACAGGTCCTTCTTTTAGCCCAGTCCTTGCTCCAGACGATCAGATGGGGGTACTCGGGCCTCTACCCTTTGAAGTGTGTGAACTTTTCCCATGCTCCCTGCCCAGGAAGACCCATCAGTATGCAGACGACTGCAGATGCAGTTGAGTATCCTGTGTTGTGGGTGTCTTGAGAAAATGCATAAATATAGTTCTCACCCAGCCCAAACCAGATGTGTATTGGAGACAGGCTGGCAGATACACAGAGCAGTGAGAGCAGAGAAATGCTCCCTTTCTAAAAGTGGCATTTCTAAAATAATAATAACAAATCCAACTTTACCAGTAAAGAGAATTTATTATTACTATTCCAATGATATAAAACATGATACAGCCACTCTTTTCTGATCAGGAATTTAAACTTAAAAGTTTATTAAGGCAGTCCCAATGCTGGCCTACGAGAGGAGCAGGCCTCATAGTAATGAAAAACACTTTCGAAAGTTTTTTAATCTCCAGGACAAGTAAAACTTAAAAGTGCATGTCCTGCCTTAACTTTTATGGCATGCCGCCCTATGGGCCACCTGGAGCCTACCTTATGGATGACTTATATGTCAGGAAAGGGGAGCTTAAGGCTTGGCAAGAGGTTTTAAATGCCAAGTCAAAGTGGCTCTGCAGTTGAAGGCCTGCAACTTGTTCACAGGGCTACTTGAAAGGGTTGCACATTAAGCGCTGCAGGCCCACTAGTAGCATTTGATTTACAGGCCCTGGGTATATTGGATACCACTTTACAAGGGGCTTACAAGTAAATTAAATATGCCAATTGTTGACACACCAATGTTACCATGTTTAGGGGAGAAGCACATACACTTTAGCACTAGTTAGCAGTAGTAAAGTGCTCAGAGTTCTAAGGCCAACAAAAAGATACAGTGAAAAACAGGAGGTGAAAGGCACAATGTCTGGGCTAACACCACACTAAGGATGCCAGGTCTGACATCACCACAAACTCTCAATAGCATCATTGTACCAAAATGATAGACAGTGTATACACCTAGGAGTCTTACATGCTTATATTTTCCTCGGTCTTCTTTATCTATCAACTATCACAGTTCACTTCCACTTCAAAGTGTCCTGTTATGCCTAACTATTTCATCAAATGTATAACTTTAAACAATATATGTGAAAGTATAATTTATTTCCTGGGTGACAGACAAACCAGAAATTATCTGAAGTTACATTTATAGTGTACTAATACATTCCTGATTCTCCTCACATGCTATATCCTGATAATGACAGGTAATGTTTAGCAATAATCAGACTGGTAGTGGAGAGCCCTGTGAGGTTGTTGCTAATGTAGTGATCTTGCGAAAAGAGGGGGATAACATTAAGTATCATGTATGTCAAGGACACATCAAACTGAAATAACTCCAGGAGCTCAAATAATACTTATTATAACATATGGGAAAGGATTATTGCCCTCCTGTCCTTTATTTTCATGGTACATATTTTCATCAGAACGTACCTGTAATAAGAAAGTGATGTCAACGCTTGCTTATAATTTTGAAGGCCCTCTGCAGATGCACTGACCTTAAAGCTACCTTCCCTAAGAAGCTGTGAGAGATGTCGGTAGATAGACGTCCTAACCAAGTTTCTGTGCACCTCAAGAAGTATTGAGGAAACAAAAAGCCAAACTACCGCTTCTGGAGAACACTCAGAGTTCACTTACGTTTGCAAACCTCCATTATCTGTAAATGGGGCTGTGGAAATTCTGTGGGGTAAACAGTCACTCTTAAATACATTATGCAGTGCTAAATCCACCTTCAGGACTTTCGAGTAATAATTCCAGGGATGAAATGATTTACTAAACATGTGGATATCTGCAAACGTGAGCTTGTGAGTACTCAAAAATATTTCCAAGTTACAATCTTACCTTAGATACATTCTGACATGTACTCATGAGAAGGAGTCATTTACGCTCAGTGTGAGAATGTGGAAGGGTTTGCCCCAATATTGGTGGGGCAATAGGAGAAAGAGTAAAGGGGAAAAATAATAGGTGCAATTGCAGAAGGCAGCATGCGTTATGCTTTCTCTGCAATCTTTTACCAGACCTGGTTTCACAACACACAGAACATGCTACTAAATATTTTCACCATTTATCATATTTAGGGAAAATTAGAAGGAT